>NC_139968.1:28998574-29598574 GCF_963993115.1 Abramis brama | reverse complement strand
CCTCAAAAATTCCTCCTTACAAATAAGGTTAAAGAAATCTCATACAAATTAATTCATAGAGTTTATCCTACAAAGGTATTCTTACAAAAATTTAAAATTAATATTGATTTAAAATGTTCTTTTTGTGAATGCTCCACTGAAACAATTTCACATTTGTTTTGGTATTGCCAATTTACCCAGTATTTTTGGAATAATGTGGAGGGTTTCATTGCTAATAATATTTTAAGAACATTTTCTTTATCTTATAAACATGTGATTATGGGTTTTTATATAAATGATCGCTCTTTAAAGGACGATGGTTTTATTATAAATTTTATTTTATTTGTATGTAAATTTCACATTCATAAATGCAAGTTTACAAAAGGCAAACCTCTTTTTATGGTGCTTGAAAAGGAGATTAAAATGTACATAGATGCAATGTCTAAAACTAAAAATAGTAAAGCAATTAAAACGATTAATATATGCTCCTTCTTTAACATTTTCACTTAACATAAAAAATAAAATATAATGAATGGGGCTGACCTGAAGAGTATATTTTCTGTACTTAAATGACATTGTAATATCCTATGGAACTGTTATATATAATGTAGATCTGTTTGTAAAATTATGTTTATGTAACCTCTCATCCTTTTTTTTTTTTTTTTTTTTTTGTGTGTGTGTGTGTGTGTGTTCTAGTTTGTTCTTTTTTGTTGAGGCATGGAAAATATTTTTGTTATACAAGATATGGCACTGTACATGCTACCTGTTGTTGTCAATAAAGCATTAAAAAAAAAAAAAAAAAGCAAAGAGTATAGAAGCCCAAGAGGCGAAACTCAATAGAACGCTCCATAGCAACAGTTGCCCCCATGACGTGACGGCGCGGCCGCCATTATGGACTGAAAACTGAAGGAAAACGGCGAAAAATATTGGGAGTCAATGGCACTGAAAAACTTAACATTACAAAAACTTAACATAACTTAATTTTTTCTGGCCGTCATATCTAAATATGAAAACAATTTAAAATACATTAATGAGGATGACCGACGTTAAATGACAGAAAATATACGTCTATGTGTTGGTTATGCATGGCCTAATTACCCTTAGGAAAATAGTATTTTGGGACAAAATATTACTATAGAAGTAGGCTACTATAAGACAACTATAGAAATACTATAGCGGCTCTAGGATATTATAGAGGTATTACAGAACATAACATACTTCTGTGATGTTCTGTAATACCTCTATAATATTTTTAAGCTGCTATAGTATTTATATAGTAGTCTTATCGTACTTCTGTAGTATGTCCCAAATTACTATAGTATTCCTATAAGATTACTATAATATTTTGTCCCAAAATACTATAAGATTCCTGTAGTACTTTTTAGTAAGGGTATGTCCCCCACCGAATCGGCTTCATTAGCCTACCACTTACGGTTTGCAAAGATACAATTATAAAATTACTGCAAACCTTTAATCTATCAATATTTAGTTCTATTATGCATTTTCCTTGTTATATGAATAACAGAAATTCATGAAATAATATATAGGCAGACACACAATAAGATATTTATTCAAATGTTGATTTTGAAATTAGTGAACATCACCATATATATGATTTGGATAAATAAATAAATAAATAAATAACATTATAAATGAACATTTCTAAAGACTTTTCTTTTACATAGAATGTCAAAAATATTAACAACTTGTTTTTTCAACATCTTCAGTGAAAGTGCACACAGTGAACGTTTCAATGGCAAGAAAAAAACAATCTATGAATGTCCTATTACAGGCGGAAAGGTACAAAAAAGATGTGCTATCTAGCAAGTGCACACATGAACTAAACACCTACTAAAATGGATTTTGCCATTGACTGGCGCTAACGATTTCAGCAGCTTTCAGTCCATAATGGCGGACGCGCCTCCGCCAAAGAGTATAGAAGTACCAAGAGGCGAAACTCCGTTGCAGTTTTGACAACAGCCACTAGGTGGCGCTTCGGTAGCGCGGCCGCCATTTTGGACTGAACCAACGGCTTTACCGTTAGCACAACTACCGTATACAGCATTAATATTATGTCTGGAAATAATTGGAGACAAAGAAAACAGTGTTCTGCCATCAACTGCAACAACTACCAGTCTACAACCAATCAACTAGCATTTCATAGATTCCCCAAAGATCCAGAAAGGTAAAGTAGAAAAGGTTTTTATTAACTTTAAAGTGAGCTAACGTCAACGATAACAGGTGCTGTAACGTTAATGTAAGCTATCCCATAACCGCAGTAACAGTTTGCTAACGTTTTGTATGTATTTGGTCGAAATTGTCAAGACTCGAAGAGGGCTTTTTAAATCGCATACTTTCAGAGATATATGAACACCTAACCTGGCAAATGACCGCTTTATTAATTCATTGTTATCACTAAATTAACCCTTTAACTGTCATCTTTTTTCCGCATAAACATGAAAATCACTATCCAAACTTAAATGGTTGTAATTCAAGAATGCTTTGGAATATAGACCTATGGTTGGTCTTGTTTTAAAGAAGACATTTGTCAGATTATTGTTGAAGTGAAATAAATTATGAAAGTGAAACAGAAAAAAGTTATATAAGTTTGAGTTTATTAAAATGTACAAATTTAAAAATATAATTATTTATATTTTATATAAAATATATATATATATTACAAAATATTTTACTCTAGAACTGCAAGAAAATGAAAGCAAAAAATCTGAAGAAGTTGTGTTCCACATAGGTTGATATGTTGATATCTCGCTCCTGCCGTGTGCTCTAACGTGACACGGTTTGGAGCTGCGCGCTCTTGCTCACTCGCTCGCTCTAGATTCCGGGAGATTTTAGCCTAATTTGCGGGCATCAGGGACCCGCTATCAATATGCGGGAGACTCCCGGAACTTCCGGGAGACATATGGGATGTCTGCTATAGAGATATTAAAAACTAGAAACTACTATTTAGTTCATTTAACCGCTTTTGAATTTGAACCGGTTATCGTTCAATTCTATGACAGCTGTGTTGCGTTCAGTCCAAGATGGCGGAGCTGCAGCTCTGCGCATGGGTGCGTTTGTTGCAATGGAACGTTCTATTGAGTTTCGCCTCTTGGTACTTCTATACTCTTTGCCTCCGCAGCGCCATCTACAGACTGTTACCCATAATACAACAGAGTTTCGCCTCTTGGGCTTCTTTGTATCAAGGGCGCAAATGTGGTGAAATGGCCCAAAATGAGTTAAGTTGTGCTAAGATAAAAATATGTACCAGCTTATTGATTGCTTCTATCGCTATGTTATTCATATAGACTTCATGTGACGAATATTTTTTACGTATTTTGTAGATTTCTGTTTGTAGCAAATTCGCGACATTCGTCCATAACGGCTGGATTGGGCTATAATGGCCACATATCATAATGCTGTATTTAGATGGTTTCAGCCAAAAAAATATATATATATTCCTTTTTTTTCACAAAAAAAATAGCATGTTAGGATATAACACTATAAGAATATATAATGTATGCACTGGAGAAACAAGGAAAGAGTTAAACAGAGTGTAACATGGAATGTATAAAAACTACTGTCAATGTTAGGGAGTAGGAGAGTGTTTTGTTTCTTGCTGTTGTCAAGATTGATTAATTTGTCAATTAAAGTTTAAGTTCTAATAACTTTGTGCCATGAATAAAATCTACATAGGCTACCTGTGATGGGAAAATTTTGTAAAAAAAATTTCCCTAAATGCCTGTTGTCGCTAATTTGCAACATACCTAAATTTATATCTATTCTATATGGTATAGACAATTTAACAATCTCAACTTAATTTAGCATCAGCTTGGAGCCAGAAACACACATAATATATATATTTTTATTTAATTGTAAGTAAATTCAGGCATCAGTTAAGAATCCATACAACTGTGGGGACTATTATTAGAATATTAGAAATCCAATATTCAGGCTGTTTTCTTTTTGTTTTCATTTTTCTACTTTCAATATTAAATAAAAAAAACCGACTGAACGAATGATAAACGAATTCTCTTGAACCATCACCAGAAAACTACTCCAGTGCAGCTCTGTAATTGCCCAAAATGCTCCGTTGGACTCCTCTACTCTTCCCTGTGGATGACCTGTGACCTAGCCTACTTTCTGTAGCCTACGATCTGAATTTTCCGTGTTTTGAATTTTAGAAAACTGAATTTAAAGTTCCGATTTTCATCTTGTAGCCTAAACTTGAATCTTAAAACTGGATATTTGCACTAAGTATTCAAAAAAAAAAAAGCTGTTTGAAAAATTACATGTCCATAAAATTCAGCCATAAAAACATTTCAGTTCGTTAAATTTCGTTAAATTCGTTCTAAATTTCATGATACCGCAATTGACCTATCGGTAAGCCCCTCCCCTCGAACGCAGATGAGCCAATAGAAGTTGAGTATCAGTTGCACGGGGACCAGAACTCGAACACCTTTAGGTTTCAGCGCAATAGAGAAACATTGGAATATCCAAAGCTCTCATCGGTTTGCTGGTGTTTATGCTGCAAAATGGTAAAACGATGTGCCTGGGGTACTTGTAACACTGATTCCAGGTATCCTGAGAGGATGGGCTATGGAATTTATTTAATTTTATTCCATTTCCTAAACCCAAACAAAACAGAGCAAAATGTCTTCAATGAAGACGGAAACGTTCATTTTCTGGTTGTCATACTCTCATTAAGTTACAATTAAAGTTAGTGAGTCCATGCTAACGTACAAACCTAAATAGCTAAATTCTCACATCATGTACAGTGTAAGTCAAAAACACATAAACGAAGGTTCTACATTTCAGTGCCTCTCCATACTGAACTGGTTAAATGTAAATGAATTTAATCTTACACTGTGGTGCATGTACAGTGTTGATCCTGGATGTTGTCATCTGCGTACAACCGTAACATGAGGCATCTCCCGCTTGCATTGTGATCTGAAAAACTTTCAATGCAAATGTTTTGCATTCTTCCTAGCAAATGTTTTCACTCGCAAAACATTTGCAAATCTAATTATTTTTATACATTTTTTATACGTTTACCTGAAAACGTGTTGTGTATTTCTTAAATTCACTAGACTGCTGCAAAAATGTGTTATGAGCCTCAGATCAAGTTCAGCTGTATGTGGATGTAAAGTGTTTTAGTTATTTGAAATTGGTATTGGGGAAACGTACTTTTAAAAAGCATGTTCTGTGAAAGCCAGTTTCAAACTATATCTAGAAAACGAAATGACAGCAGCGTCACGCACAGCAGTAATACAGACTCAGTTCTGGATTCTCCATCTCTCTGTTTCAGCCACACAGAGAGCACTTCAGTACAATAATGAAAAAAACACTCTGTATCAGGGTAAATTCACTCTAACATTTACTGTACTGCAAAAAATGCCAAGATTGATCAATAATCTTTTATTTATTTTTCCCCCCCACCAGGTGTGTTTGGTGACGAAGTTAATGTGACAGTGTCAGTGATGGAGGGAGATTCTGTCACTCTAAACCCTCAAACTGAAATATCAGAAGGTGAAACAACTCAGTGGTTTTTTGATAATACAAGGATAGCTGAGATTAATAAAGCAGATGTTTCTGATGAGAGATTCAAAGACAGACTGAAGCTGGATCATCAGACTGGATCTCTGACCATCACAAACATCACAAACACAGACTCTGGAGAATATAAACTACAGATCGGGGGCAAAACTGATGTGACATCCAAAACATTCGGTGTTACTGTCCGCGGTGAGTAACTCAAGTCTTACAATCTGATAACTGGATTAAAATCTAGATTCATTTTCTGAGAACAGTTTAGATGATGTGGAATAATCAGAGTTTCATTCTTCAAAACCTGTTGTTGTTTTTGTGAATTAAAAATGCAGCTATGAGTGTAAGTTAAGAGAATAATGTGTAAAAAGTGAAATATGTATAAATGAAATATTATCTATTGACAGAACTATAACATTTATTCTTCAGAGATTTACAGCAAAGAGGAATCTAGAGTTATTTTCACAACTTTAAAAAGAAGAAACAAGAGGTGTAGAAATGACCATATACAGTTTTATTGTGTTAAATGATGTTTTGTTGAATCTAATTGTGTCTCTCTTTTACATTACTTCCTTCATTTATTTAATCTTCCTGTATCCACATGATATGAAGGGATGGTAAACAACAGCAACAAAACTCACACAGATTAGAGTTATTGTTATAGGTAGACACTGCTTATTAATATTTAATGCAGTGTTTTATGAGACATTAATTAAGACTGATGATGGATGAAGCTCCACAATGAATAGATTTGATCTGAGTCGATCTTAAGAACATGTTGAGCTTCAGCCGTCTGGAAAGTCACATGATCAATGACACTCATTTACTCTTATTTTCTTATTATTGCCCTTTATTTAACCAGATACTTTCTGAGATTAAGGATTTAATCTCACTCTTTTACAGAAGTGACCAGGCCAAGATGAGCAGCACAACATTATAAAAAAGAAAAGAAGAAAAAAAAATTAGAAAGAAAATCGCCATAACATTAAAACAATTAAAACATTTACAAAGAGTTTCTTCCTTTAACATTCACTAAGCAAAGATCCAAACATTGATACCAGTGTCTGCACATTCAGATCATTTTGTAAAAAGTTCTGTCACTACTCACATTTGAATAATGACATAGAAATAAAGTGCAGATTCTGAAATAGTTTTCATGCATTTTACATCATAAAACATCTTCTAGTGTCAGAATCCAAGTTTGAGATCAATATAAAGAGTCATTCAGAAAGATACAAACAGTTTCAATGACCAGAGGGACAAAAGGAAGAAACTTTACAGTGATAAAAGTAGGAAAAACACAGAGTATAAATATATGCAAGAACAAAAGAATTACAGGTGAGCGTATAATTTAAATTGCAATTACTAAAGAGTTAGCAAACTTCATAACTAAAAAAACCCTTAGATAGGCAGAGGTTCAGATTTCAATTCAACATTCAACAAAAAGAGAGAGAAAAAAGAAAAGCAAGAGCAGCAAATCTAACGAATCTGAGTTAAAGATGTTCAGCATTTTTTACTTCTAGACCTGTAGCATTATTAGCTTGATCTGTTTTAATCTGTTTCTGTTTGTTCTCCTTATGTGTTTATTACTGTGACAGATGTTGTGGAGTCAGTGTCAGTGGTGGAGGGAGATACTGTCACTCTTCACACTGGTGTTACTGATATACTGAGAGATGATCAGATCAAGTGGAAGTTTGGAGATCAAGACTTAACCTGTTAACAGTCGCCCCCACTAGTTGAGCTCAAACCCAAACCTGACATACACAGACTAAAACAGACACAGTTCATGAACACTCTGGACTACAGGTGTAACTGAGGACTCTTTAGAAAGATGATAGATGTGGCTTTGTCATACAAGTAAAATAATCAGTTATATCATTATAGACTAAAAGGGAGAGAGGCTTAAACATTTTGTAAAGTAATGATCAATTTATTTAAATAAAATATATTTAAAAATATATTTGTGAAACTGTGCTATGAACAACTCAAAAATCAATCAATTCAAAGCCACAAGTCTGAATAAGTTATCATTTAAATTTGATTGTAAAGCCACTAAAAATAAGGTTCATAAAACATTTTCTTCTTATAGAATGTAAATATTGAAAAATGGCACTTGGTGACACCAAAATGGCAACTGGTAATTAATTTGAGATGAAAAACAATATGAAATTATTTACAACTAAGCATAATTGTTGTATCTGTAAATTATGAATATTTAAATAGTTGAACTTTGTCTGAGACAGTCGTGTGTTGACAGTACAGCGGTAAAAGTTACAATCATGTCTTTAGGTTTATGTTCGCAGTGCGTTCATCATTCACACTTTTCCGTTGTCAGTTATTTCTCAAACGTTTCACCCACATTTTAAAAGGTTTTTTTTTTTTTTTTTTTTTTTTGTCATCTACTCTTCATATGTTGACACTTTTACATAATGACAGATATACAGCAAACTGCCCATCCTGTCATCTCTCTCTCTCTGTCTCTGTCTCTACTGGCATCCAGTATCTCTCTCTCCACTTCTCAAATCTCTTTACTCTGCCTCATATTCTGTAATATACCACCATAAATATACCATTCATCTGACTTTAGTCTGAACACATTTACCCCAGTGCAGAACTCCTGCATAAGCAATATTCAGTCTGCAAACATTTATCTTTGTCTCTGTATCAATCTTTTAATCTTTTTTAGTAGTTGTATATGTGTTAATCAATAAAGACTGTAGCAAAAAAAAAAAAAAAAAATATATATATATATATATATATATATATATATATATATGTTATATACATACAACATGTAGTGTAGCATTAGTACAGCACACTTCTCATTCTAGCATTCTCATTTTTTTATCATATAACTCTCTTGCTTGATCTGTTTGTTTGAGTATCCAGATCAGTCTGATATAGTTACATAGCCATAACCAACTGAGTGAGTTTGGGGAAGGACGATCAGTTTTGCTAGAGCAGGGTGGCAAGACAGTTACTGTGTAAAAATAAATCTTCCCTACTATATAGAATGTAAAAAACAGCACATCAAATGTCCAAATACACAGTATTCATTAAGTAATAGCCGAAGAATACCTATGACATACTTCTCTCACCATGATTGTAAAGTGCACATCGCATTAACACTTAACTATCTCATGAGGCCACAGGAAAAATGTGTACATGTCAGGGAAGAGTAACTCTGCTGTCTTAAGTCATATGACAATGCCAACATGGCAGATTTAATATGTTTAATCTGTATTCATAATACATACGATTTAGACATTTTAACATTCAAACAAGTTCTTTATATTTTGTGGTATCTGCTCTGGCAGTATGTGATTTCGGACATATCTAGTCTGTGGCAGACAAATGGATTGTTCAGGAAACTTGTTAAAGAAAAAACAGTAATTATTTTTGCAGTTATGTTAATATACTAGTGGCGGCACACATTAATTACAGAATGTATTTGGTCAGAATACAAATAAGATTTCTAAATAGAAACTTCAATGCTTGAACACCTGCACAAGGCTGATTGTGTAATACTAACTATTCCTATCATCACTGTAATCATCTCTGTGTTAAAACTACAGTGCAGTGAATATTATCTGTGTATATTTGGACGTCAGAACAGTCGGTGGCGCTGTTAGAATGTTCTGAATCACTGACCAATCAGCGCTGCACAGAGAACGCTGGGGGCGGGGCTATTCTTTTTGTAAGACTCTAACAAACATATTTGTATGTTTTCCTCCTAAATGCCCTTACAGTGAATAATTTAGTTTATAATTCATAAGAATTTCCATTCTCTCAGAAGAAACATTACGCAAGCAAAGAAGAATTCATTGATATTTGTTTAAAACGATCCCTTTTTGGACTTTAAGGTCAAACTGGTTTTGTGTTCCGGATAATAATCATGAACTCTGCGCCAATTTTTGCCTGATTTAATTGATCTGTCATCGTCAATAGACAACAACTGTTCAGAACTCCCCGTTTTAATGTTGCGTGAATAATTGCGAACTCTTGATACGATGAAAAAATATGTTATCTCTACAACATTATGGTCGTAAATATCAATGCTCGAGCCTTTGACCTTTCGATTGACGTATCGTTTGTCAATATTTGTTTAAACGTTGATGGTAAAATCGTACAGTAAATGAAAACTAACAAACTTTGGAACCGGTGATGGTCTCGCGCAAGTTAATGGATTAAACGGCGCTAACGCGAGATGGAGCAACACCGGAGACCTCACCATCACAAACATCCGAAGAGATCAGTCTGGAGATTATAAAGTGGAGATCAACACCAGCAGTATAATCTTACACAGAAAATTCCGTATTAATACTCTTGGTGAGTACATCAAACGTTTTATAATGAGAAAATAATCTATTAAATTCTAGAATTATCATATTTAGATTATGCCATCACTCTAGTGAGCCGTTTACATGCTTAGATTAACACTTAGTTTATACTAAATATAAACAGAATTTTAATGTTAACTAACTGGAATTTTATTTAATAATTTGATGGTGCATTTTTCCATTTGTGTATCAGGTGCCAGTCATTGAAATCAATACATTATATATATATATATAGCCTATTTTTTATTTTTATGAACATATATTGTGTAATTTTATTCCAATAGATAGCCTAGCCCTAGTGTAATGCAGTATATAAGCTTAGTAGTTATTGCAGGGCATTTGGTTCAACCCTCATAAGGAGCCATAATAAGCATTTCATTTTGGTTTGAATTCTTGGTTATTAGTGACTCAATCATGTAGGCTATAATAATTTCAGATTAGGTACAACTGATGTACACCAGTCTTGTGTGAATGTGTTGTTTTCGAACCCTGCTCTCTTCATAGCCTGGCTCCGCCCTCCTACGCAGTAGCGCAAAAAGTGGGTAGGCCTATGCGCTATATGCGGCGCATGGGGGCGCCAAAGCGATGGTAAAAAATGATAATAATAATAAAATAATCACAAGATTCCATCATAGAATTTTGACATATTGCAGGCGCCGTGAGCGTAGTGAGTTGTAGTCGAAAAAGATGGATAAAGCAAAAAAAAGCTGTTGGGGGCTAAAAATAGAAAAAGATAGAGGGAAAAGGAGATGGCATGTCAAGGGATGCGACAGCAGCTGAATAAGTGGATGGTTAAAGGCAACAGGTAGGATTTAAAGTGTCAGCGCTTGAAGGCACGGCCGGAACGCGGGAAAATGCTATAGGTGATTTATTTATTTATTTATTTTTTTTACTAATAGTATTATAAAACTATTCATTTGAAATACTACCAAATAAAGCAAAAAACTCCACAAAAACTTCCCGGTCAGCTGCATCAATCTTCCTTCGCCCAGCGAGTGCTTGAAGTGACTCATTAATTTACTGATGCGAATTTGTTGTGTCGCGTCACGTCGCGTCGCCTGTCGCCGCATTCAATGTAGACAGCATTACTTTCCTTTGAGGGTGCTTAAACCGCTTCAGGCAGCGCCAAACTGGATTTTTGTTGGGTCAGACCCATCTGCTAGCGATGGGGGGACAAGGAAAAATATGCACCAAACAAGCCACTTTGAAATGTTGCTGTTTTCATACAAAAGTTGGGTGACCCTCCCCGTAGACTAAAAAAAAGTTGGATGACCCTCCCCTCAACAAAGAATAAAAATACATCCTCCCCTATTTTCCTATATGGGGAGGCTGCAGACTTGGAGCCAGTAGATCTACGCCCCAAGCAGTTTTACGCCCCAGCAGTTTTACGCCCCTGCTGTTCCTGATGCGTCCAGTAGGGGGATATGCTGCGAAATAACACCATTAAATCAACGCTCAAAACGTACACATTAATAACCGTCCCGTTCATAGATTTTGCCCGAATTTGTGTTTTTTGTTAATTTAAATATAAACGTTTTAGTATAAATCTGCACTATGGATTAACATATCTGTAGATATTAGGTTGGGCTTCACTCAGCCTATACAGAAGACTATTTGTTTTTATGAATTAAAAAAATAACACACATTGGATCAGATGACAAGTAATGATATATGACATACTGTAGAATAGTTATATATGACCTACTGTAGAATAGCTCATTGAATATTGAATATATTAATATTGAATAAATAATAATAATAATAATAATTAATAATAGAATATTCACTGTATGTTTTTATACAGGAGACTGAGTGAAATGTGTTGTTGTGAATTTATATAAAGTTACAATTAGATATTAACCATATTTAGCCCATTAGACAGCACCGTGTAATCATATGGATTCTCTATTAAATATCTGCTGTACTATTCACTTAGTCATCATACAGCTACAAAACGGTGTCCTACATAGCATTTTATGAAGACAAACACAATTTATCCCTTTTCTAAAATTCCAAGGGCCATTTATAAGAAGGAGACAATATTGTTGTTCACAAAAACATTATTTATCAACACCATTTATGAATTATGATGACTCCTGTAGATGACTCCCCTATGGCTTGCCACTCTTCTTTCACTGTTTTTCTATCCTCCTGTCAAAGTGCTTCTGCTCACTGATAAAAAATAAATAAATAATTAAACATAAAAAAAAAATGTAAAAAGGACATCCATGGTGAATTTGATCTTGTCAAATTCACAAGCAGCAGGACTCACTGTTAAATTTTGTATAAAATTCCTGAATCCTTTTTTTTTTTTATCACAGTTGCTTTGGTACATTTCATCAGTATTCATTATATCAATTCATTATTTCCTTCATTAGTGAAATTCTAAATACACCTTCGCAATTCATCAGGACACATTTACAAAATAACGTGTAATAGAAATGTATTGAAAACATGCTTAACAGTTTATGACAACTAGTCAACCATTTTGCATTTAATGACTTATGCAAGGAACTAGTATAATAGGCCTATATTTTGATCAACATGACATAAAGAGTTGATAACGTAGGAAACAGCAGACAGTTGTACATTATCAATTGCATGAATGTACTGAAGCATTTGCAATTTGTATAAAATGAGAAATTGCTTTTATGATGTGCACAAGTGACAAGATGATGTGATTTCAGGTGTGATCTGAGAAATGCACCAAAGCAACTGAGATAAACTATAATACTTATTGGAGACCCTGCAGAATCACTGACCCCTATGAGTCACAGACCACATAAAAGAAAGTGTTACGAGAACACAAACTGCCTTTTTAATTTGAGTTTCATATCTGTGGGTATTTCATTAAAAAAAACTAAACTTTAAAAAAATGTAAAAAGGACATCCATGGTGAATTTGATCTAGTCACAGTGTGTGTGTGTGTGTGTGTGTGTGTGTGTGTGTGTGTGTGTGTGTGTGTGTGTGTGTGTGTGCTGCCCAGAATTTATGTCAGGTGAGTGTGGATTGCATCAATTTACTCCTGATCTTCAAAGTACAACGGCACAGGCACTTGTTGGTGGAACACTTTTGGAAAAAGTGTCAAGACACTTTGATTTCTTTTGGCCACTGATGATGGACTGTGCAGAGAAAATTGAAAATGACATTAAAAACATGTCCTTGTATGTCTCTGTAAGTCATTTATTTACTAGAGAAGCTATTGGTGAGGGATTTTCATTTCCTTAAGTAGCTAAAGCAAACACACACCTTTATGGGATGCATCATGCAAGTTACTTGGCAAAGACTGAGTATGATAAATCCCACATTAAGTGCACACAGCCTACATTTTAATCCAGATCAGTAAGCTATTTTAAGAAAAATGTATATTTAGATATAAATTAGATAGTTAGATCATCTCATTTTATAAGAAACAAGTCAAACCAGAAAGGAGTAAAGGAGTCTATACCAGAAGAGGCAAGATAAAGACAGGCAACAAAAGAAAATTCAAAAGAAAATTAATTTTGAAAGTGAGTAGAGAAGACTAGGGGCAGCTAAACTTACACGTGGTAAACTATAACTTATAAATTTAAGCCAGACAGAACATCAACCTGACCGTCCAGAACTTTTTGTCTCTCGAAATAAATTATAGACCCATCCATTGATATATAGAAATGAATTGATATCTACCTAGCTCTATCAAGCTAATCGTTTATAAATAATAAATGTTTCATCATTGCTAAACAACAATAACTTTAGCGGATTATTTAATATACCTCAATTCGTGTCGCTGTACAGCCTCCCCCTTCTGGACGCATCAGGAACAGCAGGGGCGTAAAACTGCTTGGGGCGTAGATCTACCGGCTCCAGGTCTGTAGCCTCCCCATACTCCTATTTTCCTCTGGTGGAAGGAGACAAAGACAAATATCATTCTCATATTTGAAAGTTGCTCAATGTAATTTGTCTTTCTGAGCCATGAAGCCCCTGGAGGAGGAGAAACTTTGTACCCCATAGAAAACATATGACCAAAGTCCAGTGGAGCTGAGGAGGGCAGTATAGTTTGGGCAGGTTTACTGTTAACTATAAAATGGATATTACTTTTGATATGCTATAGCAAGAGGTGATGTACAGACAGCAGAGATGAGAAGAATGTAAGTAAATAAATATATAGGCAACATTATTTGCCCATGGGATTATATTGAGATTATATTGGTTTATAAAATAAATTGCACAGGGAGGGAATAAATGTAACACTGTATTGTATAGTAAACTCATTGAATCCTTCAGCTTTGGGATACAGGTTTCCCTTTCTTTAAACGAATATGCCATCCATTTATTTTAACTCACATTCCCTTACATTTTCAGATTTTTCTGCATCATATGTCTACAAACAAAATATGACTTTGTTTTATGCAAGGTCATGTACAACCGTATGTATAAAACATAATCCAAATGAATTAACTTGCATTATAATAAATCATACATTAAAATTTATTGAAATGACACAGAGTATTCATTTCAGTTCAACTTTATTTGCACTATTTCTTTCAGAGTGAAATTCCTATAAGACTTTTTCCACATGCAGTCCATTTACACATAAAACAGCCTATTGCACTTAATGTAGCCTACATATTTTACACAATATAGCAAATGCAAATTAGACATGTCCATAATATGAACTGCAACGCTAACAACAGTTCAATCATGTAAATGTAAAAGATATTGTATTTTTAAAAACAAAAAGGAAAAACACTGTTGAAGCTCTGATCAGTTTTCCTAATGTTTTCTTCAGTGTTCGATGTTGTCGGGCTGTAAATTGGGTGAAAATATTGGTTACAAAAAGCTTTGTAGAGCAAACAGTGTGGAGATTTTTTTTTTTTTTTTTTTCGTCTTTTTATTTCATTGAATTTCAGAAATACGAAACTAGTATGTTCTCAAGACATTTAACAAACAATGCTGCAATAACTACATAAAACAATTAAAATAAATAAAAATGAAAGGGAATCACAAACAATAAATTAATTTAGCCCTGTGACGTCATCATCTGATGTCATGCGGAGGACAGTAGAAATTCGGCACAACACCGGCTACAATGTTCCTCCAAAAGCCGCTTTCAGTTTTGTTTTTAACCGCTATAGCGCTAAAAAATAGTGTACCTTTACAAATTTGCTGTTATGGTGTTCCAGTTGTTTATTAGGTGCCGATCCTTGGAATTAATACATTAAAATTATATTCTATTCTATTCTATGTAAGAAATGTCTCAGATAATTCTACTACTGTTCTTATATTGTAATGATGTGGCTCAATAGAGCATTTTGGTGTTTGTAAATAGAGGCCTGTTTTGTGGGCGGAGCCTACCTGATGGCAAAAAGTGACAGTTACAATCTATGGCTTGTTTCTGTCACAAAAAAAAAAAAAAAAGAAGGAAATTGTGAATTGAGAAAAAAAAGTTTTGTTTTGCCAGCAGAAGACAGGTTCACTTACACTAATTAGTGTAGCAATAATCTCCCGTTAGCAATGGTGTGAGGTTTTCTGACCCATACTCACTGTCAGGTTTATTGGTCAAGGATTGAACTACTGTAAATGGCCAAAATTACAGTGGCCGGACATCTTCATATTCCTTGTGGAAACACTCTGCATCTATACGCAAGAAAAGCTCAAGGCATACAATATTGACATAATTTTGTACCCATTTTCCTACACTTGTTACCACAGTTTTTCTGCCACCATAATACATGCACTACTGTAGTGATGTAACTGTCACATCTACTTTAATTGCCTGTATAATTATAATTAGTCTTTTTTAAAGGGGTCATATAATGTCATTTTTGTACAAGCTAATATGATTCTTTAGGGTCTAAATTAAAAGTTTCTAATATATTTTAATTAAAAATTATCATTAGTATTGTAAGAAAACACAAATTTTACCTGGTCAAAAACAGCTCTGTTTTCAGCACGCCGTTTCAGTGCATGTGTCTTTAAATGATAATGAGCTTTGCTCACCCCGCCCCTCTGTTCTGTTCGGACACCGTTTGTAACACAATAACACAATAACCATAACGTGTTGTTCATTGTAAACGTGGGATTATGAATTATATTGAGAACGTCATACATAGAAAACATGCCGTAATGCACCCTGAGTGTAAACCTTAGCCGCATTCATTGTGAAGCGTGCAAGCGATTTGCAAAGTGTAAGGCCCGTGAAATTGGTCCAATCTGCCGGTTCGCCAATACACGGGGAAGGTATCACGTGTTCTGTCCTTACTCGTGCAAAATATTGGTTGGTTAAATTTACAATACATTTAGTTATGTATTCTCTCGTTAATTCATCTGACTCCATAAATGAAAGGGTTTAATAATATCTATGCCTCACTAAAAGTGAGCGAATGTTTGACTATTCTGTTTAACTCTTCAATGGAAATAATATCAAAGTCAGTTAGAATAATCAAATGTAACAATTTATTATGTCAGGTAAATGTATCATGCCAGTTTCATAATCAATTCAAAGATAATCGATACAAAACATCAAATGCTCTGGAATAGAGATAAGATGCAAACCCAACATTTAAGAAATACGTTAGGCTGAGAGATCTACATCTCCCAGCCTAACGGACCCATCTGAAATACAGAAAAAGGCCTCGATCTCCCTGCTGCAATTCCTTAAATAGACAAACCTTTTACCTGGAAACATGTAACAATAGAAATTTGCATGCAGTGGTCGCATCTTCATGGGGGTGTGGGACCATTTGCTTAGAGACCACCTTCCTTTGTAAATCAGTTATCCATAAGCTCTTAAAAACCTTATTACCTTTTGTTTTATCTATCTGGATATGAGATATCTGTACCAGTCGCACTGTGACATTTTAAATAATACCAAACATGAAAATACTCTGTGATAATCATTCACATTAAACTATACATTTTCTTGGGTGATTTCAGGTGATCATTTGAGCATGAGAGAGGGGGGTGAGGGGAGAGGGAAAGAGATGTAGATTAGGATGACTCGGAGGTGAGACTTTCGTCTCGATGGTGCATGAGAGCCAGTTCAAATGCTAATCTCCAGAGAGGTCCTTTTGTCCTCTCAGGGCCTGGTCACCCCCAAAACAGACTGTTTGGAATTTCCTAATTTATCAATTCTTACAGTTTTCCCTCCTTGACTCCGTGGGTCAAATTCAAATGAGCTCCTATGGAGTCACTGATAAACGTCTGTTGTCATTCTTGAGATGTCACCCAAAAATTGTCTTTTCAATGTTAGCATCTGTAGAAGCTTGCAGAGGGCTGTGTTCACCTGTAGAACACCTGGTCTCACCAGGTGTATGTTGCTTGAGTCCAGCAGGTGGATGAATGCATTCAGGTTCTCTTCCTGTGATGCGAGCAAAGTTCGTAGAGTCAATCTGGACCTTTGTGACTTGTTCAGTTGATGTGTCATTCCTTCATGGAGAAACTTCTGCTTCTCTGGCACCTTCTCCACGATGATGATCTGACCCTTCTTGACCGATCCTGTCACCTCCAGCGGTGCGGTTGTCTGGGCAGACCTCAGTGGATGAAGGGCTTCTCCTTAGTTCACACTGCTTTGTGTGAAAAGCTTGAGACACCTGAAAAGCATCTTAAATGTCCACTTCACGATTGAGCACTTATGAACTTGAAGTCGTATGGAAATGCATGGGAACACATAATGCAACAAAACGAAATCATGTCATGTCTTATATAAAATATCATGTTCATGTCAGCAAGTGCGAATGGTACATCTGGTCTCAAATGTTTCTCAGGGTCATGTAGGATGGTCTCATTTTTAAATATCCAATTCTTCACTACCACTGTGATGTTAAATGGTAGTGGAATTTAATTATTCTTGATCTGAATTATTCAAAGGAAATGCAGCAAGAGGTCGGTGTAACCTAAATAAATAACAGCAATAATAATATTCAATATAATAATCACTTTGTTCATGAATCCTCAATAATCACTTTGTTCATGAATCCTCCAATGCAAGCCACCTATGCAGATCTAAGAAGTGACTTGGAACATGTTTAAGCATATAAGAATGGAGATTGTTCATTCATTGAATTAGTCAATGGAAATGCAGAAATCAAAATAAGTTTCAGAAATGTTTTTCTGAACTACTCAAAGGAAATCAAAATAAGTTTCAGAAATTAAAATAAACATAAGTTTCAGAATTATTCAAATGAAATGCAGAAAGCAAAATAAGCTTCAGAAATGCAGTAAGAGGTCGGTGTAAACCAAATAATCAAATAAATAGTAGGATCAATGGTTTTGTGTGTTTGTGTGAGTGTTTTTTAGAATGTCAGTGTGTGTTTTGGTCTGTGTGTGTGTGTGTGTGTGTGTGTGTGTGTCTGTGACAGAGAGTGTGTTTGAGAGTGTGTGTTGATCTGGCTAAGTCACAGTCGATGAGTTGAATTGTGAATTTTGTAATGATCCATTTTAATTATGTTTCTGTTATTAGTAGGTATGTTGAGAAATCAGGGGCCCTCTGATTTTCCAACTCCCACCAACAATCATAGAGTTTGAAATTTAATGGCAGGTCTGCCTTAGAATTTGTCTTGATTTGTGACTGTAGCCATTCAGTTGTCCATGTGTGTTGCATTAGTTGGCAGTTTGTTGTGAATAGCGTATGCTATTCTCTGTGTCTCTGTTAGACCATGATCATGGGATCAGCTTTACCATCCTCTGTGTGTGAAGCTATCTGGATCTGTTAGTCTGAAGATGGACAATAGATTTTTAGTGAAGTGACACTTTTGGACTATGTCATCTTAATCTTCTTATGATGTGTAATGTGGGAGGTGTGTGTTCAGTGTTCATGTCTAGGAGATGGGTGGAAAATAATCTATAACAACTGTGTTGCAAATTTAGTTCCAGTTCTAAACTGGGAGGCCATATTTACGTAGTGATGTACTATTGTGAGTGTGAATGGCCTCTTGAAGTGTCTTTTCACCCATCTCCCGAGGTTATGTTCTAACAATTCCGCTGTCCTGGCCTTGATCCAGGTGGGGTCCGGCCCATCCTGGCTAACGTTCTTCGAGGAATTTGCAGAAGTAAACCTGAGACATAAAACAGAGGAGAGCGAACCACAGACAGATAATTCCAATATTTCAAAAGCATTAAATTCAGACGTGTGGAATTCTTTTACTTGTTCCATTATCATGTCAATTGCAATTTTAATTCCAGATGTCACATGAAACCGAGTTTCATTGACCACGTCTGAATTGTTGCTGTTGTTTCAGTGTGTTGTGACACCTGAAGCTACTTTTTCAGTTCAGCCTTCAGTCTGCTGCATGTGCAATGCTCATTGCTTTCTCTCATTACAGCCAGATCTCTGGGTTGTCTGGTTAGCATTTTCCTGTTTATGGTGTCGTTCACACATTTTAGTTAGTGCAGATATTTTTTGACCTGCAAAAAACTGTGGTACTTCTGTCTGCTGTTTAGCATTTCACACCCTCCTTGTAAATTTAGTTCTCTGATTAGATTACATTTTAGTTGTTGCACAATTTGGTTTGCTATTACCTGTGCCACAATTCTAGCCGTGTTTTCTAACGGTGAAAAATAAAGGCATACCCCTCCGCTTTTTTGGCACTGGGTAGCACACAAATAAAATTCTGTTTTTTCTCCAATTATTATTATGCTCTGCGAGTGTAATATAATGTTTATTATAATTCAAGTTATAATATAATTATATTCTTTAACAATACAAGTCAAATTATATTGTTTTCGGTCTCTGAAGAGTCTCTCGAACAACAACGCATGGTCAAATCTCAGCTTGTTCTCATGTCAATACATTTGAATATGAAAAGGCTTTTTTGGCTCTGGGCTGATAAGATATACATTTGCTATTTCTCTTTTTTCTTTGCTAGGTTTCAAATACCTTTTCTTCTAATTTAGTCTTTTTCAATGGCCATTATAATGTTTGATTCTTCTATTTACTCTTCCTTTAGATTTTTCCGTTTATAGATAAGGAAACTATATCGCTTTGCAGTCCTTCTCCTAAGGATGCACGACACAATCACGCCAGTCTGACTTACCAAAACAGAGGTAATTGGCTAAATATCTGGAATCTGCCGTATTCACACGTACAAAATAACAGACACTTAAATAGCCCCCTTGAATGCCACCTCAGGAACTTAATTCAATCGTTTCAATTAGTAGAGGTCAAGACCACCATTAAAAGACGTTAGCCAATCAACTTACTTTTCTTAAAATGGCTTTGGTTTAGTCAAGCCCGTGGTATATCCACGTACACTTATCTAAAAGAACATTAAATTAGAACAGAGGTTATGGAACGCACCCGAATCCAGGTTGATCAAACAGCATTAGCTGATTCTGGACGGAAATTAACTCGTCCCCCTCATTCAAGTACACTTGAATCTGATATCCAGTATTAGTCGTCACTAATGTCTGGCGCAAACTTGTGGAAATATACGAATCCGGTAATCTATTTGGGAAAAATAATTGCAGAGCAATCCAGAATGAGTTCAAACGTGACAATATTTAGTTCTCTGAAGCCTTAAATCTGAAAAGGTTTTTGTTTCAGGATTAATGAGATGCGTTCACTGTTTCTGATTTTCAGATTTCTTTGTTTTGTGATTTACATTGTGGCCACATGCCAATCCTATGCTCCTGTTAGGAGACAAACAAATTCAACAAACACACTTGATATTTAATCCAGTTTACACAAGACACGTGGCCTAGCATGCATGGCATCTACAACCTTTTACCTAAGTGTTTTCTACAACACTTACAGTAAAGCAATCTTGTGTTTTTAAAGAATAAACTCAACTAGCCTATGTGCACATTTTCGTAGCACAAACAACTATAAAGTGTGTTCTAGCACAATGTGTTAAGCACAACTACAAATTTGAAAATCCAAACAGAATATGCATTGCTCAGAATAGTATCCTCAAATATTTGAATAGCTTGACATCAAAATCAGGATGCGCGCGATCATAGTTATAACGGCGCCTTTTTATACTTGTATTACCCCAGCTTGTTACAATGTTTTAGAGTTTATTCTGCCATCGTTTTTACAGACTCGCCACATTTAACAGCTCCTGTCAGTTGTGTTGGATATATTTTAGAGATTACTCTGCCATCGTTTTTACAGTCTCGCCATATCCCCAACCACCTAACAGTGATAACCAAGCAAAATTTTCTAATTTTCCCGAATTTTTGACTAGATAGCATATCAAAAACTTTAGAGGTTTACTTTTCAGAGGAACTGAAATAAGCCAAATTAAATTGAATATCTTAATTTAATTCCATCAATGTTAAAGTTTTAGCATTTAGCATTAGCCTTGAATGCAGCATGGACAATAGCATTTAGCATTAGCCTTGAGCGCAGCATGGCTTTAGCATTTAGCGTAGCCTTGAGCGTTTTGAAAGCAACATGGACAATAGCATTTAGCATTATCCTTGATATTTGAGTTTTAGCCTGTACATCATATCATCCTGTTTTCCCAAAATTTCCCTTCATAAACAATGCATTGATCTGCCTTTTTATTTATAAAATCACGTGTTTTCCAATTGTTTACAAACTTAGATTTTTTCTTTCTCTGTTTTCTGTTAGTTTGCTCATTCTCTTCACGTGTTGCTGGTTTGTTTAACAAGCCCAGATACAACAATGGCCGGAAAACATGTGGCTGATTTTAAAACTTTTTAGGCTTTACTTTTTCAGCTCTTCATCGAGTTATTAATTATTTGGAAGATGTTATTCTTATTTTAGATTTTGCTTCCTGTTGCTTAAGGCAAAACAAGGAGATCTTTAAAATCTAATCATTCTTCATCTGGCTGCCGCATCACGCTTCTAAACAAAGGGTTTTAATTCCGACCGGTAAACAATGCAAACATTTCTTCAACACTTCTAAAAATGCAAAGAAAATTGACTTACCACAACCGCGGAAGAAAGAGAAGATGTTCAAGACTCTTGTTGATATTAAAGTCCCAATACTTGCCGGAAAGGACGTTTCTCGTGAATCTGTTTTGATCTGTTTTGAGATCACGTCGAGGTCACCATTTTGTAAGGCCCGTGAAATTGGTCCAATCTGCCGGTTCGCCAATACACGGGGAAGGTATCACGTGTTCTGTCCTTACTCGTGCAAAATATTGGTTGGTTAAATTTACAATACATTTAGTTATGTATTCTCTCGTTAATTCATCTGACTCCATAAATGAAAGGGTTTAATAATATCTATGCCTCACTAAAAGTGAGTGAATGTTTGACTATTCCGTTTAACTCTTCAATGGAAATAATATCAAAGTCAGTTAGAATAATCAAATGTAACAATTTATTATGTCAGGTAAATGTATCATGCCAGTTTCATAATCAGTTCAAAGATAATCGATACAAAACATCAAATGCTCTGGAATAGAGATAAGATGCAAACCCAACATTTAAGAAATACGTTAGGCTGAGAGATCTACATCTCCCAGCCTAACGGACCCATCTGAAATACAGAAAAAGGCCTCGATCTCCCTGCTGCAATTCCTTAAATAGACAAACCTTTTACCTGGAAACATGTAACAATAGAAATTTGCATGCAGTGGTCGCATCTTCATGGGGGTGTGGGACCATTTGCTTAGAGACCACCTTCCTTTGTAAATTAGTTATCCATAAGCTCTTAAAAACCTTATTACCTTTTGTTTTATCTATCTGGATATGAGATATCTGTACCAGTCGCACTGTGACATTTTAAATGATACCAAACATGAAAATACTCTGTGATAATCATTCACATTAAACTATACATTTTCTTGGGTGATTTCAGGTGATCGTCTGAGCATGAGAGAGAGGTGAGGGGAGAGGGAAAGAGATGTAGATTAGGATGACTCGGAGGTGAGACTTTCGTCTCGATGGTGCATGAGAGCCAGTTCAAATGCTAATCTCCAGAGAGGTCCTTTTGTCCTCTCAGGGCCTGGTCACCCCCAAAACAGACTGTTTGGAATTTCCTAATTTATCAATTCTTACAAAAGATTAATATAAAGATTAATATAAAGGTCAATAAAACGTTACACTCACTTCAGTTCTTCTGGAGGTGCAGCAGGAACACGAATAGTTGGTACTGATCCTTTTTTCAGGAGCAGCTTCTTAGCAAAACCAGCTTTATACTGACCCTCGTTTGTAAAGCTGTCTGGTGAGAAATGATTCGCGCAAACATGACAGCATTGACGTTGATCGTGGGGAATATTCCCTTCGAAAACAAACTCAGCCACTGCGTCTTCAGCGGTTCGGATTTAGGAACATCAACATGACTGCTGTGTTCGTTATTACACCCAAGAACAGAACACCACGATCGCTTAGACGCCATTCTGCTCCAGCGTATCAACAATGAACGCGCCGCTGTCAATCAACCATCGTGGGAGGGGCGTCGATTTTGTGACGTCACAAAATCGAACGGCTTGATTTGAGAGAGAGGAAAACATATAAGAAGATTAAAAAAAACCACTGGATGGATTTTTATCATTTTATGATGGTTGTGTACAGGCACTGCCAACACACATTTCAGTACAATCAACTTGTAAAAGTGCATGTACCATTATATGACCCCTTTAAGGTTTCTGCACAGTTTTTAACATTTGATGCTATTAAAGACCTTTTTAAGCAACAATATTTACCTATTTTAACCCTATGTAAAATATCACGTCGGGACTGGGTACATTCATGGGTTTGTTTTAATTAAAATGTACAAAATGTCAGAATTGATTTAAGAAAATGAAACTCAAATACATAGATCAGCTTTTGCAAGAGGTGATAACAAACAATAGGATCTGCAGTGTTTAACCAGAATTCATCACACTCATCTTTACACTTGCAGAAGCAGAGAGCACACGTGTGTCTCCAAGATGTCTGTTAAAGAGCGCTTCGTCTGGAAACAAATCTGTTGTTACAGACATCTGATAAACATTTTAAAAAAGCTCTTTTACGTGCATTATAAATCATAATCACCATACATTCTTTCACTCATGACAGGAAACATCAGATTTTGTGTGCACCCATATCAAATAGTCACAAAATAATTCATAATAGGTTCATTCAAAATGTCAGTTGTTCAGTTATGTTTTCGGCTGACTGTATTGCGTATGCAGTTGTAGGAGTTCCTTTCAGTTGTAAAATGTATGTCAGGATAGTATTTGAACAAATCATGCAATGTTATTTAGAAAGTTTTGAGGCAGTAAATTGCTGGCTATTATTTAATGCCCAAAAAGCATATTTTACCTATTGTCTAACTACATGTCTAACACCCAATCCTGTTCCTGGAGACGTACCCACTGTAATGATCAAGTGCTCCTGAAGATCTTCATGAACCGCTTCAGGTGTGTTTGATCAGGGTTAGAGCTGAACATTGCAGGAATATCTCAGGAACAGGACTGGGCATCCCTGCTTTAATTAGTTATTTACTTGACATGCTGTAATATTTGCTAGAGGCGCTGTGGAGAACAGAGAGCTTAAGAGAGGAGGAGAGAATTTTCTCCACTTGTGTTAGTTTATTTTGGATGAATGACAGAGGAAGGCGTTAGCCGAACATTATCCAATTTTTTTTATTTGCTGCTCCTGTGTTTTTAGTAGATCTCTCTTGTTTTTGACTCTATGTGAATTTGTGCTGCTCTTGGTAGATTGCGTTGTCATTATGGAAATGAGCTGTGTTCTTTAATTTGCACATTTTCAGTAGTAGATCAACCGCAGAACACTTGTGATTAAAAGTATTATTCATATGTGTTATCATATTTTCTTCATATGTGTTTGTTGCTGTGACAGGTAAAATGAAGACAGTATCAGTGAAGGAGGGAGAATCTATTACTCTACACACTGGTCTTATTGAAATAAAGGGATATGATCTGATAACGTGGACGTTTAAAAAGACCATTGCTGAAATCAATAAAGGGACCAATCGGTTCTTAACACATGACACCAGTGACGAGAGATTCAAAGGCAGACTGCAGATGCATCATCAATCTGGATCTCTCATCATCAGTGACTCTGAAACCACAGACTCTGGAGTTTATCATCTGAACATGATCAGCAGCTCACACACAATTCAGAGGAACATCAGTGTTACTGTCAGTGGTGAGTAGATCAGATCTTTCAGTATCAATATCTTATTTACATCTGTGCTCTGTGAATCATTTAGAATTTAGAATCAAATCAATACATCTAATAAAGGACATCTGATAAACAAAGCATGTTAAACAAGAAATTGTTTGCAAGAAATTAGAAATTTGTAGAGGAAATTTACATAATTTCACATATTGTCTCATAGACCTTAGATGAGTGTTTCAAATATTTGTCATTAGAGAAACAGGGTTTACATATTTCAGTGAGAACAGAATCTGTCACAGAAAAGCTTCAGTGTTTTTTTTTTTTTTTTTTTTAAATGTTATGTTGGCATTTATGATTCTCTCTGAATCATATTACTATTACCAATACATATAGGGTAGTTTCGCTAGTGCTTCATGCTGTAGGTGATTCTTTTTTGACTGTTACCACCCTTTGCTTTTTTCATTGACAGAAGTAATTACAGTTATATATCAGACACATTCACACTAATGACTGTCTTTATCATTACAGTATCAGATCTTCACTCAGGTTATATAGTGCTGATGTTTATAGTGTGTGTTATAGATCAGACACATTCACACTAATGTCTGTCTTTATCATTACAGTATCAGATAAACAAACTCCAGATTCAGGTCTGTCTTCAGGTGCTGTAGCAGGGATTGTTGTTGTTCTGCTGCTGGTGTGTGCTGCTGCTGGTGTGATTTACCATCGCTGGAGGATCTCTAAACTAAAAAGACCTACGGGTAAGTATCACCCACAGTTCACATAATTTGGAAATAAAACTGAGTAAAGTCTGAATACTGTTAAACAATAACAGATGAAGGGCAGACACTGATCTACTGTGATCTGCATCTGTGTGTCTGTAGAAAACTCAAACTGAACATAGTAACTGCAGATACGACAGTGTTTGATCTCAGCAACAATTGCACTATTTGCTGTGTCTGTGTATGATGTGCCCTCATTAATCTATTATGAAGATATTACATATTTTAAATATATTTTTAACACATTACAAAGACTATATTATTAATAACTATATTATTAGTATTACAATATTAACAGAAACGTTAAAGACGGCACTGATCTTGAGCTGTTTAACTTTAGACTGAAGAGTAAATAGTGCATCATATTCTGGACAGATCCTGAGATAGAGAGGTCACGCATTTCTTACAACTAAACTTAAAATAAGCTTAGGCATTTAAATAAGAATAATAAATAATTAATAATAAAAGTACTGTATAATTAATTAAAAGCAAAATGGTACTTCTGCAAGTTCATACTGCGAACACAAATCTACACACTGAACAATTTAAGAACGGTACAAGGCAAATGTTTAAAATTAGATAATGAAGATGTTTGGTCTAATAAGATTATTTAGCAACTTCAGCACAGACTAAAATTACTGGCAGAACACTTTCTCCATCCAATACGATCTGATCTGATTGTCTGGCTTTATTCACCTTCTAAAAGTAGAAGCACACAGGTGTGATTATCAGTGTTTATCTGTTACAAGATACCAGATTAATACAGGAAGTGCTTTTGAGTATGAAGTAATGATTTGCTACAGTTTTCAAAGGTAGTTTACCAGTGAATATTAAAGTTTTACAAAAGATTAAAATATGTGTTTGTTTCCAGCAAGGAAATGAAAATACTGCTCAGGATGGACAAACACTGTAAGATGTGTGATATGGATTCATTCTTGTTCATTCAGACATTATTACAACATGAGAACACCATTAATACGAATATAAAGATAAAAATGACCTCAATGTCTTTTTAATTTAACTCAATTTTGTCAGTTTTTCTTGGCTTCACTACAGAGAATTCTTACAAATACCTTTCTACCTTTCACTGACCTACATTTAGATATATACCTTGTAATACATTTAAGAAAACGTATTCTATATATAACATACGGTATATTCTATAACAACTAGCAATTTAAAAGAAAGATTTGTTTAGTTTTCACAGATACAATTATTGTGTTTAATTATTTTGTATAATATATAAATTTTCCCTTTTGAGTAGATTCTTCACTGTTTGAAACACAATAGACTAGGAGTGACACTAAAATAAAACGACAAAATTATTATTGGATTTATTAATTACATGTAAATCAGTCAACTATTTTTTTAATGAATGCATTGATAATTTGTCAGTGCCACTCCCGGTTTAATTAATACAGCAGGAGCTCTGACTCTGTTGATAACACTCAGCAATAAATCTTTATGTTAATATGGCTTCATTATTTAATTTATATAACACCATTAATACAGTAAATTGAAATGCAATGCTGCATCAGTCTTATATGCAGACGTAAGACTGTTTCTTTCTCTTTTTAACTTCTGTGATTCTTTCTTTGTTTTCTCACAGATGCGGAAAATAACTGAACAAGCGATCCTTTGAAAGGAAAAAAAGAGAACATTAATTTTGAGATTGTTAACAGTGATAATTTATAGTCATTGTAACAATAGACACATTAACATTATTTGAAGTCAAGCCATGTGTGTTTTTGAGATGTGAAACTAATAAGTGAAGACTTTTGTTTGATTTGGCATAAATACAGAAATATGCTTTCATTCATTATGAAGTTGATGTTATAGTCTGCTGTTTGCACTGATGCTGATGATACTGGTTTCTTGTTTTTAAGAGTCAGTTTGACTGTTTAGTGTAATTTATCATGTTACATTCTGTAAGAAGGCTTGATTATTGTTACACATTTACAGAATATTGCAGAATTTTATTTGAATTTATTTTACTTGTTTTATTTGAAGTGCTTACACTGTTACATTATAAGTTTTGTTTTTATTCAATTTGTCATGCTTAATTTTTTTAATGATTGCCTTCTTGAAAAACTTGTAAGAATATAGACACCACATTATTTGAACTGAAGTATTAAATGCTCTTAGTGTTTCTCTGATGTTCATACAGGAGTTATAGATAATTTTACTGTCAGAACATTTCATTCATTCAGCTTTTGCTTTTTTTATATATAAATATTCTAGCATAAAACACATCAGTTTTTTCAGTTTTCATTGTGGAGGAGTATTAAGAGAATAAAAGCTTGTTTTGCCATACTTGTGTTGCATGTTTGTGTTCAAGTTAGATGCATAATTATGGATTTAAAGAATTGATCTATTTGAAATCAAATGAAATAAGGCATTTATACTGTACTACTGTACACCCAAGAGCTTTATCAATACACTGAAATATAAATGTGGAATGTGTTGCACACATTTATGAGTTTACCATGATTTAATGAACAGACAAAATATTTTGTTGTGACCAAAAGTGGGTATTGATATCAGTGTAAAGGAATCAAAAAGCGTGATTTAAAACAACTGTAAATTTAATTTAATTTTAAAATAATACAGTGTAAAATACAAATGTCAATATGATAATCAACACATCATTTGTAAAGAAACAGAATCACAGAGAGTTTGATCATTTATCTGTGATTAAACATGTGTAAACCACCTCTGTCATTTCAGAATTCTGTGAGAAACACAAACACAAAAGCTCAAAGGAGAAAAACAAACCTGATGTTTCAGATGCAAAAACAGCAAGAGCTCAAAATGAATAAATGACAGAAATTTGCTGCAAATTCATCGATAGATATTACGAGTCAGTGTTTCTCACACTGAATGATGGTCTTGTGTTCGTGTATAATGGAGGCTCTCCAATGTTTTTGGGACTTTTATTATGAAATATTAGAAGACAAGAGCAGCTTTCATAACAGTGACAAAAAATAAACGCAAGTGTGACTGTGGAAACAAAAATATCACAGCAACTGTTTAAAACCCCCTTCTCTCCCTCCACACTCCCTCTAAATCACATTATAGGCACAATCATATACAATCTATAACATATAAATAAATAAAAATTTCACAATACAAGTACAGTAGCCTATAAAGACATTTAAACGTATTTTTTTACAGCAAGTTCTTTAATTTTAGAAATGGCCTTTAACCATGCTAAAAAATAGTTTGTTTATTGGCCTGTGTATTCTTGCCACTGATGCTTCATGATCCCAATGTCCAGGAAAGAATCCAGTGTGACCAAGCTAAAGTGTGTGAAGATGTCACGGCAGGTCAAAAAGTGAAGCGTGGATTCAAGTGCTGGAATTACGATATTTATTAAAGTAATAACAAACAAAACAAAACAAAACAAAACAAAACTACAAACAAAAACTCCCCATGGGGGAAAACAAGACAAGCAACTGGCAGGAACAGGAAACACAAGGGAAATAGAAACAACGAACCAGCACAGGACTGCAAACACAGGGAGACTAAATAGGGAGCAAACAAAAGAGGGTAACAAACAAGGCAGGTGGGGCAAATTAATCAATCAGGAAACAAGATGGGAGGGGCTAGACAATTGACAGGAGAGCACATGGCACAAGGAATACAAGACAAGCCATGTGCTCACAACAAACCAGACTAGACACAAACACATGACAGACCGGGAATGTCAGAGCTCTGTCACCAACCCAAGATGAAACCCAAACAGAAGTGACAGAACTCTGACAGAAGATTACAAACGTAATGCAATAATTTTATTAGCTGCAGTTAATCCAGAGAAAAACAACTTTTTCGGAGACTGAGAGAAACTGTTAGATGAGTCATCATTTAAAAGCAAAAGTTTAGGACAGCACAATACATCAGTTTCCAGAATTCTAGATATCGCCATTATCTTCTATTTCCGTACATATCTCTGAACCATGTTCAAAATTAGTAACTGCTTCTAAGAAGCTTCCAAGAACAACAAGCAGAATGAAGATACTAAACCACTCATTCATTATCAACACTTTGTGCATAATAAATAATCTTCTAAAAAAATAAAAAATAAATATGGGATCTTGTTTTGAGATTTTTTCATTAGGCTTAGTTGCTCAATGCAATGTTCTTAAGTTTGAACAGTTTTTATTTTAGGAACAATATCTGTAGTTTAGCATATAAAATAAGGTCAGCATGTTTATGAATCACATGACTAAAGTTCACACATTTGTTGGTGTGATCGAGTGAAGCCCTGTTTCCTCTATTTATTCTAGTTTCTGAACTGCGCCATTTCACACTGAATAAACATTTGTCACTTTAAGCTCAATGTGCCTCAACTTCCTACAGAAATGTTTGACTATCATTTCCAGCAGAAACATCATAATTATTGTTTAAAGTAATTTTAAAATGACAGTACAGTGATGGAATCAGATTGCATGGTGTATTGGTCTATGGCATTTATGGCAATACCAGTGCAGTATTTTCTGCAATAGCCTACTGAATGTTAGACATTCTCTTTTTTCTTTTCTCACTTTTCATTTCTATGAGAAGCAACACCTGTAGAGCATTTTGACAGCAGAAAACAGCCTGTATGCTGGTCTTATTTGGAGCTGATATAAACTGATCTCCCAGCTTCCAAAACCACAAACACCACCAGCAGAACTAAAACATCTTAGACTGGATTTGTCAGCAGGGTAGCAAATATATTTTATAAATGTGTTTGATAAAATTGATAGGCTATATTTGGAGTGTGTGTTTACATACTGTGCTCTCAGATCATCTTCTAAGGTGGATATAGGCGAATTTAGGCTACAAAAATGATCAAATTACTTGACAATTCTTTATTTTCTGTAGAAAAATCCTCTGAGGCTTGTTAAAAGGCATCATCATCATCTTCATCATCATCTTCATCATCATCATCGCCCCCTAGTGTCCTGATGTGAGAATGTCTGATTCATCAGTGATAGACTGATCGCGACGTCACAACAGCAGCCACGCCCACTACAGCAGAAACAACCAATCAGAACAGTGAAAAACATGCTAATACTGTCACAGAACTGTTCAAAATATTTCAAACATGTTTCAATAGTTTTGGCCTTGCTTCACAGACTAAAATACTAGGTTGATAATACTAAATTTCAATGCTATTTTATTTTGCTTATAATTCCAGTGGAATGTATGATGTCCTAGTTTAGGGGATTGTGGGCCCTACTCACTTTTACTTTATTTTAAAATACATGGTCTTCAGCTTCTTCCTAAAATGTAATCTTACATAAATACAGGTAGTTGAATTTTAAATTCATAAGGGATAATCAAAAGCAGTGATATTACCATGACAGTCAACAACTGAGATCTAATGAGGGCGTAGGGGAGAGCGGGGCACAACCTCACGCTTTTTGACTTTCTCAGTTTGTGTAAACTTACTTAGGGTTCAGAGTATTTATTTTTTCCCCACACCAATTTTACACATGTCTAGTACAATTATGTAGTTTTGCTTCATTAATACAGTGTATACTTTTTTCCTGATCTACTCCGAAAGAATGGAAGTGAAATGTGACAACATGCCCCATTGGTGGAGCACACTGTAACATATGACAGATTAAAATGCTATCTGATCTAATAAAAAAATAAACAAGACAAACTAAAATATGTTCTCAATACAATACAATCATTAACGTTTTCATTTAACATAATGACATTTTTTAATAATTAAAAATAAAACTAAACTAACTTTTTAGTTTGACAACAAACACCACAAAACACATAATAACAATGAATCTTTTCTGAACATTGACTCTCAGTCTTTATTCACCTTTTACTCATGGTTTCTCGATAGAATTCATAAATGTATATAATAGAATATCATAGTTCAAATAGGGGCTCATTGTAACGCAGTGTGACAACATGCCCCACCTTCACAACTGGGATTTAAACCCGCTTGTGTCTTCTGCTGGTTCAGTGCTGCTGGTAAATGTTCAGTGATATCTTCCAAAGATTTCTGAATTTTGTTGCATTTTTTCTTACTCTATGATATAGCCTCACTGATTCTTGAGAGTCAGGACAAAACACGTTTTAAAAAACTTTTTTTAAAAATACACACTATATCAATTAGAGTTATATGTTTCTGCAGAGAAAGGTCTTATCTATTTAACCATGTAAAGGAACAGGTTCTAAATAAAAACACATTTTTAACAAATAAACATGTTTCCCTTCAGAACTGGATTTGTGTCAGCTCCGTCAGACACACTAAAAAGTATACAATTTTAATTTTTCAAATCCAACAAGAATCTAAAGTTCTGAAGTATATTGTAATAGTGTTTAGTTACTCTGATATTTAAAAAAAATACAATATATAAACTTAAGTTGTGTTCTCTTACGAGAGGTTCTCTCGTATTGCGTAAGCTCTGCTTACGCAGCGGGAAAAGCCTTCTTTTCTCGAGATACTGAAACCAAAAATTATCCTTAATTTCATATATTGTCAACGCAGTGCGGCTGCAGGCAGCTGAGCTAGAGCGGCATACTGCGCGCTCATTGGCTGCCGCGCGGCAACTGCTTAAGCCTACCAGTGAGCCTGGCGTGACGTCACGCCCAATGAGGGCGCGCGCGACCTCGCGCGTCACAGCCCGCCAGAATGGGCGGCGTCAGAGCGTATATAAGGAAGGCTCGTAGGCTATATTCTCTGATTTCTGTCTTTTCAGCGAAGCACTCGCATCGCTGGTCTCTGAGAGGAAACCGTCGCCGTGGCCTTCTTGGATCAAGCTAACGAGCCAGCTTAGGACAGCCTGAGGAAGCCGGACGATCTCTTCGCCGCCTTCAGCCTGCCGTGCCAGCTCAGCTATCCGGCGATACATATCCTTCCGTGTTAAGCTCTTGTGTGTATTGCTTTTCTCCGCAGCACTCTAAAAGAGCACGAGGCGTTGTTTCAAATGCCTCGCACCACGTGCGGCTCATGCCGCTCACCGCTCAGCGACGGAGACCGCCATCTTCTCTGCGCTCTCTGCCTGGGACGGGATCATGCAGTCGTCGCGTTTTCCTCGGGCGGCTGCGAATGCTGTGAAGAGCTGCAGATGTCGACCCTGCGGGCTCGACTCGCCCTCTTTTCAGACGCCGCTCCTGCCGTTGCTGGGCCGCGAAAGAAAAAACGCCGCTCACAACGCCCACCGGAGCCTGAGACACGAGCCAAGGCCTCGCCGGAGCCTCTCCCGCGAGCCTCGCTCTCTCCCTCTCCGCCCCCGCTCCCCGACGCGCAGCCGACGGCTCTCGCCCTCGATGCCGTCGACACAGCGGATGAAGCGGACGACAACGATCGGCTGGACACATGCTCATTGTTAGCGTCGGACAGCGAGGCGTGGTCCGGCTCCGCCCGATCCGCCTCCTCCACCAGAGCTTCCAGCAGGGCTCCCGCCGGAGTGGAGGCCGAGCTTCTCCACCTCCTCACTATGGCGGTCGAGCGTTTGGGCCTCGAGTGGTCTGCGCCGGAGGTACCCCCGCCTAACAGACTTGATGGATGCTTCCTGACCACCAGTCGCCAGGCTCCAGCGTCTAGACCGGCGCCGTTTCTGCCTGAGCTCCACGACGAGCTTTCTAAATCCTGGAACGCTCCAGTTTCGGCCAGACTCCGCTCTCCGGCCTCATCGACTCTCTCCCGCGTGGACGGAGCCACGGAGAAGGGGTATGACCGGATTCCACCGGTCGAACAGGCGGTTGCAGCGCATCTTTGCCCCCCATCCGCGAGATGGCGCTCAAAGGTTGCCCTCCCGTCCAAAGCCTGCAGGACTACTTCGGCGTTCGCCAGCCGCGCTTTCTCCGCCGCTGGGCAAGCCGCCTCAGCTCTGCACACAATGGCGGTCCTTCAAGTTCTCCAGGCGGACCTCCTCCGCCAGCTTGACGAGGGAGAACTGGACAGATCGGCCCTAACCAACCTGCGCAGTGCGACGGACCTTTCCCTTCGCACGACTAAAACAGCAGCCCAAGCGATCGGACGATCCATGGCTTCGCTGACCGTCATCGAGCGCCACCTTTGGTTAACTCTCGCCGATATGGGGGAACAAGAGCGATCCGTCTTCCTGAACGCCCCGCTCTCGCCTACTGGTCTCTTCGGCCCGGCAGTGAGCGGCCTCGTGGACCGTTTTTCTGAGGTACAGAAAGCGTCACAGGCCATGAACCTCTTCCTGCCCCGCCGCTCGAGCTCCGCTGCAGGCCGCTCTAGCCAGCCTCCTGCACGCAGCTCCGCACAGCGGCCGTCTCGACCCCCAGACTCTAAGCAGCGCCAGCGCGGCCGCCCCAGGTCCCGCTCCACCAGCCAGCACAGGCCGCCGCCCCCGCGTGGGCCTCGGCCTAAGGTAACGCTGAAGCCCGAGCCTGCTAAGTCCTCCTAGCACCCGTCGGGAGGAAAAGACGGGCGGCTCCCGCCGCGGCCGGACCACCGTCAAAACTAAGATGTATCCCTCTGCCAGTCCCCTTGTCAAAGGCTACTGCAGTAGTGCCCACAGCAGCCAACGAGCCAGTTTCGCAACTCTCTCGCCTGCACACAAACGCCGTTTTTACGGCGACCCAGATAAATCGAATAAAGAGTGTAATGTCTGGTCAGACGGCTCACGCCGTCAGTGTTATGAGTGTAGTAAACATGCCCACTTCCCAGTGCTCATCACTACACACAAGCACAAATTCCCCTGTGTACCCCACAGAGTGCACTCACATAAAGCGCGCTACGGCCGCTCGAGTGATAACTGTAGGTCACGTGCCCACACTTCAGTGCTCACACCTACACAGTGCTCGCTCTGTCTCACACGCTTGGGTAACGGAACATTCTGCCACTGGCCGCGTGTTAATACAGAGCCCTGTGCCCGCTACACAGCACGCACACTCTCAGTTAAACATGTACGAGCCAGCCACCGGCTGTGTGTTAATAAAGAGCCCTGTGCCCGCTACACAGCACGCACACTCTCAGCTAAACATGCACGAGCCAGCCACCGGCGGTGTGTTAATAAAGAGCCCTGTGCCCGCTACACAGCGCGCGCACCCTCATGTACACACGCACAAGTCAGCCACCGGCTGTGTGATAATAAAGAGCTCTGTGCCCGCTTTACAGCACGCACACTCTCCGATAAACATGCACGAGCCCGCCCCGCTTCTGCGCCGCGAGCCGTCTCACAAAACGCTCTCTCACAGCGCTGTTCAGCCGGCTGCCGCCATCTGCGAACCCCCGTTCCCCCTCACTGCCACTGCGCGATGCGCGCTTACACCGCCACAGATTCCCCGTCCCGCGCTGTGCGACGGGCGAGAGTCAGAGGCGATTCGACCCCTAGCTATGAGTGCGAATGCATGGAAAGCTATCCAGGGTGTGTCGAAGTGGGTACTGAACACAGTGATAAAGGGCTATTCGCTTCAATTCGCTCGCCGCCCTCCGCGCTATCGCGCTCGGGCCGAGACTACAGTGAAAGCGGATGCAGCGCATCTGCTTCACACAGAAATAGCGAATTTGCTGCGCAAAGGGGCGATAGAACGGGTTCTCCCTCCGGGTTCCGAGGCAGGCGTATACAGCCGCTATTTCCTCGTACCCAAGAAGGGCGGAGCACTCAGACCTATATTGGATCTGAGATATTTGAACAAAACGCTTATGAAACGGCCGTTCAAAATGCTCACAACCAGTCAAATCCTCGCGCAGATTCGCCCGGGGGACTGGTTCATATCTCTCGACCTGAAAGACGCGTACTTTCAGATTCAGATTATACCCCGTCACAGGCCATTCTTGAGATTCGCCTTCGACGGCCAGGTATATCAGTACACCGTCCTGCCGTTCGGCCTATCCCTGGCACCCCGTACATTTACGAAGTGCATGGATGCGGCTCTCGCACCCCTGAGATCGAGGGGAATGCGAATCCTGAACTATCTGGACGATTGGCTCATTATAGCGCACTCGGCGGAGGAACTAGTTTCCCACAGAGAAGCGCTTCTCGGTCACCTGCAAAGCTTGGGTCTTTCCGTGAACTGGGACAAGAGCTCTTTAGCCCCCAGCCAGTCTATCACTTTTCTGGGTATAGATCTGGACTCGGCGGCAATGACAGCCAGACTGTCCGCACAGCGCGCGCGCTGTGTTCGACACCTCGCCGCCTCCTTTCAGGAGGGAAAAGTTTTTCCATTGAAAACTTTTCAGAGGTTGCTGGGCCACATGGCATCAGCAGCAGCTGTCCTGCAGCTGGGTTTACTCCGAATGCGTCCGCTTCAACGCTGGCTAAAAACGGAGACGCCCCGCAAAGCATGGATTTCAGGCCGTACTCCAATCAGAGTGACTCAGCGCTGTGTTACAGCCCTGCAGCCCTGGCTGACGGCCGAATGGTATCAGCGGGGAGTGTCGATGGGAACCATCGCACACCGCAAAGTGATCTCGACAGACGCGTCCAACATGGGTTGGGGAGCGACTCACGAAGGCAGTCCGATTTGCGGCCCGTGGTCGAATACGGAGAAAGACCTTCACATAAACTGTCTAGAGATGCTGGCGGTCGAGAAAGCGTTGAAGCACTTTCTACCGCTTATACGGGGACACCATGTGCTAGTTCGCTCGGACAACATGTCAGTGGTGTCGTACGTGAACCGCCAGGGTGGAATCAAATCCAGAACCCTGTGCGCGCTCGCAGAGCGCCTCCTATCCTGGGCTCAAGGCCCGTTGCGCTCCCTAAGGGCAGCTCATGTACCCGGTCGTTTGAACGACGGCCCGGACAGACTGTCCAGGGACAACGTTCCCCCAGGGGAATGGTCTCTACACCGCCAGACGATACAGACGCTTTGGCGTCGTTTCGGCGAAGCGAAGATCGACCTCTTCGCCACGAGCGAGAATGCTCAGTGCCAGAGGTTCTTCTCGAAAAGGGAAGACGCGCTGGCCCAGACCTGGCCCAGCGCCCCGCTGTACGCGTTCCCACCGATCTCGATGCTACCTCAAGTGCTAGCGAGGATCAGGAGTTTGAACTGCGCAGTGCTCCTCATAGCCCCGCGTTGGGAAAACCAACCATGGTTCCCCGAGCTAATGAGACTGGCAGACACAGCCCCATGGCCGATTCCGGTGAGGAGAGATCTCCTCTCTCAAGCCCGAGGCTCGATTCTGCATCCCCATCCAGAGCACTGGTCTCTGCATGCGTGGATAATCAACGATTACTCGTTGGCTTGCCAGAAGGGGTAATTAACACGATCACGCAGTCCAGAGCCCCCTCGACGAGGCGGCTCTATGCGTCTAAATGGTCAGTGTTTAACAAGTGGTGTGTGAATACGGGTTCTAATGCTCGAACCTGTGGAGTTCCACAGGTACTGAAATTTCTCCAAGAGATGTTGGACGCGGGCAGGTCCCCCTCCACGCTCAAGGTTTATGTCGCGGCCATAGCAGCGTTCGCTGAGTCGGCGCGCGGCCGTGCACTGGGCAGAAATGAACTCATTACCCGCTTTCTACGCGGGGCCAGGAGAATGAACCCTCCACGGCCCCCGACGGTTCCTATTTGGGACCTGTCCCTGGTCCTGGAGTCCTTAAAAGCGCATCCCTTTGAGCCTTTGGACTCAGTGGAGTTGAAATACTTGACGCTTAAGACCGTTTTTCTGCTAGCTCTGGCTTCAGTTAAACGTGTGGGAGATTTACACGCGCTGTCCATCAGCGCGTCGTGCCTCGAGTTTGGACCTAACGACTCGTTAGCCATTCTCAAACCGAAGCACGGCTATGTCCCCAAAGTGTTAGGCACTCCCTTCAGGACTCAGGTCGTTACCCTATCGGCTCTGCCGTCCTCCAGCAGTGAGGAAGGGGTTAACTGCCTTTGCCCGGTCAGGGCGTTAAGGTGTTATGTGACGCGCTCTGCAGCCTTCAGGTTCTCAGAGCAGCTTTTCGTTTCGTTTGGCGGGCGCACCAAGGGTCGCGCCGCTTCGAAACAGACACTGTCCAGATGGATAGTAGACGCTATTGCAGCAGCTTATGCGTCAAAAGACCTGCAATGTCCGTTAGGCATACGGGCTCATTCCACCAGAGGCATGGCCTCATCGTGGGCATGGTCCAGTGGGATTTCCATTGATGACATTTGTAAGGCGGCGGGCTGGGCGTCCCCCTCCACATTTGTTAGGTTTTATAACCTGGAAGTTCCCGCTATGCAGGCTAAACTTCTGTCAGTCTAGTCGTGATTCGTGTCCTGCCCAAGGGTCAGGCTGTATTTCCGATTAGCTTGTCTGTTGAGCTGCACGCTCAGGGTATCAGTTAACATGAACCGGCAGTGCCGTTCTGTGTTTTTTCCCTATGTGTGCTTATGAACATGTGTTGGCCCGCACCGCTGGCCACCTGTTTAATCACCTCTATGTTTTTCTATGAGTCATATGTGATTGTTAGGCTCGCACGGCGTGGACAAAGGGTTCCCGCTGCGTAAGCAGAGCTTACGCAATACGAGAGAACCTCTCGTAAGAGAACGATACTTGGTTACTCACGTAACCTCGGTTCTCTCTAGAGAGGGAACGAGTATTGCGTTCCCTGACCGTGCTGAGCCTATCGCTCGCGTCGCTTCAGTCGACAGAAAACAGAGAATATAGCCTACGAGCCTTCCTTATATACGCTCTGACGCCGCCCATTCTGGCGGGCTGTGACGCGCGAGGTCGCGCGCGCCCTCATTGGGCGTGACGTCACGCCAGGCTCACTGGTAGGCTTAAGCAGTTGCCGCGCGGCAGCCAATGAGCGCGCAGTATGCCGCTCTAGCTCAGCTGCCTGCAGCCGCACTGCGTTGACAATATATGAAATTAAGGATAATTTTTGGTTTCAGTATCTCGAGAAAAGAAGGCTTTTCCCGCTGCGTAAGCAGAGCTTACGCAATACTCGTTCCCTCTCTAGAGAGAACCGAGGTTACGTGAGTAACCAAGTATCGATTTCACACTATTCTGAAAACTCAGATTTCTAAATATTTGCATTTTCAAACTTTGATTTTAATTTCAATATTGTAAAAACAAATTCCTTAAATAAATAAAACATAAGAGGATGTAGATCAGATGGTCCTTTATTACAAAAACAACATAAACTGAAGGAAGAATATTTTTTTCCCCAAAAAATTAACCAAAACATACAAACATCCAACGCTGTTGACGAAGATCTGACGGTGTTGACGAAAAACTGACGGTATTGATGGAAAAACTGACAGTGTTGACGTAAAAACTGACGGTGTTGACGGAAAATGTTTGAATGTTTTACCTCAGATTTGTGAAGTGTTCACCTGTTTGTCATGATATGTTCTGACAATAAAGAGTAGTTTAAAACCACAATTAACGCAATTAACAACAAGTAACGTTTTCTACAACTTTCACTTAGGAGCAAAAATCTGCCTTTAAACTTGAAAGACATTTATCGTGATAATTATCGATATCGACTGATATAAAAAAAAGATTGTGATAATTTTTTTTGGCCATATCGCCCAGCCCTACACTGGCTCCTCATTTCTCTATCTCTGTCTCTACATATATAAATATATATATTAAAGTACTGGCAAAGTTACACGTTACACAATAATAAGTAGACCACTGCCTGCCCATTATCTACAAGTCAGATGCGTATGGTTAAATAATGTAATGCATGCTAGTAGTATTAACATATACCATGTGTCACTTTTGGGTTGATATTTGATTGATTTATGACCCCCTTGTCACTCATGATTGACAGGGAATCTGTGTGTCAAAAACAGGGTCTCTGATTTACAGTGCCAAGCTGGCTGGGATTTGCTTCCTGATTGACATGTGACCGCGTTGTCACACGTTCACCCACGGTGATGTCTGGTGAGGGGATGTTTTAAAAGACAAAAACAGATCAAACAGATGTGTCTCTGATTTACAGAGCCATACTGTCTAGCCATTTGCTGATTATGACTCCTTCCAGTCTGATGGGTCGAAGGTGTCTGGACAGGACGCGCGATGTGTATTGCAATATTTTCTGTGATGGTAGGTGCGTATGTAAATGGCGTTGTGAGGGAACAGCCTACATTTAACACTTTTGACCATGCGTAGGTACCTGTATAAAAATAGGGGTTTATTTCACCAGTATTCACCCAAGCAGCTTGCATCAGCGTCTCTGTCTCGTCCTCAAACTACAATTTTCCACGCTGCATTTCGTTATTGGAAACGTGCGTGTACTTCACAAGAAGATGGACGCCGCTCTTAACAGTAAGTGTTTTTTTTTTATTGTTTAGTAATATTGTTAAGAAACTTACGAAAGTCACAGTTCTATTGCGTTACTTAAAACAGGTTCTCTACGCTTCAGGTGGTGTGACTGATATGAGTCTTTTCGATATCGTTGAGGAGATTAATTTCCTGAATCAAGCGAGTGGTACGTAATAATTACGTTTTATATTTAAATGTTGATATTGTTTGTATGTGTGTGTGTGTGCGTGTTTGTGTGTGTGTGTGTGTATGTGTGGGTGTGTGATGCATAAACGTTTTTTTTTATATATATAAAACAGGAGGAACTCCGAATCGGAGATCTAGCAATGTGCAGGCTGCATCGCGAGAGAGCGCTGACGTCCTCGTGCGTAAGTGCAGTGTATTCTGCTTCCTAAAACTGAACCGTATGCTGTGTGTGTGTGTGTGTGTGTGTGTGTGTATGTGTGAGAAACACATATGCCTCATATACTGTATTGGCCGTAGGAAAAAACATCGTATCTTCTTTGTATCTCACTCTCTCTCTATATATATCTTTTTTTTTACCAGCCCACCCGAAACGGTGCACTGTCAAAGCATTAGTACATGCAGATCCCCGAGACAACGTGAACATACCCCCAATCCGTGAGTGTTTGTATTTCGACATTATCTATCGGTATAATATTTGCATTATGGCATGATGATTTTAGTTTAAAACCTCCTTATGTGTATTTCCAGAAGGCTTATCAAATGTTTTGAACCGTATTGATGCGTCTGAGTCCACTAATGATACAAAGAAGACTAGTTCGCGTGGAATAGAGGCAAAGCCGAAAAACAGACTCAAACGTAGAGCTGTTGTGGACATCGACCCAAAAGCAAAAGTACCAGTTGCTTTCAAACCAGCCCGGAAGAAGCCAAGACGATCAGCTGCTAAAAGTATGTGAACAAACAAAACTGATGGATTGATTTCTGTTTATACTAAATCAGATGCATATAATGTAGTGGAGTATGATAATGTTTTTATTTGGATGTAATAGAGAGAGAGCCCGTGCGTGTGTGTGTGTGTGTGTGTGTGCGGATAGTTTAAACTGTTTGACATGCATAATGTTTAAAACGTAAACATGCATATCTCTTAGAGTATGCTTTTAGCCTACCTTTTTTAACTGTCTGTAGTGGTGAACACTGTGTAAAAGTGTAGACATCTCTTCTCAAATACCTTTATAAATAGGTATGTTGAAAATAAAATAAAAAAATATAATAAAGTTAATCTTTTAACGCATAAATTATTCTATTTTTCTCCCATCTCTTTTCTCAACAGATGTGGTCGTGGATGACAATGCGGTTCCCGATATAAATGATGTTCAGAGCTGGAGTGATGGACTGATAGAATCGTGGGATGACTGTGTGTTTACACCCGAACCCGAAACACAGCGACCTGTTCCATCCAGCAAACGTGTGGTGGCTGTGGAAGAATCTGACCCTGAACAGCTGCCTTCAAATCAGGAGGCTTTCAGACAGGAATCACAGCCCAATATAGACACTCAACAAATAATCAGAGCGATACATGCAATTGAGAAAAAGATTGATGCTCACGCACATTCTACAGCTACAGTGCTACAACAGCATGGTGTTTGGATTAAGCAGCTCATGGCATCACAACAACAGCATGGTATTTCGTTCAAGCAGGTCATAGCTGCACAACGACTGCATAGTGGATCTGTCCAAAAAGCGGCCGTAGATCAATGTTTGTCGGTGGAATTGTTAAAGAAGGTCGTGTTCATGGCAAAAAAGAATCATTGGTGAGTTGTCTTTTTCTTTTTCTTTTTGCTGGGGTGTGTTATACTTTTTCTTTTATACAATGTTTTTTTCTTTCTTTTTTTTTTACATTTATCCCAAGCTGTGTGTGTTATCGCTATGATTGTATAGTTGTTGGTTAGTTGGTTTTCTTTCTTTTTTCACTGGTTTTATTTTCCGTAGTTATTTCATGTGTAAAACCTACGTGTGTTTAAATAAAAACAAAACAAAAATTGATTTAAAATGGCCAAACGTTGTCGGGAGTCAGATGATTTTGATCAGGATCGGGTAGCAAGGTTTAGACGAGATGATGGCAGTGTGGTGTCCCTTGATCAATGCAGTACCACAGAAACTTTGCGCTATTTAATACAGACAATGGATGAAATTAATAGGCCTAGGTCTACAACAGATACATTGCTAGAATTATTAAACATCATGAGCACAATGTCAGATGAATATCCAGAACCAAATTCTGATTTTGAACATTTTGTGAATACACCACATAGAGGGGAGATGTCAGATGAAGATCCAGAACTAAATTCTGATTTTGAACATTTTGAAACTACCCAACAGTCAGGAGAGGTGTCTGAACCTACTCCAGAACCAAATTCTGATTTTGAACATTTTGATACTCCCCAACAGTCAGGAGAAGGGGTGTGTACCCAGTCACAACCCACACTCAATCCTGAAGCACCCAACATGGGTCTCACACATGATGATATAGAATCACTTGTAAGAGAGGGTGGTGATGTGAGTGGGTACACTGTACTGCCACGAACTCGGTTCAATGGTCTGGAAATCCACAGGCTTATAAATCTGCGGGAAATATCTTCTACAGATTTAGCAGCCTACACTGTGTTTTTACATGACACCCTTTCTGAAATAGTGGCGTTTTCCAGACTGTTAGGCGGAGATGGTAGTTTAATCAGCATCACCTTGAGGGGTCCGAGTTTGACATCGGATGTTAGTACACTTCTGTCAGGTGGCAATGGTTACAGTGTTGATCTATTTATAAACGAGCTTGAAAAAATAATGCAGAGTAACTCTGATGTGCAGTTTGATGAGAGATTGAATTTAAGAGTGTCGATAGCAAGAAGTAAACGTGGCGGTGCTTATCGTAAGTTACGTGACCTTGCTCACAATGAAGTGATTGGTAAAAACAGACTTAATCTGTTCTGCCCCACGAACGTTTCAAACAACCTTTGTTTTGCAATCTGCCTGGCACATTTCCTTAACCCTCAGAAACCACATGCTGAGTTAGAGTCTGTAGCATATTCATTGCAGAAGTCAGCTGGATATGCTGATCAACACAAGATAGCATTTAATGACATCAGACAGTTTGAACGCATGCTGAATGTTAAAATAGTTGTCTTCTATCGGTCTGATACAGGTGTTTTGGAGAAGTATACAAACACAGACGACCCGCATGCTAAAACAGTATTTTTGTACCTGCATGACAATCATTATTTTATGATTAAAAATCTACGCGCATTTATTGGGACACCATATGTGTGTGAGTTTTGCTACCAAGGATACACATGTAGGAGAGATCACAGATGTCGGTACGTCTGTGATGTCTGTAATGACCCAGAATGTCATAAACAACCCAAAAAGCCAAAACATTGCGATGACTGTCTGCGTTATTGTAAGTCTGACTACTGTTTTGAGATGCATAAAAAACCACCTCAAGGTATGCAATATGCGCAGTGTGATGTGACTAAATATTGCGGAAAATGTAATAGACGCTACCATGTCAGCGGCCCTAAACCCAAACCCCATAAATGCCCTGCAGATCGTTGTGTGCACTGTGGTGAGAGTTTGGTTACCGATGGTGTGCATCAATGTTTTATCCAGCCTGTTAAGGCGGAGGTGCCAAACGATCGTTACATTTTCTACGATTTTGAGACCCGTTATGAAAACGGAAGGCACATCGCCAATTTCGTATGCGCTATTACGTTTGCTGGCGACGAATTCGTGGCTGAAGGACCAGATTGTGTGGATCGCCTCGTTAAAAAATTCAGACATCCTCGTTACCGTAATTACACGTGGATTGCGCATAACGCTTCGGGGTTTGATAATTTCATCCTTTTGGAATACTTTACTAAGAAGGGGTTTGCCCCTAAAATTACGATGCAAGGCTGTCGTCTAATCTTGATGTATGACGCTGCGTTCAAACAGCGGTTTATTGATTCATACTCCTTCATACCCATGCGGTTAGCCAAGACACCCGTTGCATTTAATCTGCCTAATGCTGAGAAAGGATATTTCCCGCATCACTTTAACCGCGTTGAAAATGACAACTACATAGGCCCGTACCCTGACAAGAAATTTTACGGGTACTCGACTATGTCAAGTCAAGACAGAGTGGCATTTGATAACTGGTACAGTACCACTTCCGACAAAGTGTTTGATTTTAAAAAAGAACTGGCGATTTATGGTAAAAACGACGTCGTTCTGCTGAGGGACGTATGTATGAAGTATCGCGATGAATTCATTCTGTGTGCAGGCCTTGATCCGTTTAATTACACTACTTTGGCAGCCACATGTATGGCTACGTATAAAACACACTTCATCCCTAAAGACACAATAGCGCTAACACGCAACAATGCGTACATCAACCAGAACAAGACATATTCAAACATTTCAATTGAATGGCTTGAATATATCCGAACATCACGGTCCATAGATGTTCAACACGCTCTAAACCGTGGTGAGGCGTCATTTGGAAAATACTATGTGGATGGTTTTTATGGCGACGGTACCGTGAAAAAAGCATTCGAATTTCTCGGGTGTTTTTTTCATGGTTGCGAACGTTGTTATAACCCTAATGATCTCAATCCGTTATCAAAAGTACCTTATGGTATTCTGAAAAGACAATGTGATGACAAACTTGAAATTTTGGAGCGTGCGTACGGTCTTCAGGTCGAGGTGGTTTGGGAGTGTGATTGGGTCCGTGCTAAACAGACCGACACAGCAGTGATGGACTTCATGGCTACTTACAACCACCCTGAAAGATTGAAACCTCGTGAAGCACTTTTCGGCGGACGAACTAATGCGTTAAAACTGTACCACAAAGTCACGGAGGGCGAGCGTATTAGGTATGTAGATTTTACCTCGTTATATCCCTTCTGCCAAGCGCGAAAATGCTATCCAATTGGCCATCCTGAAATAATATACAAGGATTTTCAAAACCTTGAAAATTATTATGGCTTTGTCAAGGCTACCGTCATCCCTCCGCGGAAGCTGCTTCATCCTGTATTGCCTTATAGGACAGGTGGGAAGTTAATGTTTCCACTTTGTAGGTTGTGTGCTGAACAACAAAACCAGACACAGCCATGTGTACACACAGATGAGGAAAGGGCTATACATGGTTGTTGGGTTAGCATCGAGCTGTTAAAAGCAATTGAGAAGGGTTATGTAGTGGCAAAAATCGATGAGGTTTGGCATTTTCCCCAACGATCTGAAACATTGTTTTGTGATTATGTTAAAACATTTTTGCAGTTCAAACAGGAAAGTTCAGGTTTTCCAAAAGATGTTGTGACTGATGCCGACAAAGAATCTTATGTTAAAGATTACTTTGAGAAAGAAGGGATTAAGCTGAATCTGGACAAGATCGAGTTTAATGCCGCACGCTGATCCATTATGAAGCTTATTCTTAATTCATTGTGGGGGAGGTTCTCTATGCGCGAACAGCTCCCGACAACTGAAATACTTACAGACCCTGAACAGTTTGCCCGACACATTTTTGGCATTGAGTATGACGTGAAACATTTCTCATTTGTGTCAGACACCGTAGCGATCGTGCAATGGTCTTACGCAGATGGGAAAGGAGCTCAGACTCGTGACATTAATATTTTTCTAGGCGCTTTTACGACTGCCCACGCCCGGTTGGAACTTTATGATCTTATGGACCGGTTGGGGGACAGGCTGATTTATTGCGATACCGATAGTGTTGTGTACATATCTAAAGACGGTGAATACGAACCCCCACTAGGTCCATACCTTGGCGACCTTACTGATGAAGTCGGGGGCTCCGATTTTATTGTTGAATTCTCCTCGAGTGGTCCTAAAAGTTACGGGTATCGTACAGCCAAGGGCAAGGTCTGTATGAAGGCCAAAGGCATCACACTGAATGCTGTAAACTCTGAGGCCATCAGGCTAGACTCATTAATAGGACTTGTTGATCAGTATGTGAGGGGGCGGGGCGACAGCAGTTATATTCTTGCACACACCGACAGTATAGTGAGGAACAAAAAGCAGTTCACATTACACAACAAGTCAGTTGTGAAAAAATTCCAAGTTGTGTACAACAAGCGTGTTTTGCTACCTGACCTAACTACATTACCATATGGCTACTGACAACGTTTTTGGTCATCGAGGGGTGGTAGACACCGCTGGATTCGATTTCAGATTGGATCACCCATTTTCTTGTGTATTAAGTGGTCCTTCTAACTCAGGAAAAACATTTTTTGTAAAAATGTTGTTGGAAAATGCTAAAAGTGTCATTTCAAAAAATGTTGAAAACATTGTATACATTTATAATTGTTGGCAACCTTTATATGACGAATTGTTGAAACTGTATGATATTAAATTTATTGAAGGTATCCCCCAGACTCTGAATGATGATCATTTGTTTCCCCCCGACAAGAATAATTTTGTTATTTTAGATGATGTGATGCAGGATGCTAGTAACAATTCTGAAATCCAACGTTTATTCACGATGTATGTACACCACAAAAACCTGAGTGCATTGTATATTGTACAAAACTTGTTTTCTCAAGGTAAATCCAGCAGGACCATCAGTTTGAACACCAATTATCTGGTGCTGTTCAAAAACCCCAGAGACAATACACAAATTAATGTATTAGCACGCCAAATGTACCCCCGAAACACAAAATTTTTTATGGAGTGTTATGAAAATGCGACCATCATGCATTTCGGGTACCTTTTGATTGACTTTAAAGCAAAAACACCAGAGCAGTACCGTCTCAGAACAGACATTCTGTCTGAAAAAATGCTTCTGCTTGGTAGCACTGATACAACAAGTTGCCAGCTCAGGGTGCTGACCCACCAAAGACTGTCCGATTAGAGACCAAACGAAGATGCACTTTTCTGGGAATAACCCATTTATTGTCACCACTCAACAGACTGGCTTGTATGGTTGTGTTTGTGTGGTTTTTCTATAAAATAAACATGAATATACATAATAATAACAATGATAAATTACAACAATTAAACATGAGCAGTAATGTAGTATGATATTTTAACATCTATAATTAAACATGCACATTATTATAAGAACAAACTGAAAGCAAATGTAAGATAGGCTGTAACTCCTATATTATATTCAACACAGATGTAATCTGACACCTTATTATGCTGTGAAGATGGTATAGCGCTGCTCTGACTGAATTATGAGTGCGCATGCGCGCAGCGAATTTTCCACAACAGTTCTCCCGTTAAATATAGAAAATATACAGCAAACTCTGCTTCAAACAATAACATAACATGTAACAATAAAGGAAGTATAACTCTAGTCCGGATAATAATAAAGTTATGTATACAAACATACGATCTAGAGTGGCATGAATACACGAGGGGAACACACACACACATCTATGATATAACGTTACATCACGGGCACAATAACTTGTTTCCCAGAGCGAATGCAGTACTCATCCAGTGTATAATCAAGGATTACAAACTTACTTTTGCATTCACGCACAACACTTCGTCCGAAATGCGGTATGTAAACAGTTTATACCGATGTAACTTCAGCGTCAATCTCCGAGTCCCGCTGCATTGTAATACTGTCTCTGTGAGGGCGGGGGAGGTCACATGCTCAAGGTTTCTGGACGCTGATTGGCTCAGGTAAGGTGCCGTGTGTGTCTCAAATACAGAGGGAGAAATTATAAAGAGAGGTTAGGTTTGACGGCAAACTATAGCCTTTTTTACAGCCGCCCCCATATTTCCATAAGGAAATATGTACACATTCAAAAGGCTTTTTAATCTACTGTCAGTTACAATTACTTTAATCAGGAATAGCAGGTAATTGTATAAGTCGTGCAACTGGTCGAGTGTATGTTTTTTCTCCCACCTGAACCTTGGCTGTCCTCACTCTGGTGTCAGCTCCAGGGAATACTTCTGACACCTTCCCCACAGGCCAGAGAGCTCTGGGTAGTTGAGGGTCGATAATCAACACTGTAGTGCCAACCTGGATGTCTGGAGTGTCCTTTCGCCACTTTTGGCGGTTCTGAAGACCCGGGAGGTAGGATTTGAGGTAATGTCTCCAGAATTGGTCCGCAAGGATCTGGCTGTGACGCCATCGCCGTCGGCTGATCAGCTCAGACTGGGGATATACTGTCAAGGGGAGTGAAGCATCTGGCCGCCCCATTAGGAGACAATTTGGGGTAATGGGGTCAGGATCAGAAACATCAGATGATGTATATCCCAGTGGTTTGGAGTTCAAGATTCCTTCAATTTCCACCAACACAGTTTGAAGGACCTCAAAAGTCACTGATTGAGTTCCTAGAGTCACCATCAGGGCGTTTTTCAAGGAGCGAATTTCTCGCTCCCAACAACCTCCAAAGTGGGGTGAGCTAGGAGGGTTGAAATGGAATTCAATTTGTTGTTTAGCCAGATGTCTCTGCAGATCTGGAGCAAGAGATGTAAAAGCTTCCTTTAGCTCCCTTTCACCTCCTCTGAAGTTTGTGCCTTGATCTGACAAGAGCTCATGGGGTTTCCCCCGTCTAGCCGTAAATCGTCTGAGAGCCATAAGGAAGGAGTCTGCTTCCAGACTATGGAGGATGTCGATGTATACTGCTCTGGTGGTGAGGCATTTGAATATTATTCCCCATTTTTTCTCACTGCGTCGACCTACTTTAACGGTATAGGGGCCAAAGCAGTCCACACCAGTGGAGTAAAAGGTGGGCTTGAACAGACGTAGTCTTGCTGGCGGGAGGTCCGCCATTTTAGGTACCTCTGGTTTTTTCCTCCATTTTTGGCACTGCACACACTCTCGCTGCAGATGCTTGATGGCCTCTCTACCCCGTAGAACCCAATATTTACGGCGGAGTTCAGCGAACACCCTCTCAGGACCTGGATGACAAAGTTTGGAGTCATAACTTTGGATGATAAGTTTCGTGATGGGGTGCTTTGGATCCAGTACTATAGGGTGCATGTTGTCAGGTTCAAGGTAGGGACTATGCCGTAAACGTCCGCCAACTCTGATTAATTTGGTTTCTCCATCAAGTTCTGGGGCCAGTGCGACTAGTCGACTGTTCCGTGAAAGTGGTTTACCTGTCCTTAGTTGTTCTAAGTCTGATGAAAAGCATTCTTGCTGTGCTTGCTGCAAAACACGGATCTCGGCACTTCTGTAGTCATTGGCTGTGGCCTCACCATTTTTGGCCTCTTGAAGAGCTGTGGACTCGATTAGCTCCTCGAAAGACTTAAACTGACTAAATTCAGAGGAGGTGAAGCAAACCAGAGTACTGGACCCAATCTTGCGAAGTTCATTATCATCTATTTCAACTGGACTGGGGCAAACAGGCCACAGGTTGGCTGGATCTTTTAAGAAAGGCGGTCCTTGGCACCAGCGTTTGTCCGGGCCAATCTCGTGCAGACTCATTCCCCGAGTGATGTCATCAGCCGGATTGTTGGCGGAGGGTACATATCGCCAGCTGTGTTGTTCTGTAAGGTCCTGAATTTCTGCCACCCGAGTCCCAACAAATACTTTGAATCGGCAGGAGTCCGATTGTAACCATGTGAGGACCGTAGTGGAATCGGTCCACAAGATCGTTTGGCGTATGGGCAGGTTTAACTCATTGTTGAGTACTTTGGCAAGTTGAGCTCCTGTCAGTGCAGCGCACAGTTCCAGTCGGGGAACAGATTGTTGTTTCTTTGGTGCTACACGTGATCTTGCTGTTAAGAAAGCTACCTCTGTTTGCCCATATTGATCCTCTGTTCTAAGATATGCCACAGAGCCATAGGCACGTTCGGAGGCATCACAGAAAACATGTATATCTCTTAGGCTCGTTTTTGTGTCTTTGGTGGGGCTACTGTAACACCGAGGAAGAACGATATTCTGTAGGGCTGGTAGCTCCTCCTCCCATTCGGTCCAGGTTTGTAGCAGATCTGTGGGCAAGTGTGGATCATCCCAATCCCGTTTTTTGTCCCACAATCGTTGAACGAGGATTTTGGCGCGTGTGGTGTAGGGGATGAGGTAACCCAACGGGTCGTACTGGCTGGCTAGGATTCTATATATGTTACGCATGGTAGTCTCACTACTGTCTTTGGCACGGTATTTGTAGGAGATTGTGTCAGACTGATGGTTCCAGAGGAGCCCCAATGTCGACTCATGGGTGTCTGTTTGGCCTTGTGAAATCCAGAGTTCTGCACTGTCCGAAATTGCATTGTGAGGCAGGTGACTTATAGTTAAAGGGGCATTGCTGGACCACTGCCTCAGCTCGAAGCCTCCATCTGCCAGCAGGTTCCTTATTTTGTCAACGAAACACTTTGCTTCTTCTGCTGAAGTGAAACTTTGTAGGCAGTTGTCTACATAAAAGGATTTCAGCACCGAATTGCAGACATCATCTCCAGGCAGGCTATGATCAAGGACGTGTTTCTGGAGTGCAAATACGGCACAGCAGGGGCTGCAGGTAGTGCCAAATGGGAGGACTTGCCATTCGTACACACTGGGTTGTTCCTGTATATCCAGATCTCTCCAGAGGAAACGCAAGAGTGGTTTGTCTTCTGGAAGTAGTCGAATTTGGTGGAACATCCCCTTGATGTCGCTGCTGACTGCTACTGAATGTTCCCTAAATCTGAGCAGCACAGCAAGTAGAGATGGTCCCAACACTGGTCCTGGCAGCAGAAGCTCATTCAAGTTTTGTCCGTGATATTGGAACGAGCAGTTGAAAACTATCCTGTTTTTCCCATTGTGGTGCACCATGTGATGCGGGATGTACCAGGAGCTGGAAGGATCTGGCTCAGCATTCTGTGGCAATTTACTAACATAGCCTGCTTGTTCCAGTTTTGAAATCTCAGCAGTATAAGCGGCTGCTTGCTCTGGATTCTTTGCCAGTCTCTTTTCGGTTGCCCTCAGCTGTGATAAGACTGCCTCTTTGGGTGCCCTGAGTTCAGGCATGTTCTTGACACGCAAGAGAGGGGTTGCGTAACGTTTGATACCATCCACCTCAACCCTGATTGTCTTCCTTTCCAAGAGGTCCACTGCCTCCTGGTCCAGTCTGGATCTGATGCAAATCTTTTCGTTGCGCCAGGGCAGTATGTCCATCTGCCATAATTTCTCCACTTGCTTGTAGAGATCTGATTCTGGGAACGAAACCGAAGTGAAGAGACAGTGCTGTTCAGTCATCTCCTGCCGAAAGTGTTGGACTGGGCCCTGTAATGTCCAGCCAAGACGTGTCTTTATAGCCGCTGGTCCCCCTGGAGGGCCTAGTCTTACTGGTTCTACAGGAGTGATCAGATGGGGATAATCAGAACCAATGAGCAGCACGGGACAGACTGCGTCAAAATCATATAGTGGAAGCCCTTTAAGGTGTTGATATCTCTTTCTCAGATTATTCACAGGATGTGAGTGCTCTGCTAAACTTAGCTGTTGAGCAGTAAAGGCACCTTTGATGCGATACCGTTTGGTGGGCTGAGCCATTGGGGAGATTGTAAATGAGACGGCTGCACCTCTGAGAACTTGAAACTCCTGCCTGACTGTTCGAAGGGGTAGGTCTTCAGGCTGACCTTTGAGGCCCAACTGCTGAGCTGCATTGTGGAGGAGGATAGTTCTCTCAGATCCATCATCCTGGATTGCGTATGCATCCATTCTCCGTTTTCCATTTCTGAGAATCACTTTTGTGATTTTCAGAAGAACTTTCCGGCTGGTGGGCGGTTTATGAATCAGGAGAATCTCATTCATAGTGTTAAGCAGACAGGTGTTGGTATCAGCAGTTTCATCGTGAACAGGCTTTGGATTCTCTGGCTTCCAAGCACTGATATCATGCAGAGCCATAAGGTGTCGACTGTTGCACTGTTTGCATCGCATTTTTAGGTTACATTCTGCTGACTTATGAGTTCTACCACAGCGCCAACATCTGTTGTTGTCTTTGACCCAGCTTCGTTTCTGGTCTTTAGTAAGCAGCTTGAAGTTGGTGCAGTTGTTGAGGGAGTGCTTACTGTTGTCACAGTAGGTGCAGTAGGGTCTTAGAGAAGTCTTAAGTGATGAAGCAGATGGCATAGACTCAGAATTCTCCTTCTCTGTGTTCAGTAAGATTGTGGTGCTTTTAGCGGCTGGCTTAGAGTCTCTGAAAGTCTCTCTTGTTCGTGGTAAGGGCCCTCTACGTTGATTACTTGCAAACCTTGTAGTGTCCTCTTGAACTTGGATTTCAAACTCCAGCCATTCTGCAAAATCCAGAAGTGTAGGGATGGGCACATGATGTGGATGTGCAAACCTCCGAAACCCTGATCTGAGGTCATGTGGAAGCTTCCCAAGCAGCCGAGACACATGAGACCCACACTGTAATTCAAAAGTTCCCTTCTTGCCTAATTGTTCCAGCATGCCAACCAGGGAACGGACCTTGAGAGCGAAAAGTCTAAAGGCCTTCTGGTCTCCACTAGCTATATTCGCGCCATCCATTAACTCTGCAATCCGTTGTAGAGCTAGTTGATGTGGCTGACCATACTGCTGATCTAAAGCAGCCATCGTCCTTGTGTAAGGGTGTTGCGAATGGCAGTACGAGTCAGCAATTAGCAGAGCCTCCTCTAATTTCAGATGATCCATCAGTATCTGGAATTTGAACCTTTCTGTTGCACTAGCTGGGAGGATATTTTCCAGAGCAATTTTCAGTCGTGAGAACTCTCTTGGGTAAGGATGTATAAAGTCAGGAATTGTGGGGGTTGGACCTCTATACATCAGTTCTCGTTCAGGGGGAGGTGATGGAGAAAGTGACCGGCATGGCATTTGTGGATGTCTTGTAGTGTCTTGAGAGACCCAAAATGGAGAATTTGAGTGTTCTTGTCTGTGGGAGTAATGTGCCTCTAATCTCTGAACCCCTTGTGGCATATAGTGGTAAGAAGAGCTCGGTTCTCTATTGTAAGCAGATGCTGGAGTTGGGTGGTGTGGAGAACTTTGAAACTTGTCCTCGGTCTGATGCTCCTTTTGCGATTTTATGCGCGGAGCTGGTACAGGTCTGAAGCTAGTTTCCTCGGAACGTGCCTGTGGGCTGACACGTGGTGCAGGCACAGGAGAACTGGAGCCATACTGCCTCGTAGGGGTGTCAGGCGAAAGTGGCTGACTTCCAGGAAGTTGATGCTCCATCTGAATTTGTAGCTGCCTCATTTGCTGCTTGAGCTGACGAAGCTCCTTTGCATATTGGTCATTTTTGCTCTGAACTGTGTCCCTTTCCTGCTGTATCCTTTGTAGGACTTTGCGGAGATCCTTATTCTCTTCCCGTATGATGTCTGATGCAGATTTGCGCTCATCATCGGACCACTGTGACAGATTATCATCTTCATAACCTGATAGCACTGGAGTAAATCCAGTTGCGCCTTTCTCTGCCAGTCTGACTGGATGAGTGAGTGGTGACATGGGTTCTGGAACAGGCTTAGAGAGGGTGAAGCCAGTGAGATCGTACTCATCGTAACGTGCGGGAAGGACAGTCCTCCTCCTGACTCGCACAGTTGGCTCATCCTCTTCATATAGTGACATCTTCTATCTCTTTGGTAAGTCCAAATCCGGCTCGAAGGACCATGAAAAAATGCTTCTGCTTGGTAGCACTGATACAACAAGTTGCCAGCTCAGGGTGCTGACCCACCAAAGACTGTCCGATTAGAGACCAAACGAAGATGCACTTTTCTGGGAATAACCCATTTATTGTCACCACTCAACAGACTGGCTTGTATGGTTGTGTTTGTGTGGTTTTTCTATAAAATAAACATGAATATACATAATAATAACAATGATAAATTACAACAATTAAACATGAGCAGTAATGTAGTATGATATTTTAACATCTATAATTAAACATGCACATTATTATAAGAACAAACTGAAAGCAAATGTAAGATAGGCTGTAACTCCTATATTATATTCAACACAGATGTAATCTGACACCTTATTATGCTGTGAAGATGGTATAGCGCTGCTCTGACTGAATTATGAGTGCGCATGCGCGCAGCGAATTTTCCACAACAGTTCTCCCGTTAAATATAGAAAATATACAGCAAACTCTGCTTCAAACAATAACATAACATGTAACAATAAAGGAAGTATAACTCTAGTCCGGATAATAATAAAGTTATGTATACAAACATACGATCTAGAGTGGCATGAATACACGAGGGGAACACACACACACATCTATGATATAACGTTACATCACGGGCACAATAACTTGTTTCCCAGAGCGAATGCAGTACTCATCCAGTGTATAATCAAGGATTACAAACTTACTTTTGCATTCACGCACAACACTTCGTCCGAAATGCGGTATGTAAACAGTTTATACCGATGTAACTTCAGCGTCAATCTCCGAGTCCCGCTGCATTGTAATACTGTCTCTGTGAGGGCGGGGGAGGTCACATGCTCAAGGTTTCTGGACGCTGATTGGCTCAGGTAAGGTGCCGTGTGTGTCTCAAATACAGAGGGAGAAATTATAAAGAGAGGTTAGGTTTGACGGCAAACTATAGCCTTTTTTACACTGTCACAATATCCAGTTGTGTACGTTCAGAAAAGAAAACATTGACATTGTTAGACGGAATTTGAAAATGTCTGCAAGACTTTTAAGAAACCTGCCTCTTTTAAAACTGTTATTAAAAGCTACACCTAAACAAAGACGTGTTATTTTAGAGGCTGCTGCAGACGAACTCATTGTGACGTTGTGTGAAGTAGCTCTTAACGTAGTCCATGGAAATATTCCACTATCACCACAACAATATCAGAAACTAAAGAGAAAAAGAAACGAGATCAAAATTGTTGCAGATAAAAAGGTTGGCGTTAGACGTAAAAGACGGTTAATCAATCAACAAGGCGGATTTCTATTACCATTGTTAAGTGTTGCAATTCCCTTTATAACCAGTTTAATTACATCTAAATAAGCTGGTGATGGAGTACGCTGAGAAGATGTTTTTAATCCCGCAACACCAGTTGGATAAACTGAAATCCTCTAACACCCGTGAGTCTATACAGCATGTTGTGGAGAACGATTTGGATACGACTATAAGAAATATATTGCAAAGGTCTGACATAGATCACCACGAAAAAGCTAAGATGTACACCAGTGTTTTACAGAGGTTTTTAACACTCGCTAGACTGGGGGATAGGGAATCTTCCACATTAACATTAAGTCTTCCACAGCCTGACAGCAATGTAAAAGAAGGTCCACACCCAACAGACAGCGTTACAGACCGCGATGGTTTAGATGATTTTGCAGATGAGGTTTTAAAAAATATTCCACAGAGGAGTGTGAAAAATGTCCGTTACATTTTAGATAAAATGTCTAAAACTAAAGATATTACGTCGTGGACTGAGTCGGGGGAGTTTGTGTTTAAAGGCAGAACAATCCCCGGTTCACACATGCTTGACCTAGTTAAAAGCATCACAGCTCCGCATAAGATTGCTGATGAGCGGAGACCTGGCGGATGGCACGAGTTTCTGGAGGCTTTTGCTAATTTAAATCTGCCATACTCTGTGGTACCAAACCAGTATGTCAGACAAGCAATTAACTCATTCAAAACCAAATCGACCCTGACTGTAACCGATTTACCTAAGAAGAGTAAAAAACGGAAAGTGCATCTGAGCACACCGATACATTCAAAACAACCAGAAGACCTCTTGTTCAAATCACCCAGTCTAGACCAGAGTCAATGGTTAAGTTTTTAATCTCCCAGTTTGTTTGTAGCCTATTGTGTTCTCTGTTTTTTTTTTTTTTTTTTTTTTGTTGTTTTGTTTTGAGAACTTATGTGTTATGAATTACATGTATTGTTGAATATGTAGTGTGTATGTGTAATAAAAAAGAGTTTAAAGAAATATCTGTTCTTGAGTATCTTTATTTAAAGATATTAAGCATGATACATGTACATTTTACCCAATTGCACACACTGAATACATTTAAAAACATTGTCATTACATGGAACATGTTTTAGTTTTTTCACAAATGTTGACACCATTTTATCATTTTTAATTAAATCATTGGTATACAATTTCAACACATAATCATAATCAAACCCCTTTGACATGTGGTAGAGAAAGAACACACAGTGTTGACCACACGTGTCTGATGAAAAATCTTGGACTTGCACAGTGGAATGTAGTACTTTACTAGAATTGTGATTTAAAAAGTCTTTGATAACAGGGTGAAAGCCTTGGTAATCTGGTTTATTACCAAAACTATCGAAAAAACAACCTACTCTATCAGCATTTATGTAGATTGCCAACCAATGTTGGCCTGGGAGTCCTGATGGATCTGTATTGATTAAAACCATTGCTGGTAATGTTCTTAAAGGGGTTTTCGGTAGATAGTCACATGGTAGTACTCCAAGAAAATAAGTATTGCACGAAATCTTATCCATGACACCCGTAAGTTGTACTGTGTTCATTTTAACGCCTTAATAGTAATCAACAAGTACCTGTCGTCGATTTGACACTTCAATTATGCTGTCAAATAATGCGTAAACAATTAAGTTAACAGTCTGTGGTAATGGTTGTCTAAAGCGCGCTTCTAGTCTTATATTGCCGCTTTTGATAAGTGATACATGCTGGCTGCACTCCTCGTCTGGTGTAAAATTGAACGAGTAGAGTGTATAGCCATGCAGAAAATCCTCCCTATCGATACTCAGAGCCTGGTTTTTAAGATGCTTTCCTGAAGCCAGCGCCAACTGGTAAAACTCCCGCACTGCAGAACCATTTTCATATTCAGGCTGTAGAGGCTTCGAGGGGTATTGTTGACCATCCAGATAAATAGCTAAAAATTCTAAATCGTAGTTTTTAAAGGCAAAAGGGTTTTTATTATATGCCCCGACAAATGCATCATTATCAACCATCGCTAGAACCAGAGATTTTGGTAAATGCCCTAAGAATAAGTTCTCTTGATTACAGACCCGGGAGCCGGCTGGTAATGAAAAGCTTTTCAAACACACCCTGTCGATGGGGTACTTGGCTGTGGTTGAGAGTAGGGCTTGCGCATGACCCAGTCTCACAGCTGGTGACACTGTCACTTTTTTCACAAATAGCGACGCTGTCTGGATGTTCAGTTTGTAGGCTCTGTCATTGCTCCTCATCAGACAGAACTCGTCTTTACCCCTTGTCATTCTAATTTTAAGGTCCAATCCATTGAGTAAAAGTTTATCTTGAAAGAAGATGTCACTGTGAACTGGCGCAAGTAGTTCGACCACGTTACTAGCGTTGGTGAAGGCTGCTCTCTTTGTCAGACCGCTATTTTCTCCGGCGGGGTCCGACACATCCATATGCCCCGCCTTGTCTTTGTAAAAGAGTCCCGCTGAGAAAAGTGTTTCAAGGGCGTCTTTACCATAATTAGTAAGACACTCTATCATACAGCGGTATGGGTATGTGCTAGAACTCTGTGAAATGAGTCGATCTCCAAGTGATACGTCCACTTGTGAAAAAATTGTGGCTCCCGGATAGTTAACAAGCCCCACGGGATCTCCGTCTGCAATATCCGTTCCATCTGCATAAGTGATTTTGACACGCATAAACAACAATGTGTTGTTTAGATCCACGTAATACTCTCCATTCCCCGCAATAAAAAATTCCAGAGGGGATGTGTCAGATATCGCTGATAATGGTGGTATTTCTATATAAGTGTTTTTTTCAATAGCGGTTTGAGTCAGTGGTACAGTAAACAGATCCAGTTCGGTTTTTAAACACTCTTCTGACATGTTGTGAAGTAACGCCATGATCTAAAATATTGTTTTAACAGAACTCCTTGATCTTTTTGAAGCACTGCTCTTAGCTGTCTCCTTGCGCTTGCGTTTTACAACTGATGTTTTCTTGGGGGGCTGTTTTGTTTTCTTCTGCTTCTGGCCACTCCTCCGCACACCCGGAGGCCTAGGTACGCTTCTGCGTGCCATCACCATTAACCCGGATCCGTCTTGAGTATCGTGATTGTTATTAAAAGATCGTGACAACGTATTACTAACAACGTCACTTAGTATGTTTTTCGCTGCTGATTTAAGATGTGGCTTGGCTATGCTAAATCCTCGTCTTAGTAGTGGTATAGCCATTCTAAAGAGACCCCTAAAAAGACCACCCAAACCAGCGCCATACATAACTCCGCCTCCTGCATACCCCGGAAGTCCATTTCCCGCTTGATTCTGGTAATAGGCCACATAACGCATGGGATCAACATTGTGATTGTTGAAATACACCATTTTAATGAAAATTTTTTACTGGCCTAAAGTGTAGTTTAATGCACACTTTCCCGTAAGAAAAAGGGATGTGGTGATTTTGATCGTCCTTCACTTCTATACCAATATCTGTGATGACCGATTTGTTGACAGATGCGTAGTGGGGTTTGTCGTATCGAACACTGACTGTGTTATTGTTATCCCCTGTTATTTGTACGCACTCCAGGAGTGGTACGAAGGCATCACCTACTGACTGGTATCTGATAATATCTGTGTATATATAAAGAGTATAGAAGCCACCGTGTATGTCTGCCTGATGCATTGCATATGTTACAATATCCTTTTCAAAATTAGTTTTTCCAGGGTTTGTTTTTTGTCGCATAGAATCTCCTATCGGGACACCTGGTTTCAACCCTAAAATAATAGCTAGTTTTCCATGGAAGGTTATTGAAATGTTAGGTTTTGCTTTCAGAAATACTTTGTTTTTTACAACATCGTAACCGAATGATCCATGAGGGGCTAGTAAATCATTTATCACACTAACAACGGATGGGACCTTGTCGTAATAACCTGTTTTTATCGGTATGCGTAGTCTCGATAATTCGGTCTTCTTCACATCTACACCACGGCGTATGTTGTTAGTGTTTTTTTCGTCGTCGACAGTGATGGGTTCGATGTTTATCTCAAAAACGGCATCTTTGCTGTTAAACGTGTACCAACTTCTAGGATATTCGATTTGAACAAGGCCCACCTCCCACTCTCCTTTTATATTTATAGGTGTAGCCATCCTTGTTCTATAATTAGAGATTGTATTATCAGGGTATACAGCCCGTGAAGCATTGCATGGTAGTGTGACATAAAAACCACCCTCTGCCATGTCTGTTTTTTTTATACAACTGCAGACAGTCTGTGTTTGTCCTTTGTTTTTATGGCACCTGTACGTCGACTAATTCTTTCTGATCGATCCATGACGCAAATTTTGCAGGCCATCCGAGCCACTGTACCAGTACTAATGTTTTGCGACCCTTCGTCTTCTTATCCAAAATCTTTTCAACTTTAAATGTCTTGTTTTTACTGACAAATATTTTTTGCAATTCTTCAGCATAAAAAACACCGTTGATAACATCCCCATCATAATCACTCAATCTGTAAACAGGGGGGTCTCGTGGAATACACGCTGATACAGTAAAATACTTGTGTGTGTAGTTTTCCTCATACCCTTTTGCAAACGGACCTCTGACTTTAGAAATTCGAACCACGTCACCGATCTTGTATTTAAATATGTGGTTAACATTGTAAGGTTTGGTATCTCCATACAAGTTATGTAGCACCACAGATTCGTTTTCTTTTCCCACATCAATCGGTCTCATCTTGATGCTTCTGTGATAGCTCACATTGTATCCTTGTGTAATGTCTTGAAGTATGTCGATGTAGCGTTTGGAGTTTATAGCTGTTAAATATCTCCACATTCTTCCTTTTAAGGTTCTATTAAACCGCTCGATAACACAAGCCTTTAATTCTGTGTCTGTTGCAAAATGGTTAATATTGTACTTTTTTGTCACGTTTTGAAAGTGTTTGTTAAAAAACTCCTTTCCTTTATCAGTTTGTAATTTCTGTGGCACACGACCCTCTTTCAGTATGGATTCAAAAGCTTTAGAGACCTCTGCACCACTCTTGTTTTTTAATGCACGCGTCCATGAGTACTTACTAAACAAATCGATGCATGTCAACAGAAAGTGATTGTTGTCGTTTACCTTGGCATATGCTGACATATCTACTAGATCGGCTTGGAACTGCATATCAACACCATAGACAAAAACCCGATTCCTTTTATATTTTAGTGGTGCACTTCTGTGTAGTGTATACGCATCCTCACCAGCGAGCCATTCTGAAACTTCTTTATCGGTTAAACGAACCCCCGTCTCTTTTAAAACACCTTCTTTTAAACGTTTTTTACCCCCTAAAGAACCAGGGTTAGAAGGTGTGTAATAAATCTTTTTCATTTCTTCTGACATATTGACACTTCAGGCTCCACAAAAGAATAACAAAGATGGTTTAAGTGGTTCGGGTTTTATTTCTTAAACATTAAAAGGATACAAAAGGTATCATACAGCATCAATGTAGTGTAGAAATTTTATACACATCACAATGTTTTTCTCAAGAATGTAATCAACCAGTGTTTCAACAATTTCACATACATTAGTCTGATTGTTTCTTGTCAACATGTCCACACATAGATCCGATACATATGTACACAAGCATAATATATCAGCTATTCTAATAAAGCTACCACATTCAGTCATCAGGTCTAAAACTTTTCTGATGGTTACACAAACAGTATCACCACCATTAACACATAATCGCATCATATCAGACCATTCATTTGACACATTTCTTACAAGAGACATTTGTTTCTTAAGGTTTGTAAAACGTTTGGCATCAACACCACATCTGTTTACAGTAACCGATACATTGGCACATTCATTAATGTTGTTATACAACAAGGTGGTCATCTCACATCTAATACGTTGTTTAAGTAGACACTTAGCCAGTCCAGTTGCAAAACAAGTGTTCCCCATGCTGTTGTCACAAACAGTCAACTTGGACAATACCTTTCCAGCTGTCCACAGCGTCATAGACAATTTGTTCACTGCCGCTGTCCACAACTTTCTCTCTGACTTCGCGAAGCTTCTCAACAATGAAAACCTCGTCACGCAGTTCGTGTAAAATAGCATCCACTGACCCCTGAATCCTCTGGGGGTGTACCCTTAAACCACAACGACTCAATGCTTGAGCAACGATGTGCTTAAGGTCTGGTCTAACCAGATTACGTGTCAGCTCCTCAAAGTAGGCATCAAAGAAATAGGGGTCCGGTTCAAACAAACAGGAATGTCTAATCTGACTGGGGTGATCCACTTCACAACCCAAACAGATTTCTTTCAGCTTTTTGTTGATAACGTGTTCCAGAAGGACCACAACAGTTGCTTTTATGATTTTGAACCCGTCAGAACGAATACAACTGTCTGTGTCATCAATTCCAGCTAAGGCCGCAGCTCCAGCTATGGCACCGGTGTTGCCGTATGGAGTTGTAAGGAAGGTCAGGTTGTGATATCCTAGATCCATACAAAATTTATCCAACCAACTGTTGTCATAGGTTTGTGGGTGGGGTTCCAGCAGTGTGGCATTGTCATCAGGCATCGCTGGGGCAGTCTCAGGGGTGTTGCTGTAGCAGTAGACGGGTGTAGATCCGTGAGACATGGTGAATGAATGTTGCGAATGCACCGATCCGTACACGTTTTTAATGACTGTAATATGTGGGTGGGCTTAAGAGGCGGTCTTCGGGGTTGGTAACGCCCTTCTCAGGGTGAAACAATTGCATCTTTACAGAACTGTAACGATCATACATGTCACACCATCTAAACATCTTGTTTATGCTTGTAAATATATTGTCAAGCATACGAACATCTCTCCACTGAAACAGAAATTTCATGTCGTAGCACGTGTGATGCTCAGATTCTCGAATAGGCCAGACATGTACGTTGAGCTTTGTCTTGTCGTTACAGCAAAAAATATAAACACAGTCGTCTGGTAGCTTTTTACTGTGGTCACCGACCACCCGAAATCTTGTGTTAGGAGCTGATCCATCCCACTCAGCGACGTATAACGGATCATCACCACAGTCGTTCAAATCTCTCCAAACGTAGTTGAAAAACAGAAACCAGTCTTTGTCTTGAAAAATCAGACATGGAGTATGACATGTAAATTCGTCTCCAACATCAGCAGTGTAGAGTTTCACAATACGCAGCACCTTGTCAAACGCATATCTCAGCACACGTTTACCAGACAATGGGAAATCACTTTTCACATTAGCTATGTCTTCATGAAGAAACTTTGTCAAGCTAACATTTTGCTTTTTCCTTGGTGCAAAAGTTAGTTCCTCTCTCATTTCAACAGATCCTCTTGTTGGGGAAATACACATAACCTTTCTAGGGGTTTTAGGAGTTCCCGGAGCAGCCATTGTAACAGGAAAAGATGCAGAATGTCTTCTGTGTCTAACACAGCAACCCCTAACCTTATTTAATCCATGGTGTAGTTAGTGACGTAGGTGTGAAAAGACATGCCAGGAAAGACCCTATCATAAAACTTAATTGGCATATGGTGAGGTGTGAGTATTCACATGTCAATCAGGACGCAAATCTCACCAAGCTCGACACTGTAAATCAGAGACCCTGTTTTTGACACACAGATTCCCTGTCAATCATGAGTGACAAGGGGGTCATAAATCAATCAAATATAAACCCAAAAGTGACACATGGTATATGTTAATACTACTCATGCTATGTATGTGCATTTATGTGTAAATAAAACCCTGAAATAACAGTTTAACCCTTCAGAATATTAACAAATAATATTATATTCGCACATTAAGAGGTTATTTGTGGATTTGTCAACTCCGTCAGCTTACAGGTCAACTCTGTCAGACATAGAACCTGACGGAGTTGACGTCTGACGGAGTTGACGTAAGGGCATGTATTTTCCTGCCAAAACATGTATTGTACACTGCAGCTAGGTAGTTTTTCCTCAGTTGCTAGCTGTCCCAATAACCTCACTAAAATGCTTAAATTCAATCCACTATGGTTTAAAAAAAAGTATCTTAACAGAAAGATGGTATTGACATGGTGCAGCTGTGACCATAGGAATATTGACATTGTTTGTCTATAAAAAAATGTAAAATGTACCAGAGCATGTGTGGTAGTGCTGCATTCACCACAACTTTAATAGGCAGATTTCTATAGAAAATATTGTTTGATGTTCACTCCATGCATTGTTTTTTATATTTATACCCCTTATTTTTTATTTGATATATATGTTTTCATATTTGTAGAGCTTTTTAAAAGTTTTTTGGGATGGTTAATATTGTGACCTCTTCTTGCTGAGGACAAGTGCAATAACATGGACCTTCTAACCACAGACCATACATTTAAACAAATTTAAGATAAAAGAGTTATCAAATAAAAGATAAAAAGGGTTATTCTAAAAATCAGATAGGTATATAGAATTCCTTTAGATTTAACTTTGTAAGTATGTCAATCATGATGAATTTCTTAATTTTTGCTATAAATTAGACTTTTCTATGTGGGACATGTTTTGTCCCGACTCTCAAGAATCAGTGGCCTAATAAATACAGTAAATACAATAAATACAGTTCCGTCATGATAACGTGTGGAAGTGGAAGTATTTAAAACAAGTGTTACAACTAGCCCCGCATAGGTTGTGCTTATTGTCACCCCTATTTTGAGAAAATACAATAATAGACCAAATTTTATTTTTATTTTTTTCTTCAGCCAGTGTCCCTTTATGTTACATCAGTAATCCAGCAGATGGAGACAAGTGACTGTGTCTCAGTTAACAACCATCTCTTCCATGTCTGTTGACTTGTGCCTTGTCCAAATGCCCATTTGCGGTCTTGGCCACTTGAGATCGCGTGCACGCGACAGGAAGTAAATGCGCAAGACTGTCATATGTCTTAAGAATACCAAAGTGCAGTGCCCTGAGTGCACACCAAGCGGCAACATTCTGATCTGAAAAATGAAGCCTACCCGGAAGTGCGAAAAACTGCAATACATCGAAAATTTATTTTACTGTCTGTTAGAAATGTATTTTCTTTGTCTCAGCTTTGTCCATGTAATAGCTTTGTCCATAGCCTAAGTTGGGTCCAGAAGAAAAGGCTTGGTCTGCACATTCCTTTTGTGTGTACGTAAGGATACATCTGTTTCATGCACCCCAATGTAGAGAGGGGGAGAGAGATGTGTGTTTTCTATGCATTGTGTGTTGCAGAAGCCCTTCGGATCTAAAGGACCTAAAGGAAACTGTATCGGATATTGACCATTTATAGTTATGTTATACAACAGTATATATGATACCTATGATGTCATGTATGATTTTATTGGTTAAGATTGTGATACTCCCTATACATTTTCAGTATATATTCTTTGTCTAGAATATTGGGAGCTGAGCTATTTTCCTGAGCTTCCCAGCGCTGGTTTCTTCTTTTCTTTTGTTTTATTCATTCACTACCTAAATAAAGGACGGAAAGAAAAGGCACTTCGTTTCGGAATAATCTTTATTTCTGAGAAATGGGGGCTTCGTCCGATCTACTCCAGGTGGTGAGAAAATTTCTTCTTTAAATAAGAACAGTTTCTTACTATCTGTTGAGATAGATGAATTTTGCCGTGATTTGTGCCAGATTTGGTATTGGAAATCCTTGCAAATAGCAGGAAGAACGGTAAAAGTGACCTGATCAGTCCTTTTATCGTTATGGTTTACCTCGTGTTTAATTAAGGCGTGCTTTAATTGAGACGGGAAGAACGACAAAAGACAGTGATCTTTTATCGTTATTTTTGGGTGTTCCTTGTGTTTTAATTAATACAAGAAGAGCGTGAGAAAAAATTGATCACTTTTTCTGCGTTTTTGGTCTTACCTCACTTTTGTAAGAAGGAAATATTGTCGCGAGATATTTCAAAGTGCTCCGTTCCTTTTTTTTGAGGTTGTGAGTGAATGATACAAGATATAGTTTATTTTGATCTTTTCCTGTTCTATTCCTTTTACTTCTTTTGTTCCTTTTGCCAAATGTACTAACAATTGTAACTGCAGAATTGTTCTTTTCTGTTCTCTAGTTGACTGTTTTAATATTTATTTACTCTGACTTGAGAAGAAATTTTTGTGTGGCTTCAGATGGGCAATAAAATATCTCCTCCGTTAATTGATGAATCTCCAAAAGATTTTATGAATCGAAACGACCAAGCTTTTTATACTGAGCCATATCTGTCGAACCTGGTAGGATGGTCGACGGGCAAAACACAGTTAGACCCATTCCCTCGAGAGGGGTCATTTAAAGACGCTGATATGCAAAGTGCAAAAGATATGATTTTTGGGAATTGGGGCGATCCGACATGGGACTATCCCTACATGGAAAAGTCGTTTAAAACTTGGCAAACCATGAAAAAATACTGGGATCAAGGTCCAGTAAGAGTTAAGAATATTGCAAATATTAGTTTTCCAAACCCTGAATTGGCTGTGAGTAAAAGTGCAGTTTCTGCCGTCTCTGTCCCTCAGTCAGACACAGAAAAAGGTTCTCCGCAACAGGAAAAAAAAAGTCTTTTCTGGCAGAGACACAGACGCCGCAACCCCTCCCTCCCAAATATGAGAGCATTCAAGCTCCCGCTGAACAACCTGCTAGAAATAGATTGTACCCAGACTTAACACAAGCCACTGCCTTTCCTTTTGTTGAAACTTCAGATGGATTTAAGGTTCATCCGTTAAACATTTCTGAAGTGATGGCTATCTGTAAAGAACTGCCAGATCCGTCCAAAACCCCGCATCATTATGTTTCTGTTTTGAAGCGCTTGACTGCCTATAGCCAGTTAACTGGGCGTGATTATCGCTTTATATTAACGAAAACTCTTCCTGCTGACATTACGGAGGACGAATTGATTGAAGCAGTTGATCTTTTGGATCCTGTTAATGATGTACCACCGTCACGTCGTCTTGTGAAAACAGACCCTGAACCGATTGACCTCTCCAAATCATTTCGTGGTTTGAGATTTAAAGATGATGACGACGACGATGAATCGGGGAAAGGTTGGATATGGGCCAATCCGAGTAAACTTAAACTCTTTTTCAAACAATTAACTGCATTCCTGCTGAAGTTGTCATCTACTAAACAAGATATTTCGCATGCCGCTAATACAAAGCAAAAATCTGGCGAGACGCCAACAGTTTTTTTTAATAGGTTCAAGCGTGCGTGGATTGAGGAATCAGCACTTCCGATCGATGATGACAATTGTCTGTTGTTTGTGAACACGTTTCTGAACAACATGCATAACGAGACTGCACAATTAATTCGACTTACGACAAATAATCTTTTTACGATGTCAGTTGATGACCTTGGCAAACGTTTACGTGAACTTTCATGTGCAGGTGCTTTCGACTCTAAAGGAAAAATTCCATTAATGTTGCAAGTTAATTCTGAGCAGGTTAAGGCTTCGCCTCGTCCGTTCAATAACTCTAAAAAGCCTCTCACTTGCTTCTGCTGTGGCCGTCCTGGGCATATTGCCAAGTTTTGCAGAAGGAGAGTTGGGCTGCAGCAGACTAATGGAAACCAGATGTTTAGGCGCTCTGATGGCTGCGGGCCGAGAGCCCCCTCCTTGCGCTCTTCCGAACAAGAGAGACAGTATCCAACTGCATGGAGGAAACAATGACTGAGGGTGCATACACAGGAGCCTGCCTTTTCAATGATTACGTTAAATTATGGTAACAAGTCAAATGTTTTGCCATTCATTGAATTAAATGTTGATCATAAACCATATGCATTTCTTGTCGATTCAGGCGCCAGCGTCTCATCATTATCATCAAACTTTTATGAAGGCCTGATCACTGGAAAGACAATCAGTTCTATCGGGATTGACAACGTTCCAGTAAAATGTGAAATGTCACCACCTTTACCGGTTACTTCTAAGGATGTACCATCATTGTTTAAAATGCATGATTTTGCAATCATACCAAATTCACCATTCTGCCTTTTGGGTCGAGATTTAATGCATAAACTTGGTATGAAATTGGATTTTGATGCTGACTCTCTGACACTTATGTTTCCTGCAGCTTTTTCCATCACAACCGACACAGGAAGTGCTCTTGTCGAGGATTTGCCTGCAACTGTGCTGACACAGGAAATTTCGGGCGTCAACCCTCAATTGTGGGCGGAACACAAGGATGACGTAGGGCTAATTGATGTCCGGCCCTACAGGGCAAATTTAATAACCAATAGGCCTGTGTTTCAAAAACAATACCCGCTTTCAAAGGAAAAAGAGGAGGGAATTGCCCCCCTCATAGAACAGCTATTGGCTCAAGGCATCCTGGTTCGCACTCATTCACCTTATAACACACCAATTAATCCTATCAAAAAGGCAAATGGTTCTTGGCGTTTAACGCAAGACCTGAGAAAAATTATTGTTGCACCAACTGTGCCAGATGTACAGACTATAATCAATTCTATTCCTTCAGAACATTCATTTTTTTCTGTTATTGATTTAAGCTCTGCCTTTTTCAGCATTCCTGTGGATCCTGAAACTCAGCCACTGTTTGCGTTTTGTTATCGAAATTGTCAATTCCAATGGACAAGGCTTCCCCAGGGCCTACGAGATAGCCCGGCCGTTTTTGCCGCCGTAGTGCAAGCGACACTGAAAGATGCCAAATTGCCTCCAGAGACTTGTCTGCTCCAGTATGCGGACGACATCCTAGTCACTGGCGCCTCTGCAGAGATGTGTGCTGCTGCCTCCACAATTGTCTGCAATATTCTAGCTGAGGCTGGATTCAAGGCATCCAAAGAGAAACTTCAGTGGGTACAGAGAAAAGTCACCTACTTGGGCCATGAACTGTCACAAGGCCAAGTCCGCCTGTCTGCTGACAGGGTTACAGCCATCGCTGCATTCAAGCACCCATCAACACGGAAGCAAATGCAAAGCTTTCTGGGACTGGTGAATTACTGCAGGCTATGGGTCCCTAACTGCTCCATGTATGACAAAATTCTGCGAGAAGCTACGCTGGGTGATAAAGAGGACATTACATGGACTGCTGAAATGGATCAGGCATTCAGACATTTGAAATCCTCTCTCCTAAGGCCTCCTGCCCTCGGCCTACCATGTTACTCTCGCGAATTTCATCTCTATATACACGAAAGTGGAGGAACGGCCGCGGCAATCCTGGCTCAGGATCATGGCGGTACTTATCGTCCAATAGCCTATTTGTCTAAAACCCTTGATTCAGTGGCCAGGGGTCTCCCTGCCTGCCTGCGTGCAGTGGCTGCTACAGCGATCATGGTACAGGATGCTGAAAAGGTTGTTTTGTCACATCCATTAACTGTACATACTTCTCATCAGGTTGGAGCTATTATGCATAATATTTCTACACAGCATATGACTGCTCAACGCCGTTCAGGCTATGAGGCTATATTGTTAGCTACTGCTAATTTAACCTTGAAAGTAACCTCTGTTGTTCACGGTCCCACTGTACATTTGCACAGGTTACTGACACAAGGTGAATTTCAGAGTGACGACCACGACTGCCTGACCAGGATCCAGACGTCGACTGCCTGTAGGCCAGATGTATCTACATCTGTCCTAGAGGAGGGACGGAATTGGTATATCGATGGATCCTGCTTTAAGCCAAATGACAGTACATATTTGTGTGGTTATGCTATTGTCGAATTGCCCGATAATGTAATTGAAGCATATTCGCTGCCATATAAATCAGCACAAGTTGCAGAACTAATTGCTCTAACAAGAGCTTGTCAGTTGGCAAAAGGTCAGTGCATTAACATATACACTGACTCCAAATATGCGTACGGCGTAGTCCATGATTTTGCTAAATTGTGGGAGGAAAGAAATTTTAAAACCTCTGATGGAAAACCAATTTTGCATCATAACATTGTGGCCGAGCTGATTAGTGCAGCACAGCAACCATTGAAGCTTGCTGTCATTAAAGTAGCTGGTCATAAGACCGGTGAATCTGATGAAGCCAAAGGAAACAGATTTGCAGATGAAGTAGCGAAATGGGCAGCAAAAGAAACGATATGTAGCCCACATGTAAATGACCAAAGCACTGAAGTGCCAATGATGAATTCGTCATTGACTAATGATTTGGACATAAAGATACTACAAGCGAATCCTACTCAAGATGATTTGAATCATTGGGCAGCCAATGAAGTAAAACCAGATCAAACCGGTATTCTGAGAGATAAACAAGGTAGAATCGCGCTACCTGCATCCACCATTGTAATGTTGTGCAGGCATTATCATGGTGTATCGCATGTATCGAAAGAGAAAGTGATACAAAATCTGAATCAATCATATTGCATAGCAAACGTTCGAAGGAATACTTTATTAATATTGGATGCTTGCTTGGTGTGCGCGCGAACAAATCGGCACAAGGCAACCGCCCATGAGGCTTTACCGCATCCCGAACTTCCTTTTCAATATTTACAGATCGATTTTACACACATGCCTCCATGTGGAAATAACAAATATCTGCTTGTGATTATTGATCGATTTTCTAAGTGGCCAGAAGCTTTTCCGTGTGGCAAAGAAAATGCAAAGACGGTAGTAAAGGTTCTTGCAAAAGAAATTATACCGCGCTTTGGCATTCCAACCGTTATAGCAAGCGACAATGGAACTCCGTTTGCTTCTAAAGTCACACAATTATTAGCCAAAGAGCTTAATATTGCTTGGCATTTTCACATTCCCTATCATCCACAGAGCTCAGCGAACGTCGAAAGGACTAACAAAACGATAAAAGAACGTCTTAATAAAGCGTGTCTAGATACGGGCAGAAATTGGGTTGATTTGTTGCCTGCCGTATTGACAGAAATGAGAATGTCTCCATCAGCCACCACAAAAATGTCTCCATTCGAAATTCTCATGGGTAGACCTTTCCCGACCCCTTGGGTCAGAGGTCGCGCTGGCAATCTTTCCACAGGTGACACGGAGGTGATCATCGCAGATTATGTGGATTCCCTTGTTAGAACTTTGAATGGCATAAATGGTGATGTTTCTCTGTCTCTTCCTCTTCCCTCAGAAAAGCCAACTCATCCTTTCGTTCCAGGACAACAGGTGCTGATAAAGTGTCTGAAGCCCACGAAACTTGGGGAACCAAACTATCTGGGGCCTGCCACGGTGATCGCTGTGACGAGGACCGGTGTTCTGACGGACCTCCAGCCGCAGTGGATCCACGCTAGCAGAGTGAAAGCAGCTCCATCCCAGGGGAACACATAAGCCTATGCGGAAGTGGACCTCCAGCACTGATCGAAAGGAGAGCGAGGAAGAGAAGTAGACGAAGAACGAGATTGCTGATTGAAATTAGCAATAATTATCACTGAATCCATTAAGCCATGTCTGCAAAGTTGCTATTACACCTGCTCGTGCTGACAAGCATGCTCATTTATACACAAGCCCTTGTTAGCAGTGGTAATGAAACCTGGTTGGCCCACGAAGACGAACCACACGCGTTTGCTTCTAACATGTGGTGGAGGTTAGCCAACCTCACTGCTAAGTTGACGGGAAAAAAGGGTGACTGTTATGTTTGCACGAAAATGCCACAAAGTGCTTCCGGACCTCATGTAAGTGTTAAATCACCAACGACAGAAGAAGACTTGTTCTGTCCTTTATTTCTTAGTAGTATTGGATCGATTGCACCTCAAAATTCAACAGTAAATTGGACTTGTCCTGATCATAGGACACTGACAGTTGCAGTACAGGTACATGTTAAAGTGGCAACTGTAGGTCCTATTCCTGACTCATTGTTCTGTATTGAAAGAAAAATAGGATCTGCAACATTGGGTACAATTCCTGAGAGTAAATGTAAGCAAATATATCGCCGCTGTGAAGTACGAAACATGCCTTGTTGTCTTAGTTGTTTGTCGGGAGAAGGAAAATTTGACTTAGAATTATGTTTAAAAACGTCTTCAAACCCTCTATTTACTATGAATGCTTATGCAACAGCAACTCCTGAGATTCAAGAATTGTGTGATGAGTATTGTGGACTTTATTCGGGTAAAAATTGTAATAGGTATGTTCCATCTGTAAAAGGAACAAGAGCTTTGAGAGATTGGTTCTGGTTATGCGGGCACATGGTTTTCACCTCGTTACCTTTTAATTGGAGTGGACGATGTGCCCTAGTTACTTTAGAAGAATATTCTATGATTATTAGACCACATAGAAATAATAATGTGAGGAACCAAAGAAGCACACGCGCTCTCTCTGACCGCAGTTCAGCTAGTAGTTTGGGAAGAGATAATCCAGTGCCAAAAGAACATCGATTATGGACTGGCATGGAAAGATTCTTTGAAGGAATTTTTCCAACAATAGGAATTAGCAGTCTTCAAATTGAAGTCGAAGTTACAAGATACGAATTGATCTCCTTTATTAAAACTACAAGAGACACTTTAGCTGGTGTCCAAGAAGAACTTAGAGCTCTTCGTTTACTTTCGCTACAAAATCGTCTCGTTTTAGACCAATTAACCGCGGCCAGAGGAGGGGTGTGTGTCATCGTTGGTATCTCCTGTTGCACTTTTGTCCCGGCGAATGACGAAGATGGCCATGTTATAGCTGAAGGAATAAATAATATGACAAGAATTGCTGATGAACTACAAAGAAGAGAAGTGAGTGATAGAAGTGGGTTTGGCGATTGGTTCACTAGTTGGAAACAAATGCTTGTATCTGCTTTAATCCCAATAGGAACGATACTGTTAATCCTTGCATTTATTGTTTGCTGTATTATTCCATTTATTAGAATGTTGATTTATCGTGCTATGAATACTTTTGTATCTTCTCAATATGCTATGATGAACAGAACTGTAAAACCTTAATGATTTTGAAGTAAATGTTTGAATGAAGAATGTTTCAATGTATTATCCTACACATAATGGACATGCTGAGAATGATGTGATATGATAATTATGTTATATGATAATTATCTTATCAAAGGGGCCATTGTTAGAAATGTATTTTCTTTGTCTCAGCTTTGTCCATGTAATAGCTTTGTCCATAGCCTAAGTTGGGTCCAGAAGAAAAGGCTTGGTCTGCACATTCCTTTTGTGTGTACGTAAGGATACATCTGTTTCATGCACCCCAATGTAGAGAGGGGGAGAGAGATGTGTGTTTTCTATGCATTGTGTGTTGCAGAAGCCCTTCGGATCTAAAGGACCTAAAGGAAACTGTATCGGATATTGACCATTTATAGCTATGTTATACAACAGTATATATGATACCTATGATGTCATGTATGATTTTATTGGTTAAGATTGTGATACTCCCTATACATTTTCAGTATATATTCTTTGTCTAGAATATTGGGAGCTGAGCTATTTTCCTGAGCTTCCCAGCGCTGGTTTCTTCTTTTCTTTTGTTTTATTCATTCACTACCTAAATAAAGGACGGAAAGAAAAGGCACTTCGTGTTGGAATAAACTTTATTTCTAACACTGTCTATGCTTCAAACCCGTTCTTCAGAAAGTCTATGGGTGACGTCACAGACGCTTTGTCCATATTTTTTACAGTCTATGGTGCACACTAAACCCACACTATCTCCAGTACGGTACCGCTTCGGAGCGTTATGCCCCCCTGTGTCTTTCAGTCATTTGTCCGATCTCGTCAATGTAAGCGTGAGTGTTTCCTCTGAGTTTACTGATTAAATGTTATCTCCACGTATTCCTTGTCTCCATGCTATTGTGTCATGCAAGGTAATTGCAAAATCTATAGAAATGTGCGAGGTGGCAAGCGGGGGACAGAGTTGAGACACACATACAGTACCAACTGTACCCCCGATAGAGTTCTATTAGGTCACACACTGTTTAGTTGTGCAGTGTTATGATAACAGGTTAAACGCCGTAATTAGCCAGCATAGGACGCAAATGAAAATAAAATTTGATATTTGTGATATTTAAACTGTGTATTATTAATAAATATTGTTTAATATCTTGTTCCTGCTTTATACATTTTAACCAGTGCTAATTTAAATAAAATGAATGAATAAAAATGGTTGAATAAACAAAAAATGTTTCCCAATTGTTATTTTCTTTATTTGTCTTTATTTTTTATATTTACAATGAATGGTTAGTTTCCTGTACATCATTAGAAATGGGTGTCTCAACTGTACCATGCACTGTCTCAACTGTACCACATGGTACAGTTGAGAAAAGTTTGAGACAAAAAGCACCTTATTTTTATGAGCTAATTGTGGAAAATATAAACTACTTGTGGGTATTATTGATTGATAATATCTGAGTCTATAAGCTAATTAAATGTCATGTGGAAATTCACTTATTTTCAGTATCTATTTTTCTGTGAAAAATCAAAACGCAAAAAGTCTCTCAACTGTACTCAGTCTACCCTAACAGTCGCGTTCTTTAATGATCCACCTGGAAACAAAGCTGTCGTCATGTATTAATGTTTTGAAATTGAAATTAATGTGTGAATATTTTTAGGAATATTTTGTGAATATCAACTTATTGTTTATTAAACTGTTGTATTAAAAGAAATATTGTCAGGATCGTGGCCTGACAGTCTTGTCAGTTTTGTCCATGTTCAATGTTTCTTTGTTTGTCTTGTGCTTGAGCAAATGGCTTTGTCTTTGTGTTGGCCATGTGCTCCTTTTGTCCTGCCTCCTTGTTTCCCTTTAGCACACCCCCTTGTTTAGTCTTATTTAGTATAACTTAAATCCCTTGGTCATTCTGCATCTGGGTTGTCTTTCTCCATAAGACTGCTGTGATAAAACCTGTCAAATATTACATAGGCCTATATAAATATTTATATTATTATTATATTAATAATTTCTTCATGTGATATTGCTTAATTATATAATATAAAAGACAATCTTGTGTAGTGACTTCATATCTTGAATTTTGTGGGCATTTATATTAATTTCGGTGGCATTTCCGACCCTGCGCAATGCTATTTGTACTTGTTACATAATAAGAAGGATGGCGTCTACGCTAATATTAGTCTCTCTGTTTATCTGAGGTTTACTGCAGTCCGCCGGACCCAGGCCATATCCAGATCTGGTGAAGGACCTGCGCCTGGACACGATGACAACACAGTCCTGAAGTGTCAACCAGTCCCTCCCCTGTGAAGGCCTCCTTCCCCACCCCTTTACCTCAGTACAGATAAAATGTTGTCTGGATAATTCCAGTTCCCTTTCGTGGTCACTCCGAGTTACGTCGGATGACGACGATTGGGGTTTCGCTTAGAAGCCTATCACCTTCGAGTATATAAAACGAGCCAATGGCAATGAAATGCCATGGGTCTGCGGAATTTGCATAGCGTATCTCCGCCCACCGCAGGGGGTATATAAGGAAGTACGCTGCAACATGCAGATATGTTTTCGCTTCGGAGCCGAGAACTTCTCCACTCCTGCAAGCCAAAAAATTCTGAGTTAGTCTTCTCATCCCTTCAAGACGAGCGAACTCTCCGGTGTTGGTGTGACGGCGATTTCAGCGAGTGCTCACTACCCTGCTGATCTGTTCAGTGATCTGACAGATAGTGTGATTTCTCCCTGTTCGCTTCAGCATCCGCAGAGTTTTTCCTCTCACAAAAAGAGCATTGCACGCGGCACGTCTTTTTAAAGATGCCTCGCCCGTGCACTTCTGGTTGCGGTCGCGATGTATTCTTTTCTGATGGGCACAACCTCTGCTTAGCGTGTTTGGGCGTTGATCACGCTAAAGCAGCGTTTGTGGATGACTCATGTTCCCACTGCGGGAACATGACCATCTCCATGCTGCGGTCGAGACTCAATGAGCTCGTCAGAGCGAGAGTCCCCCCACCCACACCCCAATCTACTGACTCCCCAAGAGCCAGTACTTTGGCTGGTGGCCGGGGTGACCTGAGGGTGACTGTGTAGGACATACCGCCGACACGTCCACGGTCCACACACCCCTCTTCAGCATCGGTACCCGCGAGTGTTCAAACTGAAGCCGCTGGTCCTTCTACGGAGGCCCCGCGTGTTTCGTTTGGAGCTCCAGAAGAGGATGCAATGTCGATCGCTGCATCACAAGGTGGGCGTGAGTCCTCGGGAAGTGAGGATTCGGCTGTGTTGCCGCCTTCGGGCGTGCCAGCATTGCCCGAGTCTGATCCCGAGCTGACTGCCATGCTTTCCCGGGCAGCCGCGGCCATTGGGCTCGAGTGGTCCCCGCCACCCGATCCAGTGCGCTCGCAGCTGGATGATTGGTTTTTGGGAGCGGCCGCTGACACTCGTCACCGCCCAACCCCAATTCCATTCTTCCCGGAAGTGCATGAGGAAGTCACGCGGTCCTGGAAGGCTCCCATGTCTTCCCGTGATCGTCCGTCGGCTTTCTCCGCCTTTCCTCCCCTCGACAAGGCTGATGCTTGTGGGTACACTGGGATTCCCCCGGTGGAGCGTTCTGTCGCGATGCAGCTGTGTCCGACAAGCGCTTCATCGCGTGGTGATCCTAAGCACCCATCCAAAGCCTGTAGATTTTCGTCTACTATGGTGGCGAAGTCTTACAGAGCGGCGGGACAGGCAGCTGCCTCTTTGCATGCCATGGCCATCTTGCAGGTCTACCAGGCCAAGATGCTCCGTGACATGCACAAGGGTAGGACAGACCCAGGGCTCTTCGATGAGCTGCGCGCCGCCACCGACCTCGCTCTCCGAGCGACGAAGGTGACCGTGCGCTCCCTGGGTCTGGTGATGTCCACAGCTGTGGTCCAGGAGCGACATCTCTGGCTGAACCTGGCCGATATGCGTGAGCCCGAGCGGACTCGTCTGCTCGACGCTCCCATATCCCAGGCCGGCCTTTTCGGCGGTGCGGTCGAGGACTTTGCCCAACAGTTCTCGACCGCCCAGAAGCAGACTGAGGCGATTAAGCACATTCTGCCCCGACGCTCTGCTGCTCAGCCGTCGGTACAGAATCCTCAGCCTGCTCGCCGCCAAGGGCGCCCTCCCGCGGCTCCCGCCCCTCCCGCACGGCCCCAGCAGCAGCCTTCATCTGGGCCGCGTCGTGGAGGAAGCCGTAGGAAGGCGCCACAGCCCTCTCCAGCCCCGCAGCCCGCTAAACGCCAGGCTAAGCGGCGCTCCTGAGACGGGCAGCTCAGGATTGGCTCCCTTTTCTGTTCAGGAGGTGGTAGCAGAATCTTTTGTTCTCCACTCCCCGCTGCTCGTCCAACGACGAGCAGTACCCTAATGTGGTTAAAGACAGAATTGAGTCCCCCAATCCTGAGCCAACAGAGCCCGAGGGCCGCAGTGCGCGCCACCCTCGGGTCCCGCCACTGCCGCCCTCCTCTGTTCCAGAGGTGCGGGATGACAGCATGCGCCGCCCACGGGCCACGCTCCTCTCATCCCCCTCTGTCGCCAGACCCCTGCCAGAGCTCGCCCCCGTGGGACGCGCGCCCTCCCCTGGCCTCCTCTGGCAGGACGCGGTTAATGACCGTGCCCCCGCACAGGGCCGCTATGCCACCCTCGCCGGTGCCGGTCATTCCGCCTCGCTGCCCCACCGACGGTACGTCTGTGGTTCGTATGACCCCGCTGGTGCACTTTCTGGAGGCCTGGCTAGAGCTTCCCAGACTGTCCCGCTGGGTCGCGAGAACCATCAGGCTCGGCTACGCGATTCAGTTCGCGCAATCTCCTCCTCGCTTCAGGGGAGTCCGCTTCACTATGGTCGGTGGCAATGCCCCTGTCATGAGAGCGGAGGTCGCCACCCTACTGGCGAAGGGTGCGATCGAGATTGTCCCTCCAGCCGAAATGAAGTCCGGCTTCTACATCCCTTACTTCATTGTACCCAAGAAGTCCAGTGGGTTACGGCCAATCCTCGACCTGCGCCTCTTGAACCGCTCCCTTCACAGGCTGCCGTTCAAGATGCTAACGGCCAAACACATCCTCCAGTGTGTGCGGCCACAGGATTGGTTTGCAGCGATCGACCTGAAGGACGCCTACTTCCATGTCTCCATTTTACCTCGACACAGACCGTTTCTACGGTTTGCTTTCGAGGGGCAGGCATACCAGTACGCGGTTCTCCCTTTCGGGCTAGCCCTGTCTCCTCGCGTCTTTACGAAGGTCGTCGAGGCAGCCCTTGTTCCCCTCCGGGAACACGGGGTTCGCATCCTGAATTATCTCGACGACTGGCTGATCCTAGCTCACTCTCGAGGCCAGGTTTGCGAACACAGGGACCTAGTGCTCCGGCACCTAGTTCGACTGGGCCTTCGGGTCAACTGGGAGAAGAGCAAACTCTGCCCCGTGCAGAGGATCTCTTTTCTCGGTATGGAGATCGACTCGGTCGCCATGTGCGTGCAGCTTACGAGCGCGCAGTCACTGCTGACTTGTCTTCGCCAATTCGAGGGCAAGAGTGCGGTTCCACTGAAATTATTTCAGAGGCTCCTGGGGCATATGGCATCCGCAGCCGCAGTGACGCCGCTGGGATTGCTTCATATGAGACCGCTTCAGCTTTGGCTTCGCGATCGAGTCCCGAGGTGGGCATGGCAACACGGCACGCTCCAAGTCCCAGTGACTCCAGCCTGCCGTCAGACCTTCACCCTGTGGACGAACCTCAAGTTTCTACGGGCCGGAGTGCCCCTAGAACGAGTTTCCCGGCATGTTGTTGTATCAACAGATGCCTCCACCACGGGCTGGGGCGCCATGTGCAATGGACATGCTGCCGCGGGCTCCTGGACAGGACCCCAGCGCCTTTGGCATGTCAATTGCCTCGAGTTGCTGGCTGTACGTCTCGCCCTGCACCGCTTCCATGCGCTGCTCAGGGGTCAGCACGTACTAGTCGATCAGACAATACCGCGACAGTAGCGTACATCAACCATCAGGGTGGTCTACACTCCCGCCGTATGTCGCAACTCGCTCGCCACCTCCTCATATGGAGTCAGAAGCATCTGAGGTCGCTTCGAGCCATTTATATCCCGGGACACCTGAACCAGGCGGCCGACGAGCTGTCTCGAGTTCGGCCTCTCGCTGGAGAATGGCGACTCCATCCCCAGACGGTCCAGCTGATTTGGGATCAGTTCGGCTGAAGGCTGAATCCTCCTCGTCCTCCCCTCGTACCCTCTTGGGACCTCTCAGTGGTTCTAACTGCCCTGCAGAGTGCTCCATTTGAGCCTTTGCAATCAGTAGAGCTTAAGTTACTGTCTATGAAGACAGCGCTCCTGGTTGCATTGGCCTCCATCAAGAGGGTAGGGGACCTGCAGGCATTTTCGGTTGACGAAGCGTGCCTGGAATTCGGGTCGGCTAACTCTCACGTGATCCTGAGACCCCGGCCTGAATACGTGCCCAAGGTTCCTACCACACCCTTTCGAGACCAGGTAGTGAACCTGCAAGCGCTGCCCTTGGAGGAGGCAGACCCAGCCTTGGCACTGCTCTGTCCAGTACGCGCCCTTCGTGCTTACGTAGACAGGACGCAGTGTTTCAGGACCTCAGACCAGCTCTTTGTCTGTTATTGTGGGAAGCTGAAGGGAAAGGCTCTCTCAAAGCAAAGGTTATCTCACTGGATAGTGGATACCATTGCTTTGGCATACCAGCAGCAAGGTCGTCAATGCCCCCTTGGTGTGAAAGCCCACTCCACTCGTAGTGTGGCTTCCTCTTGGGCTCTAGCGCATGGCGCCTCGCTAACAGACATTTGTAGAGCTGCAGGCTGGGCGACACCCAACACATTCGCGAGATTCTATAATCTCCGAGTAGAGCCAGTTTCTTCCCACTGGATGACAGCCGAGGTGGCATGATTAGACTGAAACCCCAATCGTCGTCATCCGACGTAACTCGGAGTGACCACGAAAGGGAACGTCTCGGTTACGGATGTAACCCTCGTTCCCTGAGTAGGGAACGGAGACGTTACGTCTTCCTGCCACTTCCGCTGTATCGCTGAAAAACGCCTGGGTCCAGTTTCGACTCCTCAGCGAAGACATATCTGCATGTTGCAGCGTACTTCCTTATATACCCCCTGCGGTGGGCGGAGATACGCTATGCAAATTCCGCAGACCCATGGCATTTCATTGCCATTGGCTCGTTTTATATACTCGAAGGTGATAGGCTTCTAAGCGAAACCCCAATCGTCGTCATCTGACGTAACGTGTCCGTTCCCTACTCAGGGAACGAGGGTTACATCCGTAACCGAGACGTTCGCGTGGCTACGCAGATACGACACAATTTCTGTATTATAAATTTAAGTAGTTTGAGGGTTGATTTGTGAAGGACTACACGCCTGCGCACATATATTCAAACACGCATGCTTATGGACTGAACACGTAATGCCGCACAGAGATAACGGATAATCGTTTGCACCTTTGAACCTATTTCAGGGAGTGCGTTCTCGAGACACCAGGCACTGTTTTGTGCGGATGGGCGGCCGGAGCACTTTAAGGATTTTCCTGTTAGAACAGTGTTGTGTTAGCGGCCCCTAAGTTTATAATTAATGATCTTCGCAACAGAAGTGAATTACTTTAGCTGGACAATAACTTTATCCTAATGCTACTGTAAAGCCTAAACAATCTGTTACAGTAATTTCCTATTATCTCTGTAAAGCTGCTTTGAAACAATCCATATTGTTAAAAGCGCTATATAAATGAAGGTGACTTGACTTGATTATTTTACGCTAACACCAGAGATATTTGTATTGATATTGATACTGTAAATATTTTAGTCATGGTTTAATCTGACAACAGTGACAAACAACAGATATGACATATGCTGGAATGAAGACCTTTGTTTGGTCTATGTCTTCATATTATGATAAAATAAATTCACGAGTTCACACGTACATGAAATCTAATAGTATTATGCGTATTTGGCTTGCTGTCCAGGGGAGGGCTCCGAGCTCAGAATTTTGCCCGAACCCAGAGTACTCCCCCTATACTGGGGTAGACCTAGCCGAGTGTGAGGTGATGGGGTGGTGGAGGGATGCTGAGAAACTTGTTGTGAGACAGAAGGTGAGGAAAAGCTTTATTTATACCGGCTTCCTCTTGAGTTGATTGGTTGATTACCTGAACGTGCTCCTCCTGAATTTTGTTACATAAAACTTCATTAAGAGATCTCTTGGAAAAATAATTGGTGTCTGGTCCAGTGAATTAAACAACAGGAGGAAAGCATAATTTCTACTCTACTTTGTGAATGAGTATTACGAAAATAAATGCTTGTTTTGCCATAATTGTGTTGCATGTTTGTGTTCAAAATTGATGTATGGATTTAAAGAACACAGTATGACTCTGAGAGAGAGACGTACTGATTCATATTGATTTAAAACTCTTTATTTGATTATTGCACTTATCGATGATGCCAAGATCACCAATACACTGAAATATATGTGTGCTACACATTCCATGTTTATGAGTTTCTCATGATTTAATAAACAAACTAAATATTTTGTTGTGCAAAGTGGGTATCAATATCAGACTAAAGGAAAAAAAGCATCATTTAATTCAACAAATGTAATTTTTATTTTATTTGAAAGAGTAATGTGTAAAACACAAATGCCAATACAATGAGCAAAATCATTTGTTAAGAAACAGAATAACAGAGAGTTTGATCATTGATCTGTGATTAAACATGTGTAAACCACCTCCGTCATTTCAGATTTCTGTAAGAAACACAAACACAAAAGGTCAAAGGAGAAAAACAAACCTGATGTTTCAGATGCAAAAACTGCAAGAGCTCAAAATGAATAAATGACAGAAATTTGCTGCAAATTCATCAATAGATATTACAGGTTATGACTCAGTGTTTCTCACACTGAATGATGGTCTTGTGTTTTTATATAATGGAGGGTCTTTGGGCCCTATCATACACCCGGTGCAATGCAGCGCCAGGCGTAATGCAAGTGTTTTTTGCTTGTTTCAGTTATCATTTTCACGTCCTGCGCCACGTTGTTTAAATAGTAAATGCATTTGCGCCCATTTGTTCGCCCATGGGCTGTTGGTCTGAAAACCCGGTGTGTTCAGCCGCATTGTTGGCGCGTTGCTAATTTGAGGCAACAGAAATAGACTGCGCCATTGACCAACTGAAACCTGGTCTAAAGTCAATGGCGCAATATTTTTTTTTGTTAGTCTATTTAAAGAGTGTTAGTAATGTTTGCATAAAGTTGGGGTCCACAACAAGCCTACACTCTGCTTATTACACACACAGGGATGTGCAGCAGACCATTTGGGGCAAAATGGCCATGTATGTTCACCCGAACTCGATGAAGTGCTATTATAAGACATCCTGTCATAGCTTTTTGGTACATATCGGCTACCATAGATGCAACACGCATTTGAAAAAGCGAGGCGCTGGAGAGCACTATTTGTTTGAATGCAAAATACAATTTCACCGCTAGATGGGAGAAATTCCTACACAATGTCCCTTTAAGGTTACATATGATGACGAAAGAACGTTAGTGTTAGCCCTCCCGGAGAATGCATTGCAGTGCCGCAGTTAAAAAAAAACAATCTTTGTTGAAGTCTATGGGAACACTCTGGCGAGATTGAAATACGAGCGGCATATTATGTATTCTAAATGAATGATGGGGTTAACCCATCAAATGTATTTATTTTGTACAAATGCATAAAACCTCGCTTCATTTATTATGAGTGGTGCTCAAGCAGACATGTTGTTTTAGCGATCCTACAGGAGGGGGCGCCCACAGAAGACAGGTGGGGGCGTGGAGTAGGAGGAGAAGAAGAACAGTGTTAGTTATGTTGTGAATATGCTATGCAGGGTTGTGCACTGCAAATAAATCCCTAATGTAAACAGTGAACGAGATTAAATGAACCCATGAAATGCAATCCTGGAAATTCATTCATTTCGGCATGCAACACATAAATCAATAGAAATAAAGTGTAATACATTGAACTATTTTTCATTAAAAAATAAATAAATCAATAGTGGATTCTAAGTGATGAAGGGCTTAGCATGTTCCAATTCAGCCCATTGCAAAGGTCCCGCCAGTAGTGGGCACTCGTGCAACATAAGCAATGACGTACATCCAAGTGAACGAGACGGAGGGAAGTTAGTGAGTGAAGGGCTGACAATTTTGGACTGGAACGCAGCTCCGGTGATCAGTTCTGTGCAGATTTTGCTCATCTCAAATAAGCCTATAGTGTCTGATTCATCAGTGACAGACTGATAGTGACCTCATAACAGCAGCCACGCCCACTACAGCAGAGACAACCAATCAGAACAGTGAAAAACATCCCAATACTGTAACAGAACTGTTCCAAATCTTTCAAACAGTTTTAAATAGTTTTGGCCTTGCTTCACAGACTAAAATACTAATTTGATAATACTAAATTTCAATGCTATTTTAATGTATATTTTAAACATACTGTACATGTCGAGCATGCTGGATTAACACAAAACAAATTGTATAGTACGCTAAGTAATAAAGAGAATCACTGAACTCCCAGGCCAGGCGAGTGAGGTTTCATCAAGAATATGAAGATGACATAAAAGTACACTGTAATTCTCTACCGCACACTCTCAGAAATGCTTTTACCTTTAGCACTGACACACAACTCTCATACGATGCTGTGTTATTTTTCTTTACGGAATGTTCCAGCACTTGTTTAGTTCGATGCTGTATATTACTGCTGTATTTGGAAATATGTCCTCCTGTCCTGAGATATAGAGAAATAAAAGCTGTTCAAGAACACACAAAGAGTAGAATCAGATGCAGTGTTGCTGGATTCACTACTTTATTTATTTTTTTACAATGAATCAGTGTAGAGTGGAAATCTGATTTAAAGAAAAATAATGCAATAGTAAACAGGAGCAAGACGTTTGTCCACTCAACAGAAACCACATTCATTTGGGTCAGTCTTCCACTAAACTAACCTGAAATAAACTCAGACTGCAGCAGTTTCACTTTAACTCAGAAATTGAGCTAGAAGAGCTTCAAAAACATTCTGCGGAAACAATGTGTTTCTTGCATGAGTAGAATAACACTTTGAACATGAAAATATGTCTTTTCAGAAATGTCCTTTTTAGCTGCTACATCATGTTGCTTATAATTCCAGTGGAATGTATGAAGGCCACACTCATTCACACTCTTTCTCTCTCACAGACACAAACATGTCTTCACAGTTATTTGTTCCGGAAGTCCAGTTTCCTGTGGAACTGTCTCTGTTTCAGCCTCAGAAACACCCTGAGCTATTATAGGCCTAACGTTTTTACCGGTAAAGAGTACGAACCCTTATTTAGCACCAGAAATAACACTGTTTGTTCTGTTCTCTCTTACTCCTGTCTCTAGATTACATGCCATTTATTTTTCCTTTCAATGGCTTCACACAGTATTTACTCAAATTTATTCAGTTTCTAGGATCTAAAACACCTGTCAGAATGCCGCAAAATGCTGAATTTCCTCAAACAAGCAGTGTATTCAATTTATCAGTGCTATTTACTGTTTAGTTCATGTCAGTAGTGTCTATTTAATTTACATGTACATTTACCGTCAACTGCATTGGCATGTTAACATCAAATTTCCTTCTTGAGTTAATAGCAGAAAATTACATTCCCACATTTAAATGTTACTTTTGCTTTTGAATGAATGAATAAACTACAAACAAATAAATTAATCAAATAATTTAACTTTGGAGGATTAGGATTAACACTGAAAAATTATATTAGTTATCAATTTAATAATTGGAAATAAATAAATAAATGTAAATAGACAAATTAATGATTGTGAATTTTGAATTTTGAATTGTTTCTGTAATTTCAGTTTCAAAATCTATTTAAAAATACAAATTAATTAAAAAATAATGGATTGTTTTCAAAGTGTTCCTATTATGCTATTAGGTTTCTAATTGTGTTTTGGAGTCTCCAACAATATTACATGCATTTTCTCATATTATACATTGTGTCACAAATGGCCTGTTGCAGCAACAGCAAAGATGAGATGAGCAAGATCTATTCACAGCAGTTATTTTATTAACGGCAAACCAAATAAAACTAAATAAAAGAACTCAGAATACTCAGAATCTCAAAATACAAACATAACCACTGGTATAAACGTGCGAGATCAGCTACAACTACAGTGTAGATGATTGTAGACATTGTTCATGGACAGCCAATAAAGGCCATAGACTGGCATTACACACTATACGCAGGTTTGTAAAAGGGAGTGAGACTGGAATTACTGACGACTCTTTCAGACAGTTCAGAACGTTTACTTTCACTAACAGCTATATTACACACTACATTACCTTATTTGAAAAAGCAAAATAGGGACAAAAAAAAAAAAAAATGAAAACAGGATTTTAAATCGTTTTATTTAATCCAAGTTTTGAAATGTACCCAAAAAATTTAAATAAATAAATGAAAATAGAATTTTAAATCGTTTTATTTAATTCAAGTTTTGAAATGTATCCAATAAAACTATACAATAGTACATTTATAAATAATTTAGCTTAATTAAAAAATTCTTAAAAAACATTTGCCACTTGCTCTTATTTGTCTTTTTGTCAAGCATGAAGCAGTTTTGAAAGTGCCCAACACTACTTTATACCAATGTTGTAGAACTCGAAAAAGACCGGACTTGGATTCAAGGCTGTTTTTTTCAGGAGCCTGGACTCGGACTTGCATGAGCTTGTCTTGACTATTGACATAAAAATATAGTCTTGGACTCGGACTTCAGTATGAGAACACTGCTTTATACCTTGCGTGTTGCAAACTACATAACATGGCTGGCAAACAAAAACTTATTTAAAGAGAGATTGTAGATGCTTTTACAAGCTGGTCCATCAATGAGAGGTTTTGGTCATTCAATGACTGAATCTCTTAGCAGGTTTAGTTCAAACTCAACTACTGACTCAGTGGTGGATCTGAAGACTCACTCTTCCTCAAGCAAAGTTTTGAGATAGCAAGCAATAGTATTTACAATTGACAAATGAAAATCAAAACATTAAAACGAAAAAATTAAAATTGCTACTGTGAAATAAAAGTTTATTTATAGGGACATCCAGTGTTACAAATGAAATTGTCAAATGAGAAGATAAATAATTTAGAATTTTGGCAAATGTTGAAATGTCTTTCCCATGTTCAAATTTGCAGAACTATCTTTAAACTTCAGTATTAGAGGAAACTCACACTTTTAGCAGCGAGTCTAGCTGTGTTTATTTCAGTAGAAACACCCTGAGCGCCATCACATGTACTGTTTTTACAGTTATTTTTGAGTGAAGTGTCAAGATCTGTTCTTTCGCTCCTGTCATTGTGGACATCTAACCGTAGCGCTTGTTTTTTTCTTCTTTTGTAGCTCAGAGTATGTGCAAGAGCCAAAGTTGAAGCATTTATGTTTAACCTTTTGAGCGATACGACTACGGTCCCACATGTGGATTTGTTATTTCTGTGCCCTTGAGATTTTAGAAGGTACATGAATTTGCAACCATATGTAGAAATATTGTAAATATGCATTTTATAAAACTATATAAGTGTTATATTGTATAAACTCCTCCTCAATTATACAATGAATGCTCAAATTGTACAGTGTAAACTGTGACATGAATTGTCTTACCGCTTTTTGTGCATTTCTTTTGTAGAACATTGGATCAGCGTAAGTGATCTCTTCATCACGGGTCTGAACTGTTTGAATAATAATGACAGACATGTTAAAACAGCAAAACTGTAACTATTTCTTCAGATGTAACAGCAGTGTGAAACACTTGCCCTGTTGGTCTGTTTTTCTGTGTTTCTTGCAGATCCAGAAGATCCCAACAGCAGCAACAATCATCAGAGATCCAGCAACAGCAGAAGAGATCAACACTATCAGAGACACTGAGACTGGAGGAGGAGAGAGAGTTTGCTGCTCAGATTCTGGAAAATAAAGAGACACAATCTGTCAGTCTGTCCTTAATCTCAGTCTCAGACGCACACAGTCTGTTCACTGACCCTCTGATACTAGTCTGACCAGCACAAGTCTCCTTTAACATGTTTATGGCTTAAATGTGTTTGTCAGAAAGTGTTAAGAGCTAAGCTGTGTTGTTATTGCCTTTTGTTTCAGCAAAGAAAAAAGCAGAAAACAATTTGCCGCATTAAAACAATGCAAAACTCAATATTAACTTGTTTATTGAACTGTTGTATAAAAGCAATATCACACTCATAATTGTGCTGTTGATGTGAATATCAGCTTCATTACCCTCTGCATTCTCACTTTCAAATGATGAAGGACTTTGTGGAGTGGACGGCTTAACTGGAAGATATTAGAGAAGCACAGAGATGTGAATATATCAAGAGTGAGAAGTCTGCTTTAGTGTCAGTGTTAGTCAGTCTCATCACACACAGAGATCAGTGCTTATACTCACAGCCCTGATTTTCTCTCATAACAATGAATTTAAATTTAAAATATAATCCACTCATTTTGGAAAAATAAATAAAATATACAAAATCTGAATACAGTGGCTCTTGTTTGCCAAGGTTCTTGAGCACCATCTATTCTCTCTCCTAAAGGATCTTATTTTCATTTTACACCCTTCCTGACTGATGTATGCCATCTAAACATTGTCCCATTAGTAAGGTGCATTAAAGAGGACTTAAAACATTGTTCTGGGTCATTCTGTGTCAGATCAACCATATTTCAGAAACTTTCCAAGTTCAAATGTTTGATTTTGTTAATATTGTTTTCTCAAGAGAAACACATAAATAGTGTTGAAATCCAAACTATGAAATGTAATAGAGCATAAATGTAAATTATCAACTGTATGTGAAAAGAGACACACAATTGATTTTTGACCACTAAAAATGCCACCAATTTATTCATGGATCCACATTTAGATCTCCATATTTCTGGGACTGAACCATTGAGGGCCTTTAAAGGGGGGGTGAAATGCTATTTCATGCATACTGAGTTTTTTACACTGTTAAAGAGTTGGATTCCCATGCTAAACATGGACAAAGTTTCAAAAATTAAATTGTACGTTTGAAGGAGTATTTCTGTTCCAAAAATGCTCCTTCCGGTTTGTCACAAGTTTCGGAAAGTTTTTTTCGAGTATGGGCCTGTATGACGTCAGATGGGGCGGAATTTCCTTATAAGGGTCCTAAGGCCACTTTTCCCGGAAGGACGGGTGCGCGCGCGCAACCGTAGACCAGAGCAAGAGAGCGAAAGCAGTTCGCCAATCGCCATCAAAACGCTGTGCTCGGCTTTAGGGAAGTCAATGTCCCCAAAGAAGTGGGTTTTTGGTTGCCAGGGCAAGACAACCCTGCACAGATTCCCAAAGAACCCAGCGTTAAGGGACCAGTGGATGGAGTTTTCCAGAGCATCAACGGAGTTGTGCAAGACTGTTTGTTCCCTGCATTTCGACGATGATTGTTTTATAAACAAAGCCCAGTTCGACACCGGATTCGCGACGATCGTCTAATGCTTAAGGATTATCCCAACGATAAAGGTTCACGGTTGTGCGTCGGAACCGCAGGCGGTGAGTAAAACTGCTTCAAATGTCTGAGTGTTGTTAGCTATCCGCGCATAAGCACAGCTTTAGCTCCGCTCACACGGCACGCCTCCAGCCGCTCGTTTTTTTTCCGGAAAGACTCGGTACAGCCTATCTTTCTTTTATAAATATAATATAACTAAAGACTTTTTGGAGATTTGAAGGATGCAGTACTACTCTATAGGTACTCAAGATTAACATGAGATTGACTGAAAATGAGTGTTTCACCCCCCCTTTAAAATGAAGATACCAAAATTGATAAAGTTTGTTAAAAATATAAATATAAAAGGATATTAAGGTATCTTAAATAATTGAGTTATACAAAGGCATACAAACTTGGGGCAAAAAAACACTAGAAGTGTTTTTTCCCATTTTTAAACTGTCACTGTTAGCATACCTATAATGAAACAAAGATTGCTAAAGTCAACAGATTTTACTAATAGACTTACCAATCTCTGTGTAAAAATAAAATAATGATTCTGCCATCTTTCTGAAGTCATTTATACTCCCTGTAATTTGGCTCCAAATCTCAAGGTGAAAATTGTCATTTTGACCCTCAAAGCAGCAAGTTACTATACATTCTTTACATTGTAGCCAGGGACCTCTGGTTGAGTTGATACGGAATGACCCACCTAGCGTTACTTCATCTTTGTTAGGTTGAGTTCATTAAAGTTAATTATGCATTTAATTAAAATGCATATCCTGCCCTGCTGTACTTTCAGTAAATTGCACTTGAATGTTTTTGTTGAAATTTATTTTACTCTGAGGTCATCAAATAAATTGATGAAATATTTGTAAAGACCCTGGATCTGTCATACAGAGTTTGGCTAATCACAGTTCTTTTATTCATCGTGAAATGTTGCAGATTGCTGTAATATATCTGTGTATCCTCCTGTAAGAGCACAATGGATCAGACAAACACTGATGCTCATGACACTTGGAAGAAGTTTATTTAATCATAAACTATTTCAGTTCTATAATATGTGTGTTCCTTTTGCCCTTGTATGGGAGGTAATATAATGTGGACCTGGAGGTTTTTCATGGACTGGAGGGATAATGTTTGGTGATTTTAATTATTTTGTTTGATACATATACTGTAAATGTTAGAATAAGGTAAAAAAAAACGGCATCTAATGTATCTTCAGGATTTCTAATAAATTATCTTCAAATATCATTGTGGGTTATGACAATAATTATGTACATTTTGAATATGACGATGATAGAAGAAAACACATGTAATTATGCTCACCATAAACAGTAACTTTGAATCTCTTGATAAACTCCTTATCTCCAATAATGGTTCTTAGTTGATAAAGTCCAGAGTCTGTGGTTCTGATGTCACTGATGGTCAGAGATCCAGTCTTATCCAGTTTCAGTCTGTCTCTGAATCTCTCATCATTATCATATCTAGTAATGTTCATGATCACTCTAGCGATGCGAATGTTTCCAAACCTCCACACGATCTCTTCATCTCTCTGTATGTCTGTGAGATCAGGGTTTAGAGTGACAGAATCTCCCTCCATCACTGACACTGACTTCACTGCATCTGTGTCACCAAACACACCTGGAGAACCAAGAGGAACAGTTCATCAGACACAGATGAAGTAATTTTCTGTAGTCAATTAAACAATTGTTTAACTTTGTTTATTTATTTATTTATTTTTACAGCTGTCTGCTTATTTGATTCAATAGTGAATCAAACACTGGAAATGGGATCTCAATGGAATATAGTAAGAAATAAAGTATACTACAACATTTGTTTTGGTGAACTTAATAGCATTAAAAATAACTAATTAAAATAAGCTAAAACAACTAAAAATCAAAATATTTCTCATTTGAATTCTCCTCCTCAACTTGGATAAGGTAGGCTCATTTTAAAAGTGTGATTTTCGAGAAAATTTTCTGAAGAACATTCAGCTCTTAAATCAGAAATTTATGGAGGCCTCAGAGAGCCACTGACTATCTAATAATCTTAGCTTTCAATTGTTGTATATTTATCAGGACATTTTAGGTATGAAATATTTAATGATGGATGGAAGGGAACTAAATCTTTCTGTCAATCAAGCACCAAAACAATGATCACAAACCAGAATCCAAACTTCTCACTAATATCAAAGATAGCATCTTTATCTAAAATTGAAACAAAAACTGACATGAAAAAGAAACTTAACTATATCAGATTAAATTTGTCAATAAATATATAAGATTTGTACTTACCGACAAGATGCCATGTGCAGAATAAAATTATTATGTTAACCATTTTCAGTTAAGCTCTCTAAATGTTTTAAATAATAACACACTCTTTGTCAGAACTAAACAATGCAAGTGTGGCATAAAACCCAATTACAGATCTCATAAAAAACTTGTTTATCTAAACTGTCTTATGTTAACAGGAGGTGGAGAGTCATTGTTAATTAGATGCATGAGTGGGTGAGTAAGTGTAAGTTTGTGAAGTTAAAACCAGTGTAGGCTACCCCCCCCCCCCAGTCAGAATGCACATATTTTTGAATGGACATCAATGCGTGTGAGGTAGTAATCTGACACATTGGGTTGTGGAACGCTGCTCTGATGCGAACATTTGTTATATTAATAGCAAATTCGTTATTATATTAGTAGTCAAGTGATTATACGTGCATTGTGAAAGTAATATTGTCTTACTCTTATTATAAATATTATCGTCCAGCTGCAGTTGTTAATGCACAATAAACTGGGTTGTTAGTAAACTCAGATGATGATGAAGATGATGTTCGATTCCATCAGTCAGCACTTTGTAATGTTTTAATCCCAAATTAGATGTGTAAAGGTAGAAGACACCCGGTTGAACAGCATTAACCCGTTTCACATTTCTTCATTTCATCTCTTCTTGTAAAACATTTTCACGTTAATATGGTATGGTGTTGCCTCCAGGCAACATAGTCTATTTTAGCTTTTTTATAATAAAAACGTAATAAAATTTAATTGGTCAATGCTCTCTAAGGGAAGGGGAACTCAAATACTAACCGATGAAAATGAAAAAGAGTGGCCACATGACCCACAGGGGTCCATTTTGGTGCCTCTTTCAGCACACGTGCACATGTCACATGGCTCCATATTTTCTCCACTGAAAAGGGCATTTTTCACTAATTTCTGTCCAGATAATCAGTTACAAAAAATCTGAGTCACCTTCATTGGTAAGTAAAGAAGTATTTTCAAAAACTTTACATTATATATCATCAAATGTTTCATAGGAAATTACATAAAACTGCATGTTGCCTCGAGGCAACATTGTACCATAATGGAATCACATAAGGCCATACCAGGCATATAGGTTTGAATACTTGAAAGTATATTTTATTTGTAAGGAAAGAAGTTTAAATTATCTAAATGTATTTGCATTTTTGCAAACTGAAAACTCAGCATGGTTCGACGGGACATTTGGCCACTATAGTGGGAAATCGGACAAATAGTGGGTTCGTGGGACGAGGGCGTGGCTTGTGAGTGGTCAGCGGTGGCCGACTGGTCATTTGGCCACTATAGTGGGTAATCGGACAAATAGTGGTTTCGTGGGATGGGGGCGTGGCTTGTAAGTGGTCAGCGGGGGTCAAGGGGACATTTGGCCACTATAGTGGGCAATCGGATAAATAGTGGGTTAGTGGGACGGGGTGAGTGGCTCCAAACTGAGGATGAAGGCGGCGCTACTTCTGGGGGTCTCGGATAATCGGGGGGCTCCAGTCAGGCCCCCCCTGACCCCACACGGGTCACTAGGTCGGCCAGGGAGGTCTTCCACATGTTTGATGTTGCTGTTGTTGAGGCCTGGCTCCTCTACCGGAGAGACAGCAGAGTTGGGATGAGGTTCATATTAGGTAAGGTTATGGTGATTGTTAATGTTTTACCTTGAAACAACACCGATTGTAATGTTTTGATGTGATAACGTGATGATATGATGGTTTGTAGTACTTGCGTTCCACGATGGTACAATGTTGCCTGAGGGCAACAGCTGGATAATAAATGTTACTTTTTATTAAATATGAAATATGTAATTCATTAAAAACTTGATAAATATGTTTGTTCAAGTGTTTAGTTAAAGAAATTGATGTTTTCAATAAATATATACATTTTTTCTTCATGAAAATGTCGAATGTTTAAATTTGTCCATTGTGGTACAATGTTGCCTTGAGGCAACAAACTTTTAATTAATAAATAAATTTAAAAATAATTATAATGTTTATTGATATTGTTATAGTGTCCATTTTTAAGCAGGAAAAACATAACAAACAATTATTTCCTCACTGATATCATAATGCGTACCATAGAGGGTTAACACTATCACAGTCCCAGGTGAATTAGAATAGTAGGCCTACTATTGCAGATTAGGAACTGTTTTTCAGAACATCACACACATCGTTTTTTTTTTTTTTTTTTTTTTTTAGTCAAAAAACTTACTTGCTTCAACACTTTAGATTTTAACACAGGAGGAATTGGTCAAAATCCAGAAAAGTGTATGAAGCTTGTGGGAAACAAGTTTAATTTAACAGTTTACTCAGAAATGAAAATTCTGGCATTTTGTTTCCCCAAACTTTAGGGCTTTCTTTCTTCTATATGTGACATAAAACAAGACGCAACATGAGTTCAGACTTCATCATAATATGAGTGCAGTACTTGCAGAGAGATTCCGCCCACATGCTCTTCTGATTGGCTGCGATCTCTGTGAACCCATGATTTGTGAGAATTCACTGAGATCGTCCCCTAACGTAGAGCTCCGCAATTTGAATTCTTTATGGCAACTCCAAATGTTCCCAGTGTTACTCGTCGTAACTGCATTTTTACTTGTTATAATTAAATTAGAGAGCTCTCTAATTCAGTTCTTCTTACTAGTAAAAATGCAATTGCAGAGCTTTCTAATTCTACTTTACATTTAATAATAATTTAGATAGCAGATGCTTTTATCCAAAGCGACTTACAAATAAAAGCAATTAAACTAACAATAGGGCAACAATATGCAAGCATGTGTGTGTGTGGTAATGTCAGATGGATGAATGGATATTAGAAGCAGTTCAGGGTAGGCTAATATGACTCTCTGTAAAAAAGAATGTGTATAATACTCAAAATAGTTTGTGTGTTTTAACGCATGTGTGTGTTTGGGTAGCGTGTGTATGCATGTATCCACACATGCACAGGCCCAAGGGCTCGATGTTTGCAAGCACACATGTACATATGTGAAAATAAACATAATGAACATGCACCTTAAAAAAAATGTTTTCTTTTCTTCTCAGTCTCTCCCATTCACTTTCAATGGCTGGTCATTATTGACCAGGAACACCACAAGTGTGACTATGTGCCATTTTGTACAAAATAAAAGCTTTTCAAAACAAACTTCCGGGTTAATAATTTAAGTAGACTAGTGTGATCAACAGTGTAATATTTTTTTTCATATTTAATTTAATATTACCAAATTTATTCACAAATAATGCTTTATTTACAAAAGAAATGAGATGCCTACTCTCAGATAAATCAGATGCAAATAGACATATAAAACTAGTTGACAAAAAGATTGAATCCAAAATTGGGTGATAATATAGCATAAGCTATTTTTTGTAGGCCGGTCATTTTTGACCGGGAACACCACAAGTGTTTTGAACACAACACAAGGGTTAAGATGTGTTGATAAATCACATTCAGTTAATGTGAAGAGCTAATGTCAGGGCCAATGGTTGTATCATTTTTAGCCATGATATCAGATGTAATTTTGACTTACTGTTTTCCATCTTCAGAATCATGTTTATTTGGCACCAGCTGCAGTTAATGTTGAATTTTACATTTTCTTTATCAATATCATTGAAGAAACTGTGTTCACCTCATGCTGCAGGAGTGTGATGGGGTGCAAGGTCTGTATTGACCAATGGATGGAGAACTCAAGGCAATGCCCTAAATGCAGATCTGAAGATTTTGTCATCAAAGAAGTTGCAGGCCTATAGTGTTCTTGAAGTCACTACAAGGTATGTGTAAAACAGTGTGCATTTTTCCACTCTTCCTGCAGTAACATCTTATGATCTAATGTTCTTGAGGTCACTAAGAGTTTTGTGGAATCTGCAATAACCTCCACCTGCAATAACATTTGTTCAGTTGGTTCAAGAAGGATATTCACAAATGGGATAGTTTTACAAAAAAAAGACATCTTCAAAAGTTCAAAAACATTGCAGTTTTATTTGCAGGTGTTGCGGGGATATAATAAAGTTTTTGCAGATTATTTTTCCATTGTACTTACTGACCTACATATCTGCATAGACACCCAACTGTGCACATTAATTTATAGATTTCATTTAACACCCAGTCCTAAACCTGGAGGATCATGTTCTGCAGAGTTCAGCTCCAACCAGTTCCAACACTTTCCTGGACATTCCTAGAAGTCCTGAAGACCTTAGCTGGTTCAGGTGTGTTTAATTAGCTGAACTTTGCAGGACATTGGCCATGACATTAGCTCTTCACATTAACTGAATGTGATTTATCAACACCTAGTACATCTTAAAACATAGAGCTCATGATAAATAAAAGTTCAAGATGAGCAAACATTAAATGCATAAACCAGTGTGAATAACAATATCTTAAAAGAAATTAGAGAGTGGCAACGTAGGGCTAAAGAGCCTGAATAGAAAGTTTTAAGTAGTTGTACAGCTTGAAGCTTGTTCTCATACACAGTTATGGCCCATTTATGAATGCAATTCAAGCATTTATTTTGTCATGAAACTGATGCAAAAAGAGAAAAAGAGTAAACTGAAAAAATGTCTTATTCTGTCACCTCTACAGCATTAAGTATTACGGCCTTCATTGCTCAGAAAACGTAAGTCATTGGTATTTTTTGGGAAAGTAAGTCTGACCAGTTAGAAAAGATATAAGCGAGTCAGACCAGTCTGAAGGTCTGAGCCGAGTTTGGTGAAGCATTATAGGTGGAGTCAGTTACTCTCATAATAATAATAAATAATAATGTAATGTTTAAATATATAATGGGTTTCTCAAGCCAACATAAAGCAACATTAACCAATTTAGTATGTAATAAAATTGTGTTAGTTTTATAATAAAATTAATAAAATTTTAAAGCATGCTATGCTCTTCAACCAAAGGGATTTTAATTATCCCAAATCCTGCTTATTTATTGTCAGTATTATGTTATGTTCACTGATTCTAGCTTCTCGCTTTTTTGCTTTTTTCTTTTCATGTGAACTAAGTAGGCAATACACATTTACATTCATAAAGTTAAAATTTATTTCTATTCAGTTTTCACAATTATTTATACGTGTCACACACACCTGCCTTTTGATCTAAATAAAAGACGAGAGTGGTAAATGTTATGGACATATTATCATGGTACAGTTCAGCCTATTATTGATTTTTATTTCCACTTCACTTTTATCCAAAGAGATGGAACTATTTGCACTGCATTTATCAATGGGAAATACATCATACAATGCTAAAATAATCTCAGCATGTAGCTCACATTAATGGGGTCGCTTGCAAGTCTCAGCAGCACTAATTACGTGACCAGCAACATATTTCTGCTTCAAATATTATGTAACGGATAATGTAGAGCGAGGAGGTTGTTATAGCGAATACAACCCCGACAGGCTGATCAGGACCCCGGCACGAATCGGAAGAAGGGTAAAATTGACTTTTTAAATCAATTTTAAATATTGATTTAAAAAGGAGTTTATTGATTTAAAAATGATTGTGTTGCTTCTGCTAAAGAAAATAGTCCGTTTCATCTCTACGGTTAGAATCCTGCGTCCATAGCAACGCTCTGTTTTTTATGGCAACGGTGTGTTATCCTACAGCGGTCTGTTATCAAGAAATAACAGACTGCATTCTACATTAGAATTCAACCAAGCCATGTAATAAGCGTAGTTATTTAAGAATTTCAGATAATGTTTTAAAGAACTGAGACCGATATTTGTGTAGAGATACACAGGACCAGTAGTGTGCAGTAGTTGCAGGGGCCTGGTGACAGTGGTCACACATTTCTGTGTCTGGCACAGAAGGATGAGGAGTGCACACGGCGTATAATCATTTACCACTGTTCTTCTGGAATATTTTCTCCTTTGTCCTCCTCCCACTGATATTTAATAGATGCAAGTGGGCATTCATGCAAGGTTCTTACGGAGAACGTGCAGTTCTCAAACGGGCTGCGTAACACGAGAATGAACCTCATTGGTTCTTGCTGAAGCTCAAATATGCTGTGTATTATGAGAATGAACCTCACTGGTTCTTGTGGAAGATCAAACGTATCATCATATAAAGTGATCGTGTCTCTTCAGAAAATTTGGATTAAACCACTTAATTCTGATTCGATTTACGATCTCTTTAAGAACTTTTTGAAGTGTTAAAGTGGTATTTGCGTAGACTGTCAATGGAGGGACAGAAAGCTCTCAGATTTCTTCAAAAAGATCTTCATTTGAGTTCCAAAGATGAATGAAAGTCTTACGGATTTGGAACGACATGAGGAATGATGAATTAATGACAGAATTTTCTTTTTTTTTAGGTGAACTATACCTTTAAGACTGATCAGGCAGGAAGAAGTGAAATGCAGGGGATCTGTATTTTTCTTTAAGATTAAAGAAATAGAGGCCCGATAACCTGTTTGAGGGAGCCTGAGTGAATCAAATGATTTAAAATACATGTCATTCATCATGGGGGCCAGTTTGTTTAGAATTTTATTTTAATAAAACTCTACTGGGACCCAATTTCAGCAATTTCAGCATCGCGACAAAAGCGTATTAAAGTGGGATTTGTCATTGTGACTCTTATTCTACCAGACAGAATTAAGGCCTGTACTGAAAACGGCACGGTTTGACCCATCAGATGAAAGGGCCGTTTCAGCGCTGCCCACATGTATGAATAAATTAAAGAGACTGCTCATTGCAGAACAAATGAGTGGAGCTCACGTCTAGCTTCTCCTAGTCATCCATTGAGGAGGAGCGAATGTAATTTGGGCCTAATGGGTGGAGTTAGAATATCCAACCATACCCTAACCCTACACACTATCCCCTTTAGACATCCAGAGAGGTGGAGCTGGATGTCATTTGACTATGCAGTGAGTACCACTTGATAAAATATCAAAGCCATTTGTAAAATTAGTTAAACTTAATGAAAAAAACAAATAGATGAGCCGTCTTTTCATTTCTTGTTATTCCATTCCAACAGCAGTACATTTATCACTAAAGTGAAAGACATAAAAATGTGTTTAGGCTATAATTCACAAGACAGACAACACAAACTCAACGAGAGCAAAATAAGTTTAAACAACATCATCTCCAACAGCCTGAGATAAAATTACTCTATGATCTGAAAAATATTAGTAGATAATCTGAGGTTTATAAAGAAACTCATCAGGTAGAATAGACACAGTTCATGAGCGCGTCTGTGTACATGAACACGCTTTACAGTCACATTTTTGATTTACAGTCACAGTCGATGAAATTAGTGTAATAAACCCCTTAACATGATAACCATAGTTTCCACCGAAATATACCGGTAGTTACTGTCGTGATCACCAGCTGGAGTGCCCTTGATAGCCACCAGAGGGCACTCCACCACAGACTACTGTATTTCCATCAAAGACAACATAACTCATTGCCTGGTCTCATCATCCATGGTTGTCTATTTCTCATTACATTGTTTAGCCCAGCATATATAAACCCTGTTCACTCAGCCATTCATTGCAAACTCTTGTATGTGTCTACACTGCATTTAGAAGTGTGCTGCATGGTCATGGTCTTCTGCTCTTGCCTGTGTTCCTGTGCCTCATCATGACTGTTGGACTGTTTGTGTTTCGACCTTTGCCTGCTTTTGGTTTGATTTTTGATCTTTGATTGTGGGTTACCCTTTCAATAAATACTACATGGATCCTCAACCCTTTGTGTCTTGGAGCAGTTTCATGATAGTTACTATTGTCATTATAAATAAATAATCTTCTAAAACACAATAAATTGGTTCTTGTAACCGTAAGATTTTTTTTTTCATTTTTCATTTGGCCTAGTTGCTCAATGCAACGTCCTGAAGTTGTACGAGTTTTATTTTAGGAACAATATCTGTAGCATATAAATATGGTCAGCATGTTTATGAAGCACATGACTAAAGTTCACACATTTGTTGGTGTGATCATGTGAAGCGCTGTTTCATCTATTCATTTTCTGAAGTGTGTCATTTCACACTGAATAAACATTTGACACTTTAAGGGTCAATGTCTCAACTTCCTACAGAAATGTTTGACTATCATTTACAGCGGAAAAAACCTCATTATAAATATTTTTTAAAGTAATTTTAAAATGACTCAGCGTACAGCGATGGAATCAGATAGCATGGTGTAGTGATATATAGTCTACTATGGCATTTACCTGGCAATACCAGTGCAGTATTTTCTGCAATAGCCTATTGAATGTTCTCTTTTTTTTTCTTTTTTTTTTTTCTTTTTTTTTCACTTCTCATTTCTCTCTGAAGCAACATCCTGTAGAGCATTTTGACAGTGTCTATTTCAGTAGAAAACAGCCTGTATATGCTGGCCTTATTTGGAGCTGATATAAACTGATCTCCCAGCTTCCAAAACCACAAACAACACCAGCAGAACTAAAACACCTTAGACTGGATTTGTCAGCAGGGTAGCAAATATATGTTATAAATGTGTTTTGATCAAATTTATAAACTTTGGAGTTTATGTATATGCTTTACATACTGTGCTCTCAGATCATCTTCTAGGGTGGATATAGGTGAATAGGCTACAAAAATAATAAATTTATTTCACAAATTTTCTGTAGAAAAATCCTCGGAGGCTTGTTAAAAGGCATCATCATCATCATCATCATCATCATCGCCCCCTAGTGTACTAATATGAGAATATTTGATACATCAGTGATCAGCCAATCAGAACAGTGAAAAACATCCCAATACTGTCACAGAACTGTTCAAAATCTTTCAAACAGGTTTCAATAGATTTGGCCTTGCTTCACTGACTAAAATACTAGTTTAAACAAAGCAGGATCAGAGTGTCTTGTTGTTTGTCTTTAGAGCTCAGATTGTGCACTGATCTTCTAGAGCAGAAGAAGATCCTGCAGCGCCTCCTTGTGACTGAACATGAAAAACACTTTCTGCAATGTTATTTTAATGTAGCCTACATATTTAATCAGCCATGATTTCGATCATGTCGAGCATGCTGGTTTAACACAAAGCAAATTGTATACTAATAATAAATAAGTTTTGAGAATCACTATACTCTCCCCCTCTCTCTACTACTTTTACTTAAAAAAAAATGTCAATGATGATGATGGTAAAATACAAAAATGTAGGCCTAGTAAAATCAATGATTTTTTTTTTTGTTTACGTGTTGTTCTTTATTTAGTTTGTAGTCTACATTGTGATATGTAGTAGCCTAATATTTCGAGCACTGGTAATCCGGATTTGGTTATCTATAATAGTTGGTATCTAAGTCAGAGTGATCCAATGTAATATTGTTGGTGTAACCCACCGGACTGCCATCGAAGTTGGTATTATGGCTTTATATAGCTATGGTAACAAAGCTATATAACATATATATATATATATGCAAGTGTCTGACCATAGCTGACCACTGCTTACATTACCAGGACATTTATTCGCAGTAGACAAAAACTCTGCGTGGGTTCACAACACTACAAAACACGGTTCTTCTCTTTCAACTCCACTTCGGTTTTTACTACCTGTCTTTCGTGGACACCCTGGATGATCGCTAAAACAACATGCCTGCTTGAGCACTACTCTCTATAAATTAAGCAGTGTTTTATGCATTTGCACCAACATTGATTTGAACACATTTCCTGCATTTACCCCATCATGAATTTAGAATACATAAGAACTATCCAAGTGAACAATAAAAATATCTCTCTCTCTCAACAATAACATTACAGGGAATGTTATTAGGAGCCCCACACATAACTGTAATCTAATGATAAAGACCTGGAGAAGGCCTGCAGTACTTTATATTGGCATATTCAAATGTAGCCTACAACATTAGGTCTTAATATAGGCTACACATTTACACAAATAGCCTATATGCAGTAAAAGAGAATGATATAAAATAATATAAACAATGACGTAAAGATATTTGTCCAATACGTAATGTTTTAATCAATTACAGCACATCTCATTTCTCGCAAAGTTGCATTCTGTGTCCTTCTGAGTTCATACTTTCAAGATAACCTAATCCTACAAAGACCGGTTTCCACGAGAATGCAAGTCTGTTCTTTTGGTTCTTTACGAATTGAGAAACAGCCACGCAAACGCAGACCAGTGCATTGTATGTAGTTTAGAAAGTTATACGGATATTTTTTCTTAATCGCTTTGCTTCAGAAGGCCTTTATTAACCTCCTGGAGCCATATGGATTACTTTTATGATGGATGGAATGACCTTTTTAGGGCTTCAAAATCTAACCGTTCGCTCTAAAGCTTTTTTCAACTCTGAAGTCTTGCTAAAATTAAACATTTCGTGCCCGAAAAATCCCTTGGGACAGCTATTCATGCTTTTATAACATCACGCTTGGATTATTGTAATTCTCTGTACAGTGGCTTTTCAAAGTCCCAGATCATTTGTCTTCAATTGGTTCAAAATGCTGCGGCCAAATTTCTTAAAAAAATTTCTTAAGAAAAGACGTAAATTCGCTCATGCCACGGCCATTTTGTGAGCTCTCCATTGGCTCCAATGCAGTCCAATTTAGGACTGACTATAAAATTCTCCTATTTGTGTACAAATGTTTGCATTATCTCCAAGTTATCTGTCTGAACAACTACACTCCTAGCCCGTCTCGAGACCTAAGATCTGGTAATCTAAATCTACTCGCTGTCCCTTGCTCTAGGCTCAAACGCAGAGGAGATAGAGCCTTTTCGGTGGTGGGGCTTAGATTGTGGAACAGCTTGCCAGTACAACTTATCTTTTAAATCTTTGTTAATGTCTCTCCTCTGTATGTTTTAATTTTTGATTTTGTTTATTTGACTTCCTTGTTTTCTGTTTTCAAATCTGTGTATGTAGTTTCTTAGTTGTTCTCTTTTCGATCCTTATAGTTATTTGAGCTTGTACAGCACTTTTGGTCTTGTGGCTGTTTTCAATGTGCTTTATAAATAAAAGAACTGAACTGACTTCTTGACTGTGTAAAAACTTTCAGTCAACACTTGAAACCACAAATGTTCTTTGCTCGAAAGAATAACGAAAGATTATTGCTACTACATTTACTACAATTAATTGTAGACAGTGTTGTAAAACAGTTCAGTACTGTATAGTTTAAAGGCAGGTTCAGAGGATTTTAGGCACGATTTGGCCGTCTGAGACAAATTTTGTGAACCCCTCTGATCCTATAGACAAAAATCTGAAGTCTTTTCACAAGTTAGACATGTTCACTTACAGCTGATTAATGACCATTGTGATCAAATTTGACATCTGATGAAATTGTGCTAATGAAGTTTTGATGCACAGTCCTGAAGTGTGATTTCTCCTACGACAATAGTTAAATTAATAACCAATAGAAGCGCACAACCTAATGATGCACTTAGTGAGACAACAACAAAACATCATTTATTGGCCTAAAATTACAATTTTATGTAGGAAATAACACACAGAATGCAGAGTTTTTTTCCCCTATTTTTACAGAATTGAATACAGTTATTTAATAGTGTGTATGCAGTGTTAGACACTGAGTTCTATCTATTGTTTAAGTGCACTTCACTGTTGGAGTGTCACTGTTATACTTGCATCAAATATTGTGCATATTTTCAATATTTAAAAGACTTCAGGAAAGATGTCAATAAAACAACAATAAATCTAATAATTGCACTTAGTGTTAGGTACGTGCCACCTAATATGGCCTAATAGTCCTAGGAAAGCAACTGTCATTTTACATTGCAGTCATTTAAATGTAAGTACAGTATTTATTATAGCTGTGTGTCATAATACAGTAGTGAAATATGGTAGCCTACTGTTGTGTATAGGGGAAAAGTTAGAGGAATTACTATGATCAAAATACATTTTCGACCCTTCTTTAGCAAGCTAAACATTTTATTTTGTCATATTTTACATTACATGTTATACATGTAAATATATTTCACACTTAACATCATATATTTTTTTTATATTTCAGAATATATTTCAAAATGATAAACATAAGTGAACAACAATGCAAATATATTTCAATGTATTTGGAATATATGCCACATATATTTTTGACACTTTAAAATATATTTCAATATATATTTTTTTCTGTATGGGTATGAATAGAAAAAAGTCGAGTGAAATCCTGGTTGGACTTATTAAGGGTTATGATGACAATGATTATACTGTATACATTTTGAATATGAAGAGGACAGAAGAAATTATACTGTAATTCTCTATTCACCATTAACAGTGACACTGAATCTCTTGATAAACTCCTTATTCCTAATAACAGTTCTTAGTTGATAAAGTCCAGAGTCTGTGGTTCTGATGTCACTGATGGTCAGAGATCCAGTCTGATCCAGTTTCAATCTGTCTCTGAATCTCTCATCATTATCATATCTAGTAATGTTCATGATCACTCTAGTGATGCGAATGTTTCCAAACCTCCACTGGATCTCTTCATCTCTCTGTATGTCTGTAAGATCAGGGTTTAGAGTGACAGAATCTCCCTCCATCACTGACACTGACTTCACTGCATCTGTGTCACCAAACACACCTGGAGAATAAAGTCAAGTCCAGATTCAGCATTATTTGTGGCAGCTTGCATTTTTGTCTTATTTTTACTTTTTTTTTAATCATTAAATTTATAACATTTAAAAAAGTATATGGTATATGATCAGTGTCACTGTTTGCATATTGAGCTCGTTTACATGCACGTTCTTTGGCCGATTATGCCGGTTATATGTCATGTAAATGGGAATGATTACGTTTTGACGTCACTACCGGGAAATAAACTGATTTATTAATAAAGTCTTGAAAACATGGTTTAGATGAGGGACCAGACCTACAATTTTAGTAATTCACAGCAAAACAACAACAAAATGCAGCAAATTCAGAAAAAAAGGTCCTGGTGAAATCCTGTTTGGACTAACTCTCTCCCCGCCAATGATGCAGATTTCCAGCTTTCCATGTTTTTACTGTTATCTAGACTATAGGGCAGGGGGCACTATGACATCTTCTGAAAGAGAACTGGATCTCATGATCAAAACACAGGAGAAAAAGAAACAGAAACAAAACGATATCTTATGTAAGCAGATGCATAAAATAATGCAATCATCAATATTAAACAACAAATTAAACAAAACTGTCTAATGTTACTGAATGAAAAGTCGACCGAGGACGAGCTCTAGGACTGTGAAGCATTAAGGGTGTTGATGGACTCGATCTACTCCATCTGTGTTTTGATCATCGTTCTGAATCCGATCCAGACTTAGTTTTTGACAAAAACACCATTTCTCAGATTTTATGTAACTTACCCATATTCAAGTGTTGATAAAAAGGAATGCATGATGCTAGAATACTTTTTGTTTGTTTGTTTTGTTTAAAAACAGAGGGTCTGTTCGTTCTTTTGATATACTGCATATTCCGATATCAATACAACAAAATATTCTGCGGGCCAAGAAACTTTTGTGAAAATGATAAATATTGCTTTAAAAAATAAATTAAAAACGCTGGCGAGAAAAGTGTTAAGGATTATGCCAGTGATTAAGTACTGTTTACATTTTTAATATAAAGAGGACTGAATAAATTACACTGTAATTATGCTCACCATTAACACTAACATTGAATCTCTTGATAAACTCCTTATCTCCAATAATGGTACTTAGTTGATAAAGTCCAGAGTGTGTGGTTCTGATGTCACTGATGGTCAGAGATCCAGTCTGATCCAGTTTCAGTCTGTCTCTGAATCTCTCATCATTATCATATCTAGGATTGTTCATGATCACTCTAGCGATGCGAATGTTTCCAAACCTCCACTCGATCTCTTCATCTCTCTGTATGTCTGTGAGATCAGGGTTTAGAGTGACAGAATCTCCCTCCATCACTGACACTGACTTCACTGCATCTGTGTCACCAAACACACCTGGAGAACCAAGAGGAACAGTTCATTAGACACAGATGAAGGCTCTTGGTGTCATTTTAAATTTAAAAGGTTTAGTTTTTTTTAACCAAATTGCTCTAAACATTCTAATTCTCTCTCTCTCTCTCTCTCTCTCTCTCTCTCTCTCTCTCTCTCTCTCTCTCTCTCTCTCTCTTTTAGCAGAGAGGCCACATTTGTTTCCCTCTAAACCTCACTTATTGGGCTTATGCTACTCTGAATAATGCCTGAACTTTGTATCTTGAGCACTTCTTGCGCTGCTTTTTGTTTTTTTCCTCTTCTTGATGACTCGCTTAATCTAGTCCTACTTTGTAAGTCGCTTTGGATAAAAGCGTCTGCTAAATGACTAAATGTAAATGTAAATGTGGTTACAGTAGCAGGTTGCGCAATAATTTGCTTTTCTCTGCCACTCTTGTCAATCACATCATGCATCTATCTCACAATAGAGAGATTACATACATTTAGGCTATTTGTCCTTCACAGGAAAAATAGAAATAAAAAGTCATTATTATTATTATTATTTAGTTCATAGGGCTATTATTTTTCAGAGATAGGCCGTGGTGTTTGTTTGTTTGCTTTTTACCTTGTTTTTTTGTGGCCACCTGCAGCTCCGCTTAATTTATTATTATTTGATTCATATTTACATTTACATTTATGCATTTGGCAGACGCTTTTATCCAAAGCGACTTACATTGCATTCAACGTACACATTTTTACATTTTGTCAGTTCATAAGTATGTTGATTTGCGACGGCCTATTGTTGCTTTATTTATTTATTTATTTATTTACAGTGTTGGGGCTAGTTACTCAAAAAAGTAATATATTACATATTACATATTACTCTCAAAAATAGTAATGCCTTACTTTACTTTATTACTCCCTGGAGAAAGTAACTAGTTACATTTTTTTTCTTAATTACTCTATAATTGCCTGAGATGCATCAGATGGAGGGGGAACATACAAAGGAGGAGTGTTCTTTAGGGTCTTTATTACGCCAACAACAGACTGGCACTGTCTAGCACAAATAACTACAAACAACTGTACTTGTACTTGCCGTTGTTGACGCTTCCATTTTTCCCCATCTGTCCCAATAATATCTGTCTGCAGAGCCGCAGAGCCACAGTTTCACCCCAGCAGTTTTACCCGCGCATGCGCAGTTTCAGGTTGTAATTCAAGCCCTATAAATAGTCATTTATATGCAAAATTGTCTATAAAACACAACCGGTCTTCCGACCTTTTACTATTTGCGCGAGGGAGAGAGAGAATACAGCGCTCGTGTTGTTTGAAGGCGGTGAGAGTGAACAGGTTGCGCGCGCGCGTCCGGGGCGCTATATTTTTTTCCCCAGGATGGTAGGGGAAGACTCATGAATATTAATTAGGGAAGTCATCCCTGATTTGCCTTAACTGCCGCGTGTCGACCAATCGGTGATGGTAAATGATACCTCGTGCCAAACCCAGACCAATCACTGTTCTATTCACGCCCTCCTCCCATTCCCTTCTGTTCTCTGTGTTGTGTGCCTTGTGTGTGATGAAGGTGCTGCTGGCAAATGTAACGCAAGTAACTAACTCGGGAAAACTGTAATAATATTACCATTTTCAGGCGAGTAATGCCTTACACTACCAGTTACTGAAAAAAGTAATATTATTGCAGTTATTACTTTGTAACGCGTTACACCCAACACTGTTTATTTAGCCTTTTTATATGGTTGTGATGAGCGCCGAGCTGGCTGTGCTGCCGGTTGCGGGCGGCCAATCCGCCAAAAGGCGGCCGCATCTCCGCTTTAATTATTTATTTAGCCTTTTTATATGGTTGTGCGCCACAAGTTGTGATGAGCGGCGAGCGAGTCGCTGGTGGTGCTGCCGCTTGCAGCCATTGCGCCAATAGGCGGCCGTCTCCTCGCTTTATTTAGCCTATTTATTTGTTTGTGATGCGGCCACAACAAGTGATGAGACCAGGGGCCTGTACCATGAAGGTAGCTGAACAAACTCGGGGTTACAGGATAAGTTTTGAGTTGACAAAACCAAACCGATGCAATCAGGCTTTATTGGTACCATGATGCAGCTCATCAACTTTCTCTGTCAACTCAGGCTTTGATCCTCAAGCTATGATTACTCCACGCGCGCGTGCACATAAAAGAGTGACGTCGACACTGAACAACCAATCGCGGGTCGCGATTTTTCCGCGGAGGAGCAAGAGATAATCATTCATAATTACGATGAATTTAAATATGTATTTCAAGCTCGAAACAATACGGTCTCTGCGGCCAAAGCAAGAGAAGACTGTTGGAGAAAGATTGCTGATTGTTAATGTGTAAGTTAAACAAATACGTTCTATATTTATGTAAAATTATGTATGTATGTGTAGCCTTTACGTGTAATATAGCCTATTAGCCTATAGTCTATTTTTATAATATATAAAAATGTGCATGTACCGGTACTAAGAAAAATTAATATTCATTGATTTTTAGATGCAACCCCAACTCCAAATGTTCTTGGCAGCAGATAAAGACAAAATATAAAAATATAATTCAAAGTGGTGAGTATTTACCACAACCTTTTATTACTTTTGTGAACATTTTATCACAAACACTTGTTTGCAGAAAACAGAAATAAAGAATTAAATTCAGAAAACCAGAATACACTGGTGGAGGAGTTGGCTCTGAGTAGGCAATAAGGGACGGCCGATTATGGATGGGATTACAGGTGCTGTACAATCTGACCCTGGTGCTGGCTCCTCTAAGCAAGTAACACTGGGTACGTGTGCAATACATTACTACTTTTAAGTTTTAAATATGGCTGACTATGTTCTGCAGTAGAGGGAAATACAGTGTCCCTGTTGAAGCCAGCACACATACACACACAGTCTCCCACACAGAGGTCAGTATGCAGCAAACAGAACACCAAACATAACCTGCTTTACAACAGTTATGCTTTACATTGGCATATTTTTATTTATTAGGGTGGAGGAAATGAAGACACTCTGTGTGTTCTCAGACAGTTGCTGATGTGAATGCACTGGGCTTTTTATTATGGCAAACATTTGAATGTGTGGCATAAAAAAGGGACTGGCCCTTACACATCTCTTTTATTGTAGGATTTTTTCACAACCTGCCCCAGAAACTGAGGCCTCTACCTCAATGGGCTTCAGTGCTTATTAAAGTATCTCAATGGGATAAAACTGATCTCAGTATGTATATAGTTATATAGTATATATATATATATATATATATATATATATATATATATATATATATATATATATATATATATATATATATATATATATATATTAGTATAACTTATTTAACCAAGTAACACTTTAGTATGAATATTTATTAATGCAACTTTCTCTTGCTCTCTTTCTCCCTCCCATCCCACAAAACCAATAAAACAGTTTGAGACATATCTGCAGTCAATGTGCTTTTATTAAGTGTAATATTGTAATATTGTAATTGTAATATATATATGTAATATATATCTGCACCAGCTGGGTGGTCAAGTGTGATCGGGTCAGTTTCATCGGGGAGAAGCTGGTTTTGTGTTGTTTCTCGCTCTTTCTACTGGTGGCTATATTGTGCAGAATGGCACATGCAGCCACTATCTGTGATGCCCGCTCTGGTGACTCTTAAGGGCCGAACACAGTTGAAATGTGCCTTTAGGATGCCAAAGGTCATCTCTATCTTCACTCTGGTTTTACTGAGGGCCACACTGAAGTGGTGCTGTGGCCCTGTCTGAGGGTCATGATAGGGGGTTATTGTGTAGGTTTTTCTATCTCAGTTTAAATGAACAGTGTTTTGTACTGTACCAAATTTAACTTGCTTTCCTCAAAGCGCTGACACAACACCGACTCACAGAAAATTCGTGAGACAAGCACTGGAGCCAGGCCATTTGGCATCCAAACTTGATCATATATGTTCATGACCACAAGTCGTCTGCAGATGAAATGTTTAGTAAATCATTGTTATATCTGTTAATGTTACTATTAATTTAAAGATTCATCTCACAGAAAATAATCATCTCACATATTCACATCATCTCTACCTGAACATTATGGCTGTGATAGGACTTCCTATTAACATAATCTGCCTCATGTTCCCTAGAGCAGTGGAGATTGGAGCAATAGACTGCATACATGTTGCAATGACTCTAGGGAATCCTATCATAAGATTAACAGAAGAATAATAAAAAGAAGATTCAAAATAATTCTTAACATGTAGGCTATTATATATTGTATAGTACACTTGTGAAATTTGCTTTAAAAAAAAAGTGTTCATGTGATGTCACCCTATCAATATATCTTACTGGCAATTTTATAAAAGCCCTCTTTTATGGACATGGTCGATAAATGTCCGGGGAACACTAATGAAACTTTTCATGTACTCCTGCAGAGCGAGGACCACCTTGGTTTGACTAACCGTGTTTTCCCCTAGCTTCTGTGCGTCACCCACCGTGCAAGAATGTACCACTTGCAAAAAAAAACAAAAAACAAACAAACAAAAAACCCGCAACGCAATATTTGCGGTACAGTAAGTGCATGAATTCGACGTGTTAAATTCTTTATGTGCGGCTCAAGAAGTTCGCAAAGATAAGACATTCCTTCCGCGGAAAATCTGTATCTTTCAAACAAGTAACTATCAGTTAAGGCAAGGGGATTTTGTCTGGCTAAAAACTCTTTCTCTACGAAGTGCTCGTCAAACAATTTGCGCTGAGATGTCCACCGGATTTGGAAGAAAAGGTGAAGTCATTGCAACAGCAGACACTGGGAATAAGTTACGTCACCTATGTTTCTTTGCTCTCAGCTGATTGGTCAAACTTCGGTCTGAGATCTTGAATCCAGAACATAACCTGCCCCGGAGCAGGTTAGCCGTGCAGCGTAAGATACCATGGCAACGAACACCGATTAAAGCCGAGCTACTTTCATAGTACCTAAAACCCAGGGTTGGCGGAAACTAAGCTGAAACATAGCTGGCTAGCCACCTAATCCGGCTTCATGGTACAGGCCCCAGGCGGCCGCAGTGGCATTTGCCCACATTGCCCAATGGCCAGTCCGTCACTGCTGCGAGAGGTGTGTGAGTGCTGCTGACAGTGTACTTCTTTCTGTAAGTTTTTCATTATATCTCTTTTTTTTTTCTTGCGGATCTGTTATCGTTTTTAGGGTCTAATTTAAACTTTTTGTGTCAAGCGCTGTTGCTATTTTCCCGGCGGGATAATTGACTCTTGCGCCTAGCGCAAATCTAAAAGGGGTTGGTCTGAAGCAGCTTCATTATTCATAGGTGTGGTTTGGACGTAACGTAAAATAAACCAATCATAGCGTTGAGCACACGCTACATTGATTATGGCCAAGCATGCGCCCTTAAAACAGCATATGAATAACATGCGCAACGCGCCACTGACTTTAAACTGTATTTTTTCAGCCAGTGGCGGAATTGTTTTCTAAACCTGTAAAATAGCATGAGGGAACGTTTGCGCCGGAACACGCCTCCTTTTTTGCGCTGAACCGCCCAGGGAGCGCAAGTTCATTCCCTAGTTTAGCGACATACATCTGTGGAGGGAAAAGTGCGCTTTGCGCGGGTGCAAAATAGGAATGATACATGCGTTGGTGTACAAAGTCAATTGCGCTGGGTGCAAGATAGGGCCCATGGTGTTGAATGCAGATTGTCTTTAAATGTCTCTGCAAAGATGACTTTACAAGGCAAGGATTACACAATATTTATTAGCACAGAGTCGATGAAATGTTTTAATTGTGGCAGATATGGACATATAAAGCAGACATGCCCATTAAATGTTGAGGCTGTGAGTGTAGTGGAAAATGAGGATGAACCTGCTAATGTACAGCAAGTAATTCCAGCTACAGAAAACCATAGTGCAGGTGAGAAAAATGAAGAACAAGTTGAGACGATGACTCTGTTTGGTGATAGAGCACATCAAATTGTACTTGAATCACCAAGCAATGTGAGTGCAAATGAACATTCTGTTGATTCAGATGCACTTTTGAATGATGGAGTTGGAAATGACTCTTAGTTACTGTGGAAAAAAATGAAGTGGATGATTCTAATGAACAGATTAAGTTTGCGGGGGAGACTCAAATGCTGGTTGAAAATTTGTCACAGAATATAATAGACTCACCACTAGAGCTAGAACAAGGTGAATCTCAGTTGATTGACTATGATAGTGCTGACAGTGATACATCAGATGAAACGGGTGTGACTGAATTAAATTCTCAAGGAAATTCTAAAGGGAAAGCTTCCAGTTTTAAACTGAAGTCTCTTTATTCTGTTCAGCAGATTAATAATTTCCTTGATGCTACATTTATTCAGCGAAGACCTAAACTTGAGACTTATTTTCCTGATTTACAACTTTTTGTTGAATCTGTTTCTATGGCTATGAGAAAAGCTACACTTGATGAAATTGACCAGCCCAAACATTACAGACTTAAGAAACACATGAGTGCTGTTAAGCAAAGATTGAAAGTCTTCCATAAGAAATAACAATATAGCCATGATTCTCCATGCATTTATTTTTCTGGGGGGTTTTTTGAGCCCCTTTTTTATTTACCACATGACATTCTTAAACATCGGGACCTTTAATGTTAATGGTTGCCAGGGCACAACTAAGAGAGCTGCTTTATTTGATTATTTAATCTTTAAAAAAGCACATATAATCTTGCTTCAAGAAACCCATACAGACTTACAAAATCAGGCACACTGGGTTAGAGATTGGAAGGGAAACACTTTATTGAGTCATGGAACAAATTTAAGTGCAGGTGTTGCCATGCTCTTTTTGTCTCGTATTGGTAATCAACCAGTAATGCTTGAAATTATGCCTGGTAGAATTTTGCGAGTAGATATTACTCTTGGTGAAATTGATTATACCTTCTTTAATGTTTATGCACCAAGTGTTGGTCAGGAGCATGTACTTTTCTTTGGAAAACTTTCTGATGCTCTGTTACAGTGTCCTCAAGATAATGGGGGGTGGGGGGGGGGTTAATTGTACAATAAATCCATCTTTAGATCGGAATCATGATGAACAAAATATCATGATATTATCTGCTGGAATTTTGAAAAATCTGATTGATTTCCATGACTTTGTAGATTTATGGAGGGAGGCTTTTCCTGGGATGAGACAATATACTTGATTAAAGAGAAATTCAAATAGATTATCTGGAGCCTGATTGGATCGGTTCTATGTAAGAAAAAGACACAGAGATAGTTTTTTTAATAGTTGTATTTCTCCCTCTTTTCTCTCTGATCATCACCATTATTTTTCAATGTCTGTCTCTGTTGTATCTTCTAAAATCTATAAATCACAGTGGCGTTTCAATAATAGACTTTTACAAGATCACAATTTTCTTCAATCTTTCAATATTTTTTGGGAATCTTGGAGAGAAGAGAGAAATAGATTTCAGTCACTAAGTCAATTGTGGGATATTGGCAAAGTCCATATACAGATATTTTGCCAACAATATACTGCACAAAGTATCGGAAGCCTAAAAGAAGAAATGAAGATTCTCGAACAAAGCATCCTTGAACAAAGCGGCAGGAATGTTCGTGATGACCTAACTTCTGTTGATCACATCACAGAGAATAAGCTTCTGTTGAAAAATCTGTTGGAGGAAAGAGGAACATTTGCTTTTTTAAGAACTAGATTTTCCCAACTTAATGAAATGGACAGTCCCACCACTTTTGACTTGAAAAAAAGCCAAGGGAGCAAAAACAATTTCATCAATTGAAACTTCCAAATGGCCGAGTGACAACTAATCAACAAGAGATTCAGTCTTGTGCAATTTCTTTTTATGAGGACTTGTATTGTTCTGACCAGTGTGATGACTCAACAACAGACCAATTTTTACAGGATTTGCCAAACATTTCAGAGGATGAAAGGTTAAAGCTTGACAATCCTTTAACCTTTTCTGAGGTTTCACAGGCTGTTCAGGAGTTGAGCCTCGGGAAGTCACCTGGGTTGGATGGACTTTCAGTGGAATTTTACAAATCCTTTTGGAAACTAATGGGCCAAGATTTGTATGATGTCCATTTAGGATGCATTAATGGAGGGACTCTACCGTTAAGTTGCCGGAGAGCAATGTTGACATTGATCCCCAAAAAAGGAGACCTTGGATGCCTAAAAAACTGGAGACCAGTTTCACTGTTATGTGTTGATGTTAAAATCTTGTCAAAAACATTGACTAACAGACTTAAACAACATATGGCAACCATAATCCACGTGGATCAAACTTTTTGCATCCCTAAGCAGACAATTTTTTACAATTTATTCTTGGTGAGAGACATCATTACTGTTGCAAAAAGATACAAGTTGGACATTTGTTTACTTTCTTTGGACCAGGAGAAGGCCTTCGACCGAGAAGACCACCACTACATGTTTAAGACTCTGGAAGCTTTTGGATTTGGTCCATACTTTGTATCTTGTATTAAGCTGCTGTACAATGATATTTATAGTATGCTTAAGATTAATGGATCTTTGACTAGATCTTTTTCAGTGACCAGAGGCATAAGGCAAGGCTGTCTTCTATCAGGCCTTCTGTATGCGATGTCTATAGAACCACTTTTAGTTATGCTGAGGAAACAGTTATGTGGTGTCTCTCTTCCTGATTCCCCTGAAATTGCTCCCATTAAACTTACTGCTTATGCGGATGATGTAACGATAGTTATAAAACACTCTGAGGATATTAACAGATTAACTTCTTGTTTAAATAATTTTCAAAAAGCATCATCTGCTTGCATTAATTGGGAAAAATGTACATCTTTTTTGCTGGGTGATTGGCAAATTTTTGTACCTCCAAAATTGCCAAAACAGTGTAAATGGGGCAGGGATGGATTCAAAATGCTTGGAGTTTATTTTGGGAATGAACAATATGAAAATGAGAATTGGGAGGGATTAATTGATCGTGTTAATGGTAGGCTTTAGAGATGGAGATGGCTACTTTCGCAACTTTCTTTTAGAGGAAGATGCTTAGTCATTAATAACATAATAGCCTCAATGTTGTGGCATAAGTTTACTGTTCTAGACCTTCCAAAAGACTTGCTTAAATGTGTTCAAAAAGCATTGGTTAATTTTCTCTGGGATGGATGTCATTGGCTTCCTCCAGGAGTCCTTTACCTTCCAGTGGCAGAGAGAGGTCAAGGGCTTATACATCTGGAGTCAAAGATCTTGGCAATGAGGATGCAAACATTGCAGAAACTATTGTATAGTTCAAATGATGTGCCTTGGGTGTGTTTCGGGAGATCTATACTTAAAGAGATTGGTGGAATAGGTATTGACAAACAATTATTCCTAATGAAGAAAACTTTTGTCAAAAAGTTTTCTGATCTGTCTTTTAGGTTTTATTTCTCAGTGCTCAAATCATGGGACTTGTTTGAAATATCAAGAACTGCTGAGGAGCATTATGGTGTGGAGGAACCTATTTTTTTTTAATCCTCTTATTGAGCTTCCATCAAATATATCTCAATCTTTAATCAATAGATTTTTGAATACTGGTGTCACTAAAGTTATTGATTTGATTGATTTAAGTAGAGGACAATGGAGAACTTCACAGTCACTTGCTGATCAAGTTGGCTTGAATTCTCTTAGAATTATAGAAGGATTTGTTAGGGGTTTTAAATCCTCCATTCCTCTATCATTTGATCATTTTGTTAATCATGTTTTGGAAGATGGTGTAGTATGGCTGAACTTTCCTCAGTTAAAGGTGTTTCCTAAAGAATGTGGCATTGATGACTCTGGTTCTGTTTCCTTATTGAAAGGCTATGTAAAATTGGTTTTTGATTGTATAGGAAAAAAAAAATAGTGTATCACATATGCGTTAAAACTTTACATTTGGGTCAATTGAAAGGAAAAGTCGATACTAAATGGAGAGCTCAACTCTCTATATCTGAAGATACTTTTCCATCTTGGAGACTTTTGTATAAACCTCCACTTTCTATGAGATGTGGTGATCTTAATTGGAGATTGATCCATTGTATCCTAGCTACAAATCAATTTGTTGCCAGGATGAATGAAAATGTTACATCGAATTGCCCATTTTGTGATGCTCTTGATACTATTTTTCATATTCATATTTTTCAAAATTAGGGTTTCTGTATACCAATAGCTTATTTATATTGAGCTGTTATTATAAGAAATCTTTACGAGAACAATGTGTACTTGCTAAATTTGTCATTGGTCAAGCTAAATTAGCTATTTTGAAATCTCATCAGGAAAAGAATGCAGGAAGAGACATTTGGTGGCCTTGTTCAAATCCTTAATGGATGCACGAGTGGTTATAGAACATACATATTACAAGCATGTTAATAATGTTATTTTCTTTAAATGGAGATAATGTGTATCTACATTTTTATGTAGAATAAAGGTGTTGTAAAAGTCAAAGTCTCTCTCTCTCTCTCTCTCTCTCTCTCTCTCTCTCTGTGCGTGTGTGTGTGTGTGTGTGTGTGTGTGTGTGTGTGTGTGTGTGTCTGTGTGTGTGTGTGTGTGTGTGTGTGTGTGTGTGTGTGTGTTTGTGACGAGTCAGTTTGTGAGATTTATCCAGTTCAAACCAGTCAGGCCTGGGCTGGACAGGAAGGACTGCCCGATGGCTCGGGGCCAGCGAGAACGATTGTGGCTGTTCTGCAAACTCAGTTTGGTGTTTCGAGACTTTCGGTTTCATTTGATAGGGAGAAGGATGACCACCATCAACGCTACAATCAATATATATTAGGGCTGTCAATCGATTAAATTTTTTAATCGATTAATCGCATGATTGTCGTGAGTTAACTCGTGATTAATCGCATTTAATCACATTTTTTTATTTGTTCTAAATATACCTTAAATTAATACTTTTCAAGTTTGTAATACTCTAATCAACGTGGGCATGGATAAATATAGATGCTTTATGCAAATGTATGTTTATTATTGAAACCATAGTCAATATAGAGCATGAAGACGAGACATGTTTCAGAGGTCATAGATGTTTTTTCAAAGAACTTGTTCATGTCTATTAGACACATGTAGAAAGAACAAAGAAATGCCATGTTCCCATTACTTCTCTTTCTTTGCACTGAGCAATTTACTAACAAAAAAATGTTTAGATTTTTGCATGACAGGGCAGCTCTTCTGAAAATGCTAAATGTACATTTAGCATTTATTATTACATGTAGTTTGTCTCTCTCTGTGCCCATTTTGATGAAGCTAAATTCTCAATAAAACAGTTTTCATTGGTATATTTTACTGTTTCTGTTGTCAAACAACGGAATGAATTTGAAATTGTGACTGAAACGCGACCCAATAAACATAACCAGTTCTCCCTTCCAAGACGTTAATCTGCACAAAAATTCTGATAATCGAGCCGTCGTCTGGTGAAATCAAATACACATAAGCTAAAGACAATATCCGTGTATATTTGTAAAATTAGAGAAGCAACATAATATCTGTTTAACTGAATTAAAGCGCTGCTCCTCCGCGCGAGACGCAGAGAGAGAGAGAGAGAGAGAGAGAGAGAGAGAGAGGCGCGCGCGTGCTGAGAGAGCAGTACCGGCGGTACCGGTAGATTCTCAGAAACTAAATAAGGTTTGGGCGCTTTGTTGAAGGAAAAAAAATCGCTAAAGGGGTCTGCAATGTCGCTAAGTTGCCAACACGGTGTATCTCCATTTCTCCAACTAGGGGTTGGGCCACGGGTCAAACAGAAAATATGCGCTGCGTTAATCGCCCGTTAAAAAAATTAGTGCCGTTAATATGATTTTGCGTTAACGCGTTATTAACGCGCTAACTTTGACAGCTCTAATATATATATATATATATATGTCCCCAGATGAAAATGATTGTAGCGTTGATAGTGGTCATCCTTCTCCCTATCAAAATCAGTAAGTCCACTCCACATGATGCACGACTGCGTAAAAGACAGTAAAAGTAGCCTACAGTGTAATTTTCTACTCACCATTAACAGTAACATTGAATCTCTTGATAAACTCCTTATTCCCAATAATGGTTCTTAGTTGATAAAGTCCAGAGTCTGTGGTTCTGATGTCACTGATGGTCAGAGATCCAGTCTGATCCAGTTTCAGTCTGTCTCTGAATCTCTCATCATTATCATATCTAGTAATGTTCATGATCACTCTAGCGATGCGAATGTTTTCAAACCTCCACTGGATCTCTTCATCTCTCTGTATGTCTGTAAGATCAGGGTTTAGAGTGACAGAATCTCCCTCCATCACTGACACTGACTTCACTGCATCTGTGTCACCAAACACACCTGGAGAATAAAGTCAAGTCCAGATTCAGCATTATTTGTGGCAGCTTGTATTTTTGTCTTATTTTTACTTTTTTTTTTTTAAATCAAAAGTATATGGTATATGATCAGTGTCACTGTTTGCATACTGAGCTTGTTTACATGCACGTTCTTTGGCCGATTATGCCGGTTATGTCATGTAAATGGGAATGATTACGTTTTGACGTCACTACCGGGAAATAAACTGATTTATTAATAAAGTATTGAAAACATGGTTTAGATGAGGGACCAGAACTACAATTTTAGTAATTCACAGCAAAACAACAACAAAATGCAGCAAATTCAGAAAAAAGGTCCTGGTGAAATCCTGGTTGGACTAACTAACTCTCTCCCCGCCAATGATGGAGATTTCCAGCTTTCCGTGTTTTTACTCTTATCTAGACTAGGGCAGGGGGCACTATGACATCTTCTGAAAGAGAACTGGATCTCATGATCAAAACACAGGAGAAAAGAAACGGAAACAAAACGATATCTTATGTAAGCCGATGCATAAAATAATGCAATCTTCAATATTAAACAGCAAATTAAACAAAACTGTCTAATGTTACTGAATGAAAAGTCGACCGAGGACGAGCCCTAGGACTGTGAAGCATTAAGGGTGTTGATGGACTCGATCTACTCCATCTGTGTTTGATCATCGTTCTGAATCCGATCCAGACTTAGTTTTTGACAAAAACACGATTTCTCAGATTTTATGTAACTTACCCATATTCAAGTGTTGAAAAAAAGAAATGCTTGATGCTAGAATACTTTTTGTTTGTTTTGTTTAAAAACAGAGGGTCTTTTCGTTCTTTTGATATATTGCATATTCCAATATCAATACAACAAAATATTCTGGGAGCCAAGAAACTTTTGTGAAAATGATAAAAAAAATGCTTTAAAAAAATAAAAATAAAACGCTGGCGAGAAAAGTGTTAAGGATTATGCCAATGATTAAGTACTGTTTACATTTTTAATATGAAGAGGACTGAATAAATTACACTGTAATTATGCTCACCATCAACAGTAACATTGAATCTCTTGATAAACTCCTTATTCCTAATAATGGTACTTAGTTGATAAAGTCCAGAGTCTGTGGTTCTGATGTCACTGATGGTCAGAGATCCAGTCTGGTCCAGTTTCAGTCTGTCTCTGAATCTCTCATCATTATAATATCTAGTAATGTTCATGATCACTGTAGCGATGCGAAAGTTTCCAAACCTCCACTGGATCTCATCATCTCTGTCTGTGAGATCAGGGTTTAGAGTGACAGAATCTCCCTCCATCACTGACACTGACTTCACTGCATCTGTGTCACCAAACACACCTGGAGAACCAAGAGGAACAGTTCATCAGACACAGATTAAGGTTTCATTTTAAATTTAAAAGTTTTAGTTTTTTTTAACCAAATTGCTCTAAACATTCAAATTTGTTCTCTCTCTCTCTCTCTCTCTATCTCTCTCAAAATCATTGCAAATAGAATCTCACTAAAATATAGAAAGAAAAAAAGTACATTACAGTAAATGTTTTGGTCAAATGAAAAGCTTTAGTGGCAAAATAACTGGAGAAACTTTCAGGCCTACAATAAACAAGACATAATTAGTTGTGCTTCACTGAAATAAAAGCATCTAATCACACTATGTTTCCACATGAGAAATATATCCATCAAAACTAGTGATCAGAGACCTGAATGAAAAACTACATCTAGCATTATTGTAAGAATTGACAGAATCTTTTTCTGGAAACAATGCAGATTTAAAAAGTAGTAAATATGATTCAAATTTGTCAATAAATAAAAAATCTACTTACCAATTAAATGCCATAGGCACACGAAGAATGAAAGTAGTGTATGAGGCATTTCAGTTGATCAGATCTGGCTTGTTGTTTTAAAAAAATAACACGCCTGAAATCTGAAATAAACAAGGAATGTATGACGGATCTCCTAGAAACTTCTTTATTTAGGTTAACGGGAGAGTCGTTGTAGGCTCTCTCTCTATCTCTCTCTCTGTGAGATTTATCCAGTTCAAACCAGTCAGGCCTGGGCTGGACAGGAAGGACTGCCCAATGGCCCGGGGCCAGCGAGAACGATTGTGGCCGTTCTGCAAACACACTCTATTCACACTCTATGGGGTCCTTTAGCCCTGTTTATATATCTTTTAATATATATATATATATATATATATATATATATATATATATATATATATATATATTGTAAGGCCCGCTATATTGGTCCAATTGCCGGTTCGCCAATACACGGGGAAGGTATCACGTGTTCTGTCCTCACTCATGCAAAGTATTTGTTGGTTTATTTTGTTAAGTTCTCGTTAATTCATCTGACTACATAAATGAAAGGTTTTAATAATATCTGTGCCTCACTAAAAGTGAGCAAATGTTTGACTATTTCTTTTAACTATTAAATGAACAATGTCAAGATCAGTTAGAATAATCACATGTAACAATTTATTATGTCAGGTAAATGTATCATGCCAATTTCATAATCAATTCAAAGATAATCGATACAAAACATCAAATGCTCTGGAATAGAGAGAAGATGTAAACCCAACTTTAAGAAATACGTGAGGCTAAGAGATCCCTCTCTCTCTCAGCCTCACGGGCCAATCTGAAGTACAGAAAAGGCCGCAATCTCCCTGCTGCATTTCCTTATATAGACAAACCTTTCACTTGGAAACATGTGCTAACAATAGAAATTTGCATTCAGGGGTAGCACCTCTTGGGGGTGTGTGACCATTTGCTTGAGAGACCATCTTCCTTTTTGTGTCAGTTATCATAAACTCTTAAAAACCTTATTACCTTTTGTTTTAACTATTTGGAAATGAGACATTCGTACCAGTCACACTGTGACATTTTAAATGATACCAAACATGAAAAATACTCTGTGTTAATCATTCACATTAAACTATACATTTTCTTGGGTGAATTCAGAGGATCTGAGTCTGAAAGTGAGGGGGTGGGGGGAGAGGGAACGAGATGTAGATTCGGATGACTCGGAGGTGAGACTTTCGTCTTGATGGTGCATGAGGGCCAGTTCAAATGGTAATCTCCAGAGAGGTCCTTTTGTCCTCTCATGGTCTGGTCACTCCCCGAAACAGACTGTCTGGAATTTCCTAATTTATCAATTCTTACAATATATATATACATATATATTCTGTCCCCAGATGAAAATGATTGTAGCGTTGGTAGTGGTCATCCTAGCCTGGCAAGCCAGACTTACATCAAGATGTTAGGTCTGGCAACTCACCATAGACACGGCTCAATCCGAGGGGCGGGATAAACAGTGGTCTTTCAAATTCCCTCTGCACGCAATAGGACAGCGCTTCAACCAACCAGAGCGTTTTCCCAACAACGGAGCTAGATGATAGATTCAACTTTTGCCATATCTGGCCGGCAAAACTACGAACACATCTTCCTTTTTTTAAGAACGACTTAAGTGCCGTTCTTTGCTCTTTTCTCAAAGAAAAACTTAACTCCAAGTCCTCCAGAGTCGCGGCCAAAGCCGTTTCGAAAGACTGTTCGCCAGCAGCAGCCGTCATTCTTTGTTTTCGAGTAGCAGCAACCGTCGCAACTCTGTCGTCATTATGTTAAGCCCGCCCCGCCTACTCTATACACGATGTGATTGGCCTGACCCAATTTAGGTTTTTGCAGCTCGAAAGTCAATGGAGAGTTGCTAGACTGCCCTGGCTGCAAAATACATTTTGCTGCCGCTAGGGTTCGTCTAGATTTCTAGGCTATGGTCATCCTTCTCCCTATCAAAATCAGTAAGTCCACTCCACATGATGTGTGACTGCTCATGCAACAGTTCGTGCAAGCCTTTGTCGAGGTGAATTAAAAATACTAATTTACAATTTAGCAAAGAATAATGTTACATTATGTTTAGAGCCTTTAAAATATATAAATAACTACAAGTCAAGCTGCAATACCAAACAGGACCACACGGAGATATGCCTCTTATCACCAAAACATTAAGATTCTGTCATCATTACTCACCCTCATGTTGCTCGCTGGCGACATCTGCTGGTCAAAATGGCGTAAATGCAACGAAATCTTAACCCAAACATGCATAAAAATACCTTTTTCAAACCAGTTAAAAATGTTTGCTTGAGTGTGTAATCTATTAATCAAATCTAAAAACCATTAGATACAATGTGACGTATTTGTATAAATTATCTTTTATTATAGTTTATTAATTTGTAGAGGGTGTTTTGCGTTTTTAAGAAGGTATTAATCAGGCCAATACAAGACAAATAACTACTACTCTTCTACTCTTTTTTGTGTACGCGCCTCTTCATCGCTAATTTCTCTTTTTTTTTTTTCATTATAAATTTCTCAGTTTTTTAATGCCAAATGAGGGTTTGCGCTGGCACAGGCTATTAGTAAATCTGGCCTAAAAATGTCTAATGTTTTTCATATCTTCAACCTTAGGGCTGGTCAGATTTCCAAGTAAATCTGAAGACTTTTAGCAGGTTTTGTTGTGTTTGATTTAAACTGCAGGACGATTGCCTTTCAGGATCAGGGTTTGACACCCTTGTTCCCTTTGAGAAAATATCTAGTTTATAAAAGCCAGTAAACTAAATATAATAATATCAGTTTAACATGTGAATATTAACATTTTTTCAAACGTTTTTGTTATTTTTTAAATGCAGTTTTTAAACTCAAAAAACTTTTTTTTTTTTTTCAAAGCGCTTCACGTTTGAAGGGGGGAAATCTCCTCAACCACCACCAATGTGCAGCAACAACTGGATGATGCGACGACAGCCATATTGTGCCAGAACGCCCAACACACACCAGCTTACTAGTGGAGAGGAGACAGGGTGATGAAGCCAATCAATATATATGGGGATGATCAGGAGGCCATGATGAATGGGGGCCAATGGGCAAATTTGGCCAGGATGCCGAGATTACACCCCTACTCTTTTTCTGAAGGACATCCTGGGATTTTTAATGAGAGAGTCAGGACCTCGGTTTAACGTCTCATCTGAAAGACGGTGCTCTTTGACAGTATAGTGTCCCCGTCACTATACTGGGGCGTTAGCGCCCCCTACTGGCCTTACTAACACCTCGTCCAGCAGCAACCTAGTTTTCCGTCTCTCATCCAGGTACTGACTAGACTCAGCCCTGCTTAGCTTCAGTGGGCAACCAGGTTGTCTTGTGCTACAGGGTGATATTGTTGCTGGCTGAACTTTCCTCTCCCACCAGTGGTTTTGTGGGATTGCGGTCTCACGCTAATTTGCCCTTTTTTTAGTAAATCTGGCCCAAAATATTTTATTGTGATGATGATCATATGTGAATATCAATATCAGTTTAAAGGAATCCAAAAGCATGATTTAATTCAACAAATATACATTTTATTTTATTTGAAAGAGTAATACAGTATAAAACACAAATGTCAATACGATGATCAACATATCATTTGTAAAGAAACAGAATCACAGAGAGGTTGATCATTTATCTGTGATTAAACATGTATAAACCACCTCTGTCATTTCAGATTTCTGTTGGAAAAGACAAACACAAAAGGTCAAAGGAGAAAAACAAACCTGATATTTCAGATGCAAAAACAGCAAGAGCTCAAAATTAATAAATGACAGAAATTTGCTGAAAATTCATCAATAGATATTACGGGGTATGAGTCAATGTTTCTCACACTGAATGATGGTCTTGTGTTTGTGTGTAATGATCTCTGTTATATTCTTGGGACTTTTATTATGAAATTTTGTAAAACAATAGCAGCTTTCATAACAGTAGCAAAAAATAAAAGCAAGTGGACTGTGGAAATAAAACATGTTCAACATCAGATATCAGGACAAGAGCAAATACAGTGCTAAATATATAGATGCAAACAAGTCAGACAGACATTTAGCACAGGAAGCATGATTTATTTATAATGGAATAACAGCATATACTATTTCACAAACTTGTTAAACATATTTGCCAATATTTAATGTGCAGTGTTTAAAACAGTAGTAATATTATATTGCATTGCTCATTACATTTTGAAAAAAAAAAAAAAGGCTAAGTGAATAAATGTAAATGTCACTAAACTCACCATTATTTGTTCAGTGTGTGTGTAGAGTGTTGCATCAGCGTGAGTCTCGTCTACAACTGTAATGACAGACATGTTCAATCAAAACATGTATTTTCCTATAATATTGCTGCTCCACATTATTGTTTACAGATGTATAAGCTGTACGTGCATCTACAGTACCTGTGTCTGTGTGTTTCCTGCACATACAGAAGATCATGATAACAGCCACGATCATCAGAGATCCAGCAGCAGAAGAAGACATCAGCACTATCAGAGACACTGAGACTGGAGGAGGAGGAGGAGGAGACTGTGATGGGGGATGTGGTTCTGGTACTGTAATGGCGAAAAAGAGACATTAGTGCCAGTTTGATCGACAAAAAAAAGACAACTTTGTTAAAACTTTAAATGCTAATTATGACTATTGATGTGCTTGAACATATCTGTCAGAGTTCAGTGATGTTGTTCAGTCTGGTGTCTGATGAGATTGGTCAGACATTTTTTTATTTTCTATCAAACTTTGGCCCAAAGCAGTTTTACATGTACCTTGATTACATGTACAAGAATATGAAGAAGACAGTAAAAGTACACTGTAATTCTCTACTCACCATCAACAGTAACATTGAATCTCTTGATAAACTCCTTACTCCTAATAATGGTTCTTAGTTGATAAAGTCCAGAGTCTGTGGTTCTGATGTCACTGATGGTCAGAGATCCAGTCTGATCCAGTTTCAGTCTGTCTCTGAATCTCTCATCATTATCATATCTAGTAATGTTCATGATCACTCTAGCGATGCGAATGTTTCCAAACCTCCACTCGATCTCTTCATCTCTGTATGTCTGTAAGATCAGGGTTTAGAGTGACAGAATCTCCCTCCATCACTGACACTGACTTCACTGCATCTCTGTCACCAAACACTCCTGGAGAACACAATATTATTAACAGCTAATGAAAATCCTCTGAACATTTTTAACTGTATACATTATTACTAGAAGTATAAAAACATGTTTATAACTCACCAGATAGACAACACAAACTCAAAGAGAACATAATAAGTGTGAGCAACAACATCTCCAACAGCCTGACATAAAATCACTCTATGATCTGAAAAATATCAGTAGATAATCTGAGGTTTATAAAGAAACTCTTCAGACAGGAAGAATAAACAACAGTTCATGAGCGCGTCTGTGTACATGAACGCGCTTCACACTCTGACTATAGGCTAGTCACATGATACAGTCAAAGAAAACTAACATTTATGTTGGCCAAATAAACAATATAATGTAATAAACCCCTTAGCATAGTTTCCACCAAAATACAGTTACTGTTGTCATTATAAATAAAGCAATCTTTTAAACATATGAACATGGGATCTCACAATGCTGCATGTTTTGAGTTTTTTTTCCCCAGTAGGCTTTGCTGCTTAATACAACGTCTGAGGTTTTACCAGTTTTATTTTAGGAACAATATCTGTAGTGTGGCATATAAAATATAGTCACCATGTTTATGAATCACATAACTAAAGTTCACACATTTGTTGGTGTGATCGTGTGAAGCGCTGTTTCATCTATTTTATTAGTTTCTGAACTGCGTCATTTCACACTGAATAAACATTGGTCACTTTAAGGGTCAATGCCACAACTAGAAATGTTTGACTATCATTTTCAACAGAAACAACCTCATCATAATTATTTTTTAAAGAGATTTTAAAATTACAGTATAGTGATGGAATCAGATGGCATCGTGCATTGATATATATTGTATTTTCTGCAATAGCCCATTGAATGTTAGACATCGTCAGTTTTTTTTTTTTTTTTTCTCACTTCTCATTTCTCTCAGAGGCAACGCCCTGTAGAGCATTTTGACAGTGTCTATTTCAGTAGAAAACAGCCTGTATATGATTGTCTTATTTGGAGCTGATATAAACTGATCTCCCAGCTTCCAAAACCACAAACACCACAGCAGAACTAAAAAGACAAAAAAAAACACCGGCTAGATTTGTTAGAAGGGTATGGCAAATGTATTTTATAAAGGTGCTTGCTATATACTTTGGAGTGTATGTATATGCTTTACATACTGTGCTCTTCTGCTGATCTTAGGGTGGATATAGGGGAGTATAGGCCTAAAAAATAATAAAATTATTTCACAATGCTAAGTTTTCTGTACAAAAATCCTCTGAGGCTTGTTAAAAGGGATCATCATCATCATCATCGCCCCCTAGTGTCCTGATGTGAGAATGTCTGATTCATCAGTGACGGACTGATAGTGACCTCACAACAGCAGCCACGCCCACTACAGCAGAGACAACCAATCAGAACAGTGAAAATCATCCCAATAACAGAACTGTTCAAAATCTTTCAAACAGGGCTGCGTTCAGCCCCGACAAAACGTTGCACAACGTTTTTTAAACAGAAACGGTGATGCGTTGAACACACTGTTCTGATGACGCAAGAGTTGCAACTATGGCAGCTGAGAAGGCCATTCTTTGTGTTCTTTGTGAAGAATTTTCGGAGCCTGATGAAGTCGGTATAAATATGTGTTTAATAGTACAAAATATGCCCGATGTTACAGTTACTGCACTTGCCGCCCAGAACAAAAGAGAACATCCCAATCGAGTGAAGGGATTGCTGAAACTGAAGTGGAAGCACACATCTTACCTAATTCAGACTAAAACGCATCTATTTAGCCTCACATACTGACTTTATTTGTAGTTCATACTGTTTTAATACCCTGTATTTTCTTTCTCTTTTTTAGGAAAAGCACTTAATTACCATTGTTTATTTCTATACCAAATGTCATACACTTGCAATGAAGCTAAAAACATAAGCAACTACATCATTATGTTGATAACCTATATTTTTACAATAAAACAAACATGTCTTCTAATATCCTCAGTTGTTGTGTATACCGAGCTGCATCGAAGACATTCGTAAATTACTTTCCTTGAACCCATTGTGCGAGTTCACTTTAATACCGTGTGCTTTATATACATGTTGCTGCTGATTGGACTGCAGTTCTGACACACCCACCAAACAAGAGAAAACGTATCTCAAACCCCGTTGCACACCGGTGCACGCCGTTTCCAGGAAACATGACGTTCAACCCGGAAACCGTAGCAAAACGTTGCGCACCGTTTTGAACTTGAACGTGCCCCTGGTTTCAATATGCAATCTACGAAATACCAACTCTTCAGAATGAAGCATAAACATTTTGTATAATTTATGTTAGTTTATTAATTTGTAGTGTGTTTTGTGATTTGTTTTATTTAATTTTTTTTACTTTTTTTATGGCTTGGCTATTCAGAGACAAATCTTCTTCATTTGTATTATACAAATGTGTTAATAAAATGTCCAAACTTATATAACTGATCCGAGATCAGGTAAAAACATATAGACTGGTTGATGGGTTCACTGCATGTGATCGCCCATGCTATAATACCAGACACATTTCTACACATTTTAGAAATTATCTCTTATGTTTTATATACATAATTTTAATCTGTATTAAGTCAGTTATGTATATATATATATATATATATATATATATATATATATATATATATATATATATATATATATAGATCCTCAGAAGAGTCACTATAATACTGTATCTATGAGGATACATTAATATGTGTGATGATGTGATGTCTCTGTACAGCAAAATCTAAAATGTTCATTATATATCAGATATGAACTGTTCTGATCTGAGAATATGGGCACAAATTGTAAATGGAGACTAACTGATTTTGTACCACCGGTGTTGTGACCGCTATTTGTTATGCAAAGTCTTCATGTCCATGTCCTCATTTTTGTGTGTGTTGAAATTCTGTTGCAGTTATACTGTAGCCCATGTAGTGACTAAATCTTATAATCTTCAATTGTACATTGTTCTTCCTGAGTCATTGCTTACAAGATTCACCTACACTTTACTAGCACCTGAATTCAGTGAGGTGTTTCTTAAAACTGCTCATGTTCTACTTTGTAACAGTCTATGAGGGAGAACAGCTGATTTGCCTTATTCGTTAATACGTGACTGATTAGTAATCATAGATAGTAAATTAGTAAAGTAAATGTTATATGTTATGGTTATGTGGCATTTTAATTGTATCTGTATATAATTTAATGCCAAATGCTACCCTTTCTCTTGCTTTTTTAAATTAGTTTTTTTGTAGGCCTATTATAAATGCCAAATGCTACCCTTTCTCTTGCTTTTTTAAATTAGTTTTTTTGTAGGCCTATTGGGTTAAAATAAATCAAACACATTGTAATGGATTCTCCTTGCAGATAAATACACTCACAGAATAATTGCACTCACTCACATCCATACACGATAAATACCACAGGGCTGTCACTGCTGTCGCTGTCATCAGAGGATGACACGTCTCCAGATCCAAAACAATCACTGACTAGTAGCCTTAGCCACTCTTGCTGACCAGCAGCAGAGCTTAGGTTAGAAGCCTCTAGTGAGTTCAACGCTTTTGGCGACTTTTTGGCGACTTTGCTCTCTTTTGACAGCGACATTTCTCAAATTAATAATATTTAATCTTTCTGAGGAGATCTGCTAGCTTGTTTACACATAGCGCTACGAGTCTGACAGGAGGATGGCTGGACCAATCGCGTGCCGGTCAGTCGAAACGGGGCTTCCCATTGACAAATGATCAGCGTTTGTGTACATTTCTAAGCTTTTTGATTGGTTCTATACAACGTGAAACACCATATTTGGAGAGCAGAGACGTTTGAGGGGATTCCCGGGGAATGCTCAGACGTGACGAGAGGAGTTGAGAAAAGCAATATTCATTTTCAGCGAATGTAGTAAAACTTTGTAAACTTTATTAGTCATTTAAATACCTTTACTCAATTATCTGGACCACGAAACTTTAGGAGATTATTTTTGAATGTCTGTTCTTTGAAATTTAGCAAAAAAAAAACTTTTTTTTTCAAATTATTATTTCATTGTTTTTCCACATAATCGGCCCATATCTTAAAATGGAACGTTGCGACTTCCGACTCATTTCGCCAGATCGGGGCACATATAGTTCACCCACTTTATATAAATAAAAAATGTTTACAAGTGCAAATACTGCTGTTGCATATACTGTGCTTAAAATTTTAACATTTTCAACAATTGAACATTTGCAGTAACCTTGAAGTAACTGTTCAAGATCCATTGGTAACTTATAAAAGTAATGTCATATTTGCATAAACTGTCACAACCGTATCCCGTTACATACAAAATAAGCTATGAAAAAATCATGTTCCTGCCTCTTTCTGGTTAAATAATGTTTATAGATGGGTTACAAAGTATTTATTAAGTAAAAAGACTGTTGCTAACAGTTAAATGACAATTAACTAAAGATTAAATAACTAACAATTTACTATCTATTAATGATGGTTATAAAGTGTTACCGAAAATATATGTTAGCATTTCCATATTTTGATATTAGGAGGGAAGCTGCTTTCACAACTACCAATGCTTAAAAACATCCCAAGCTAATGTTTGATGCACGGAATTTATTGTGTGGTTTTCCTAACCCCCATTTTGTAAATAGATTATCACGGTGGAATAGTTAATATAGCATGCTATGCCACTTTAATCAAAACCTATTACAAAGCTATAATAATGTCATGTCATTAAATACGATAAACGGTGATTCTGGAACAGATCTGCTTCTTCCTTATCCCGTTAAAAAACATATTATAGTAGTATGTAACCATATTCCGTCCGTTCGAAAAAAAAAGTTGCACTAACTGTTCGTTACAAGCAGCATTTGCCGTCAGGCAGACAGCTAACATAAACATATTTTTGCTAGCTTACCTGTTGCAAAATTACACCATTTGTACAAGACAAGTAGAGCTATTTTATCCAGTGTAATTTATCACTTACTATCTTGTTTTACCGTTCTCTTCTTTCTTTTCTTTCTTTTCTGGCTTCCTGAAGCATAATTCCGCTTCATGATGACTGCCGAGGAGGTTTTGTATTTTGCCGGCAGCAGAGATCACGTGGTTGGCTGGCTGGCTGCTGTCAGCGACTACTGAGGGGGGCCCCCTTGAGGGGGATCCCGATAACAGTGTCATTGCACTTTACTGCATTGACTATCAAAGGGGCGCTCACACAGTTTGTCATTGCAGTTTATTCTTAACCAGTCGTTGTCTTGGGGCCCCAGGCCAGCTCGGGGCCCCAAGCAATTGCTTGGTTTGCTTGCCTTGTCGCGACGGGCCTGCATGTTGGTAGCCTACTGTTGTTTGTACCATAAGGAGGGTTGCTGCCCTCCCTGCGCTTATTCATGCTTGACTGCATGGCTGCGCATGAGTTGTCCAGAACAGAACCGTCAATCCAAACTGCATGCTAGTTGTCAATCGCATTTGACGATATTTTTTTATTTTTATTTTTATTTTATTTTTTTTAAGAACAGGTAATGATTTTTCAATACAAGTATTAAATGGCATTTTTTTTAATTCCTTCATTTTATTTTTGCCTGTTATTTTGTGATGATGCAAAATCGAAAGCATTTCAGACCCCAAGCACGTACAGTTTACGTAATGATGTAAGTAAACATCAAGTAACGTAACGTAATGATGCTTTAATGTATTTTTGTTTCTCAAATGTAACAAATGTAAGCTATAATTAAATAGAACTTTTCTGTTCATATAGCACAATGACCTATATTAACAATTTTAACCATTGTGGGAGCATTTGAAATGAATAGCCATACAATAAATTCTAATGATGTGAAATCAAATGAAAAGATGGTTCGTTGGTGATAAGTAAATATGAGTGTAAAATCATATACTGTAAAACTGCAATATATGTTCAGTTTTCCCTTCAATGTTTTGATCCAGCAGCACTGAAAAAAGTGTTTCTCCTTGCATAGTTATGTTTTTATTTTGTTATGTTTTGTTTGTTATTTGAAATGCACCTAAACATTTGGTTACACCCATGTTATTTTTGTGCAGATTGTTTGTTACCACCTCAACACACAATTATATTCACCTCATAACATTATGGTCATTTCCAGGTCGTGCTGAGCAGCTGAATGTCTTCAACACATCGATCCCAGTGCTGATCTGTTTTCAATGGCAGTTTAGCTGCAGTGTGTCAGAGGAGCGAGGAAAGGACTCTCTCTCTAAGATGAGTCTCTCAGAGAAACAGAGGTAAGACTGAGTCTGTTTTCAGATAGTCCTTTTAAACAATACTGTGTCAAAATTGTAACTCTGTTAGCGTAAGGCAGTGTATTTGTCATAAAGTTTTAGTTCTATTTCTCAAACAGTCATCATTAATCAACAATCATAAACTTTGAGTATACAATTCATTACAATATGCTTTACTGAAATCATGATAAGCTAAAGTGATAATCCAGCTCCATCCTTAAAGGTATAGTTCACCCAAATGTTTTATTTCTGTCATCATTTATTCACCCACAAGTTGTTCCAAACCTGTATGAGTTTCGTTCCTGCGTTGAACACAAAAGAAGATATTTTGAAGAATGTTGGTAACCAGAGAGTTGACAGTGGCCATTGACTTCCATAGTACCTTATTTTTTTTCCTATTATGGAAGTCAATGGCTACCATCAACTGTTTGGTTTCCGACACTCTTCAAAATATCTTCTTTTGTGTTCAACAGAAGAAAGAAACTCATACTGGTTTGGAACAAACTAAGGGTAAGTAAATTATGACAAAAATTAAGCGTAGCGTCAGTTCTGGCAGGTCAGGGGGGCTGACTCTCAGCTGATCCACGTCTACTTATAGGAATACGACGCCTATCACTGTATACATATATAAGCTCCTTCAATATTATCAGCAGTTATTGCGTTTCTCAGGAGCTAATTACCCTCCTCCATCCCCAGCTCCTCCTCCCTTTGAATCAGAATAAATCCTTGAATTATGTTGTTCTTTAAAATCTTGAATTAATGATATCTGCAAAACATTCGTGTTGGTTCTGTTTACCCTAAGAGGGGTTATTGCTGCTCTCCCTCCTCTTATTTATGCTAGGCTGCATGGATGCGCTGGGAGTTCTTGCCCAGAACAGAACCATTCCATCAATCCTAACTGTATGCTAAATGTCAATCGTATTTGACGATAGTGTTCCTGACAGAAAGTTCATTTTTGGGTGAACTATCCTTTTATGAAGCTCAGTAAGATGGAGGATAAGACTTAGTGTTAGTATATGAGTCTAAGAGAATGCAATAAACACTCAAGAATAAAGTGAAATGAAGAAGTGTCATGTTCAGAGACCAGTTAAGGTGTAGGGTTGTAAATGAACAAAGTGTCCTGCTTCTCAGTTACAACTTTAGTTTCTATGCCAAAAAGGCATTTTACATTCGTAAGGTCACAAAGATGCCAATAGTGATCAAGGTTTATTGGCTGAGGTGTTAAACATCAGGGATCTGCCAGGTCTCACAACTTTGCACCCGTTTTTAAAAACAAAACAATAACATATTTCAAAATGATGCAGAAAAGGACACATGTTAAATGTCCAGGGAGTTATACAATTACAAAATTCATTGTAATAATAGGGCAAAGATGGGTTTCCAAATAGTCTAGATATGAGGTCCAGACGTTATAAAACTGGCATGTTTTTTGATGTAATGCATAGGTTAGACGCTTCAGGGGAATCAACTCAACTTTTTTTCTGGCAGCAAAGGATAGAATATTGTACAATTTCTTATTAGCCGATGAAACAATGCGTCCATTAGGTATAGCAAACACCAGTGACACTGGTTCAAAATCCAACTGAATATTAAAGATCTTTTCCATTTCCCCTAGAACTAAACACCAATGCCGCTGCAGTCTGTTACATGACCACAGACAATGTGTTAAAGTACCTACTTCAGTTTTACATTTTAAACACATAGAGAGGGGTTAAAAAAATGCCTGCGCTTATGGGAAATATGGAGCCTATGTATTATTTTAAATTTTATTTCTCTTGTACATGTACAAACAGATATTTTCTTAGCATAAGACCAAATGTCATCCCATGTTTCATCATCAATGTCAGTAGCTAACTCTTCTTCCCATTTAGTTTTAATACTCTGGGTATCAGCAGAAGAGATTGAACACAAAGAACCATAAAACCTACCCAGATTTTTCCTGATGATAAAAATAATAACCTCTCAACTCAAGATATTTCACAATTCCTAATAAGTGTTGTGTTATTCGTAATGTCTTAATTGGAGGAAACGAAAAAAATCCTGTTTGAACAACTGATACTTCTGAATTTAACTCCATAAATGACATTAATTTATTGTCTGAAAACATATCCCCAAGCCTAATAAGTCCTAAGTTACACCAACGTTTAAAACCATCATCCAAATTTCCTGGAGTGAAATCAGGGTTATTTAATATTGGGGTAAAGAAAGAAGTCAATTTAGATACCTTCAAGCTTACAGACCAATCTCCATGCTTTCAGAGTGTTAACTATAATTGGATTATCATAAATTCCTTTTATTTTTTGAAAACTCTTAACAAAAAGAAGATCTCTTAAAGGAATTGTGATAAGGAAGATTCAATATCTAACCAAGTAGAGGAGGAATCATTACTAACCCACTTTGCAATGTATCTCAGATGAGAACTTAACTGATAGATCTCTATATTTGGAAAATCCAACCCTTCCATAGAACTTGGGAGATAAAGTACGGACATTTTTAATCTAGGCTTGCGTTTATTCCATATGAAGGAAGTCATCCAGCTAATCATGCCCTTTAATGCCCTATTTGAGAACAGTATAGGAACCATTCGAATAGGACATAATAATTTGGGTAATACAATCATTTTCACAAGTAATATCAGACCTAGCAAAGATACTGGCAAGGAATTCCAGCATTCTAAATCTTGCTGTATTTTCTCAAATAAAGGAACAAATTAGATTCATACAATTGCTTCGAAGATGTAGATTGAAATACCTAAATAGATGAAACTTAGAGGTGACCACTTAAAGGAAAACATGGCACAATATTAGGTTTGGAAATAAGAGTACCTAAAGGCATTGCTTCAGATTTAGCTAAATTAATTTTATAACCAGAGAAAGTACTGAACCAGTTCAACTCAATCAGAGCATTAACTGACCTCTCAGGTTCAGATAAACTTAGCATAAACTTAGCAACCCCCCCCCCCCCCCCAAAAAAAAAAAACAACCCCAGTACATCATCAGCATAAAGCGCAATCTTATGATGTATACTGTATGTCCCACCTGTAAACCTGAAATAGATGTTGCCGATCTGATCGCTTCAGCCAGAGGCTCTATAGCCATTGCAAATAAAAGCGGTGACAGGGGGCAACCCTGCCTGGTGCCTCTATGCATAGGAGATAATCAGATCAAAAGCCATTTGTCAATACAGCAGAGCTTGGGTCTGCATACAGCACTCTGAACCACTGCACACAATTTTCACCTAAAACAATTTTTTCCAAAACAAAGAAAAGATAGGACCATTCAACATGGTCAAACGCCTTCTCTGCATCCAAAGACAGCACCAACTAATCTATGGATTTGCCTTTAAATGCGTAAATAACATTTAAAAGGCATCTAATATTATCAGAATAATTCCTACCCTGTATAAATCCTGTTTGATCGATCCCAATTATCGTAGACAAAATTGTTCAAGACACATTGCTAAAACTTTAGAAAGCAATTTCCGGTCTACATTCAGTAATCAGGGCTTTTAGTGGATTATTGTAATGGACTTCTCACTGGCCTTCCCAAAAAGACCATTAGACAGCTGCAGCTCATACAATACGCTGCCGCCAGGATTCTGAGCAGAACCAGAAAATATGAACATCTGTTACGAATGAATCCACTTGAGGCAAGCTGGTTGAGAACCCAAATGCAACTTTATTTCAAAACATAATCAAACATGAAACATTCAATAATAGACAAAGACACAGGGCAAACATGAGGGCTTAAATACACAAGACTAACGACTAGACAAGGGACACCTGTGAACAATGAAACAATGAACCAATAACAACATAACACATTAGACAAGGGAACACATGGCGGGATCACATGACATAGATGAAACAGAAACAAGGAACAAAACTCAAACCGTGACATCATATCACACCAGTCCTCAGGTCCTTACACAGGCTACCAGTTACATTTAGTATTGATTTTGAAGTATTATTACTGGTATATAAATCACTCAATGGCCTAGGACCTCAATACATTGCAGATATGCTCACTTAAAAATAACAGATTACTCAGATCATTAGGATCATATCAGCTAGAAATACCAAGGGTTCACTCAAAGCAAGGAGAGTCTGCTTTTATGCCAGCCGCAGCTGGAACCAGCTTCTAGAGTAGATCAGATGTGCTCCTAAAATAGTCACTTTCAAATCCAGACTCAAAACACTTCTGTTTAGCTATGCATTTACTGAATGAACACTGTGCCGCTGTTCATCTGACTGTTTGTAATGTATTTTATTTTATTTATTCTAAACTGTTTTAATTATTCTCATTTCTTTTGATTATTTTAATTTCTTCTATGTAAAGCACTTTGAATTACCATTGTGTATAATATGTTTTATATAAATAAACTTGCCTTGCCTTGGTGCTGAATGCATTGCTCATGATACTAAAACCATTCATTATTATTCTTCACTCAAATCCAAAGGAAAAATTGATTAATTAATTAAATTGATAAATTGAATAACATATTATACACAAGTAATAGTAATAGTAATAGTTATTACTATTAGTAATAGTAATGTGTGTGTTTTTTTTGTTTTTTTTTGTCATTAGTGAAAGATCAGGCTCACCTGTATACAGCTCTGTGTCTGTGAAGGGTGACCATTCAAAAAATGATGGACCAAACTTCAGTGAGAAAAGGACATCATCTACCAAAAGGTATGTAATGGGTTTCTTATTGTTGCTACACATAGACTGAAAGAAAGTATTTCAATAAATACTTTTTCATAAAACTTTTCAGATTTTTTTTTCTTAAAGCATTAATTAATTTCTAGTGTCACAGTTAAGAAAATAATTAATACACCATTGGCTACACTATTAATGGCTATTAATACACAGGGGCAAGCTTAACAAGATAATGAGTTAACAAGATTCACCTGGGTAAGATTAACCAACAGGGAAAACTACAAACATGGCCACAGGAACATTGAATAACACAAAAGCTCAGACAAGACATGGGGAATAACAGAGTCCCCTTCCTTAAAGGGATACTCCACCGTTTTTTCATATTAAACTATGTTATTCCCTTAACTAAGACGAGTTGATACATACCTCTCTCGTCTCAGTGCGTGCACTAAATCGCTCTGTCTTGCGGCGAAACTTTGTTAGCACTTAGCTTAGCCCAGTTCATTCAATATGGGCCAAGCAGAGAAGCTACCAAACACCTCCACGTTTTCCCTAAGTGCTTGTGAGCACTTCGACTTGGCGCAGTTTTATCTTCACTAGAGGGAGCGGGGGCTGGTGAGAGGATTTTTCACGAGTGAAGATATTACTGCGCCAAGTCGAAGTGATCACAAGCACTTGCTATGGTATTCCGCCATACAATATAGTTATCCATTTTACACGCTTAGAAAAGCACAACGTTTTGTTTTGTGTCACCGTCCTAGGTCGAGTTACACTACGCGAGTAACTGTATTTAAATAGGGAAAACGTGGAGGTGTTTGGTAGCTTCTCTGCTTGGCCCATATTGAATGAACTGGGCTAAGCTAAGTGCTATCAAAGTGTCGCCGCGCCAGAGCGATTAAGTGCACGCACTGAGACGAGAGAGGTATGTATCAACTCGTCTTAGTTAAAGGAATAACATAGTTTAATATGAAAAAACGGTGGAGTATCCCTTTAAGAGTAGCTTCCAGATGCTTTGTGCTAAGCGAAAACCCCACAACAAAATCCAGGTGGTTGGTGGAGTGGAAGCAGTTCATGGGGAGGGATGGTGGAACAGTTCCGTGGAGTGGAAGAGGGTAGGGATGGGGAAATGAAGCCTCATGAATCACTGAGGCTTTCCCCTGACTGTTCTAGGAAAAGATTCAAAGCTTCGAGAGTGTCGAGAACTGGTCGAGAACAGCGCCATCTGGTGCTTATTTAAAATAAAGCAGCCAGAAGCCTGTGTTAGAAGCTCTGGCAGATGAAGCAACCACAAAACACTCCATAGTTTCAATGTTATGTGTACAAATAAAAGCCTTACATGTTTGTGTTTGATTTGTTCATTAAATAAATTCATTTTCCCATTAAAGTGTGACAATAAAATATAATATAAGCTCATATGATTCATTCATTTTTATTATTTTTGGCTGTTGCCATTGCTCTAAATACAAACCCTTCACCAAACACCAACACCCTATCCCTTCCCACCTAATCCCACCTTAAACCCAAATACCAACACCAAATTACCTAAAATCACCAAAAAGTGCAAAGATTTTACAAAAAAACAAAAAGACACAAAAACAACAAAAAATAATAGCCTAAGTAGTGAAAAATAAATGTTGGTTATTTAAATGTAATATATTGATTAACTTTCAAAGTACAGCACTCTCCTCACAAACCCATCAACCAGACTGAGGCAACAATGACTCTTGAATAAGATCTGGAGTTCAGCCTTCTGACACCCAAAGCGAAACGTGCACATGATTGGACAGAAAGTGAGGCTTCGTTTGTCATCGATCACGTGACTAGTAAACCAATACACACCCCGATACGGGGATTCACTAGAAATTGTGTCACTTGTGTGATACGCGCATCGAAGCTTCAGTGTCATACGTAACATCACTAGAAGAGGGTCAGAAGACTGAGCAGGGAGCATTGTCAGAGCAGGCAGAACAGGTGGCCAGGGCTGAGCTGATGACTTGAAGAGCTGATGAGTTGGAGACCTGATGACTGATGACTTGACTGATGATGGTGGAGCTAGCGGTGCTGGTGACCTCTATGGTGGAGCAGGGGACCACCACCTTGGCCATGAGTTGATTTTGGCAGACAGTTCAATGAAGGGTTCCTTGGCTGTGACAGAACAGAGGCAAAGAGATGGGTTCAGAGATGGTGTCCTTGGCTGTGTAAGAGCAGGCTGAGAGTTCACAGAAAGCCTCCTTGGCTGTTGTTTTTTCCATCTACCCATCTAATTACCATATGCAACATTGCACCTTTTTCAAATGAGACTGAATTATCTCCTGTAGTAAAGTGTTTTTTTCTTCTTCTCTTGTTTCTTTGTCATTAGTGAAAGATCAGGCTCACATTTGTCCTCTGTGTCTGTGAAGAGTGACTGTTCAAAAGATGATGGACCAAATTTCCGTGAGAAAACCCCATCTAACAAAAGGTATTTCATCTGTTTCTCCAAGCGTCTTACAGGCGATCCATTGATTTAATTATTATTAAATAAGTAAAATCTATCATCACATGTAACTGTCACGGGGTGTGTGTCTATATAAAGCGAAGGAGAATCCAAAACAAACAAGCAGAAGATCACAGGAGCAAATGACAGAACCAAAACAGAACAAACACGTTACACTAACATGCAGTGATGTTAACTTAGTGTATGTACTAGAACTTGACTGAATAGAAAAATAAATTTAAGTATTTTGAAAGAAATTGTAAACGGCTTTACTTGTTTATGAATATGGCCATTAAATTACACAGGTAGCCACTAGGGCACTACATTCCACAGTGGAAATACAGAACAGGCAATCATGTATAAATACATTACACACAGGGGCAATATAACATCTACGTACCATTTGCAACGTCAAACCTCTTTAAATGACACTGTAGTACTGTATCTCCTGTAGTAACTTTTTTTCCCCCCTTTCTGCTCTTTGTGTCATTAGGGAAAGATCGTTCTCACGTGTGTCCAGCTCTGTGTCTATGAAGAGTGACTGCTCAAAAGATGATGGACCAAACTTCTGTGAGAAAACACCATCATCTACCAAAAGGTATTTCTTGTGTTCTCTATAAAACTGCTTTTCCAATCAACCACCTTTCTGTACTGATGAAGTAGGGAGTAGTAAGTTGCTGGTTTGGCCAAATGAAATTGACAACTGTGAACCTGTACATTTTTATGTGATTTTCTTCTTTTTGTGTGTGGTTTAGTTACAAAGGGCGAAAGACCACAGTAAATATTGGTGAAATAAAATAAATAAAATACAATAAATACTTTTTCATAAAACTTTTCAGATTTTTTTTTTCTTAAAGGAGACATATCATGCTTTTAAATTGTTCCTTTTTACATATAAATCATACATTTGTGGTCTATATAAAGCGGAACTGCAATACTTGGGTCAGAATTCCTCATTATTATAGCTCCACGGGCCCCTTTTTTACCCCTTTTCTGGTGTGCATCTGAGAGCAACTCGTTTTGGTGCTGTCTTTTTAAATGCAAATGAGACACTTCATACCCCGCCCCCTCTCCAGGTTTCAGAGGTGACACTCGGTTCAACTCCACCCCGTTCGGCCATTTTTGTAGTTTGATTGCAGAGATACGATTATCTAGCGGCACAGAAACTTGAAAAACGTTAACAAAATGTCAACAACGGACTTGTCCATCCAGCCTTATATGTTCGAGCCAGAGTCGTACCCGGCGCAGGCGCAAGATAAAAATGAAGACGACGAACCTGAACAACGTCTTCATATGGATGTATCCCAATGGTGTGTTACTGTATTTAAATTTACTTCTCCATCCATGCCCACTACTATACAGGTGCTTCCCAATAAATTAGAATATCGTGAAAAAGTTCATTTATTTCAGGAATTCAACTTAAAATGTGAAACTAATATATTGTATAGACTCATTGAATGGAAAGTGAGACATTTCAAGCCTTTATTTGTTATATTTTTGATGATCATGGCTTACAGCTTGTGAAAACACAAAATCAAAATCTCAGAAAATTAGAATATTGCCTGAAATCACACAGTTACACAGTAATCATGACACTCAACAACAGTAATACTGCTACAGATGTGTACTTAAAAAAAAAAGAAAAGACAAAAGTACTCCTAAACCCTGACCACCGTGTGTTTTAAGATAGGAAAGTACAGCTTTTTTACAGCTTACCGAAGTGCTCTGTTTGTCGTCTCCAAAGATAGAAGGAATTGACCCTTTCCATCAGACGAAGTCGATCGGCAAATCCTTCTTTATACTGGCGGAGGTTGGTGAAGTAGTTATCACTGAAGTGATTCGCGCACACAAAAATGACTTTACCCACAGATGTGGGTATATTTCCGTGAAAAATAAAACTCAACCAGGCACTTCGAAGAGGTTCTGATGCTGGGAGACGGTGTAATGAAGCGTGTGTGGGTTACTACATTCAACAACCGAACATTTTAACTTACCCTCTCGTAACTTCTGCATCTTTGAGCTTGGACTACAAAATCGTAGCGAGAAATAAAAATGGCGGATTGCTCGAAGTGTTGAGCCGGTAGTCGATGTCCTTATTTGGCAGTTCCGCTGCAAATACTGTGACGTAATTGTTCACAAAACGTCATAGAGAATAGAAAAATCGGAACAGGTTGAAAAATAAGGCCAAAACAGAATATAAAGATATCAACAAAACACCTGAAGAGACTAATTTCAAATATTCTATACTTCTAAACACTAAAAAATATACAACAAAATGCATTGAAGGGCTAAAAAAGTGGATTTAGCATGATATGTCCCCTTTAAAGCATTAATTAATTTCTAGTGTCACGGTTAAGGAAATAATTAATACACACATGGCCACAGGAACAGGGAATAACACAAAAGCTCAGACAATACATGGGGAATAACAGAGTCCCCTCCCTTAAGAGTAGCTTCCAGATGCTTTGTGCTAAGCGAAACCCCTCAACAAAATCCAGGTGGTTGGTGGAGCGGAAGCAGTTCAGGGGGAGGGATGGTGGAACAGGTCCGTGGAGTGGAAGAGGGTCAGAAGATTGAGCAGGGAGCATTGTCAGAGCAGGCAGAACAGGTGGTCAGGGCTGAGCTGATGACTTGAAGAGCTGATGACTTGGAGACCTGATGACTGATGACTTGACTGATGATGGTAGAGCTAGCGGTGCTGGTGACCTCTATGGTGGAGCAGGGGACCACCACCTTGGCCATGAGTTCATTTTGGCAGACAGTTCAATGAAGGGTTCCTTGGCTGTGACAGAACAGAGGCAAACGGGGTTCAGAGATGGTGTCCTTGGCTGTGTAAGAGCAGGCGGAGAGTTCACAGAAAGCCTCATTGGCTGTTGTTTTTTCCATCTACCCATCTAATTACCATAATATGCAACATTGCACCTTTTTCAAATGAGACTGAATTATCTCCTGTAGTAAAGTGTTTTTTCTTCTTCTCTTGTTTCTTTGTCATTAGTGAAAGATCAGGCTCACGTGTGTCCTCTGTGTCTATGAAGAGTCACTGTTCAAAAGATGATGGACCAAATTTCCGTGAGAAAACCCCATCTAACAAAAGGTATTTCATCTGTTTCTCCAAGCGTCTTACAGGCGATCCATTGATTAATTATTATTAAATAAGTAACATCTATCATCACATGTAACTGTCACGGGGTGTGTGTCTATATAAAGCGAAGGAGATTCCAAAACAAACACTTTATTCAAAACACAAAACAAACAAGCAGAAGATCACAGGAGCAAATGACAGAACCAAAACAGAACAAACACGTTACACAAACATGCAGTGATGTTAACTTGGTGTATGTACTAGAACTTGACTGAATACAAAAATAAATCTAAGTATTTTGAAAGAAATTGTAAACGGCTTTACTTGTTTATGAATATGGCCATTAAATTACACAGGTAGCCACTAGGGCACTACATTCCACAGTGGAAATACAGAACAGGCAATCATGTATATATACATTACACACAGGGGCAATATAACATCTACGTACCATTTGCAACGTCAAACCTCTTTAAATGACACTGTAGTATCTCCTGTAGTAACTTTTTTCCCCCCTTTCTGCTCTTTGTGTCATTAGTGAAAGATCGTTCTCACGTGTGTCCAGCTCTGTGTCTATGAAGAGTGACTGCTCAAAAGATGATGGACCAAACTTCTGTGAGAAAACACCATCATCTACCAAAAGGTATTTCTAGTGTTCTCTATAAAACTGCTTTTCCAATCAACCACCTTTCTGTACTGATGAAGTAGGGGCAGAGGCGAACCAACACTGAGTGGGGGCCCCAGGCAAAATTAATCAATGAGGCCCTTTTTTTAATATATGTATTTTATATAGGCCTATGTTTTATATATAATATATAAATTTTTTTTTGTTAATATATCTTCATTACCTAGAGATTATACAAAATTCAAAAAGTAGTCAAAACACAGAACATAAGTTGTTTAATTTTTACAACATGCTTATTTTTTTAATTAACGAAATGTCAATCTTCATCTTTATAACATGATACAATACAATACAACAATCTTCAAGATATAGTAAATCTACAAATGTGTAACAGATTGTCACCTTAAAAACAGTCATTTGCGTGATGGAACAAGTCATGATATATAGAATTATATAGTTAGCATCTTAATTTAATCTTTGTTTTATTATTTTATTAGTTCATTAACTAATTGTTAACTCAACAAATTCAATGTAAAGAGCTGGATACTTATTAGGCCTACTAATTAAATAATGTCAACTATAGTAAATGTATTGATTAGAGTTGCCATAGACTAAAGATTTTACTAGTCTACTAATTGCACGTTTATATTAATTTATGCTTAAATACTGGGTATGGAGGAATATAGCCTATTCTGCACTCAAGCGCATGCATAAATCTTGCCGCAAAAGCAGGCAAATGATTCAATTCAATTCAATTCAAATTTATTTGTATAGCGCTTTTCACAATACATATTGTTTCAAAGCAGCTTTACAGAAAGTGCATTTCAGAAATGTACATAGAGAAATACAGTTAGTTAATCATGTATTGATTTAGGGCATAAACATATCGCCAGCGTCGAGTCGTCTCTTCACAGGCGCCGAGTCGTCTCTGCACGGGTGTTGGAGAATCTGTAGTTTCCATGAGAGGCTGGATACAAACTGGAGCTGACGATCTGTATTTACCTCGGGACTGGCGTCCCGAGATAACAACAGAAAAGCAGATGGGAAATAATTAGCGTAGCTGCTGTTCGTAATATTAATGCATTCAATCTGATTCAACTGTAGTATAAAAGGTAGGTATTATGTGAATGCTTGGCTAAAGAGATGCGTCTTTAATCTAGTTTTAAACTTGGACAGCGAGTCTGAGCCTCGAACAATATCAGGAAGGCCATTCCACAGTTTAGGAGCTAAATGTGAAAACGCCCTCCCTCCTTTAGTGGACTTAGATATCCTAGGAATGACCAGAAGCCTCGAATTTAGTGATCTTAAAGAGCGCGATGGATTGTAGGGCGATAGAAGTTCCGTTAAATACACGGGAGCTAAACCATTTAGGGCTTTATAGGTCAGTAGTAATACTTTGTAATTGATACGGAACTTTATAGGTAACCAATGTAGAGACGACAGAATTGGTGTTATATGATCATATTTTCTTGATCTAGTAAGAACTCTAGCAGCTGCATTTTGGACTAACTGTAGCTTGTTTATTGAGGATGCAGGACAACCTGCTAATAAAGCATTACAGTAATCTAGTCTCGAGGTCATGAATGCATGAACTAACTTTTCTGCATCAGAAACAGATAGCATGTTACGTAGCTTAGCAATGTTTCTAAGGTGGAAAAAGGCTGTTCTTGTAACATATGAAATATGATTTTCAAAAGACAAGTTGCGGTCTAATATAACACCCAGGTCTTTTACTGTAGAGGATAAAGTAACAGGACACCCTTCTAAATTAAAGTTGTATTGTAAGAGGTTTTGTGGGCAGTTTTTTGGACTAATAAGTAATACCTCCGTTTTATCTGAATTTAATAGCAGAAAATTACATGTCATCCAGTATTTTATATCTTTAACACACTCTGTTAATTTAGATAATTTATTGTTTTCATCTGGTCGTGATGAAATATATAATTGAGTGTCATCAGCATAACAGTGGAAATTAATTCCATGTTTTCTTATAATATTACCAAGTGGCAGCATATATATTGAAAATAGCAGAGGGCCTAACACAGATCCTTGCGGTACTCCATAGTTTACTGACGTTATCTTCGATTTTTCCCCATTTAAGCAGACAAAATGGTAACGGTCTGATAAGTATGATCTAAACCAGTTTAATGCCTGTCCCTGAACACCAGTGTAGTTTTGTAGTCGGTCTAAGAGTATTTTGTGATCTATAGTGTCGAACGCAGCACTAAGATCAAGTAAAACTAATATTGAGATAAAGCCTTGGTCAGAAGCTAGAAGTAAATCATTTGTGATTTTAACGAGCGCAGTTTCTGTGCTATGATGCGGCCTGAATCCTGACTGAAATTTTTCATAGATGTCATTTTCTTGTAAGAAAGAGCACAGTTGAGCGGACACCACTTTTTCTAGAATTTTAGACATAAATGGAAGATTTGAAATTGGTCTATAATTTGCTAGGTTATTATGATTTAATTGTGGTTTCTTAATGAGAGGTTTTATAACTGCCAACTTGAATATTCTTGGAACATGACCTAAGGATAAAGACGAGTTAATAATATTGAGAAGAGGCTCTTCCACTACAGGTAACACTTGTTTCAGTAGTTTAGTTGGTATTGGATCTAATAAACACGTTGTTGGTTTAGATGCAATGATAAGTTTATTTAGCTCTTCCTGTCCTATAGTTGCAAAGCGCTGTAGTTTTTCTTGAGGGGCGATAATTGAGGCTGAATCATAAGACACCATTAAAGATTGTACATTTACAATTGTATTTCTGATGCTTTCTATTTTCTCAGTGAAGAAATTCATAAAATCATTACTACTACACTGTAACGGAATATTTTGCTCAGGTAACGTCTGTTTATTTGTTAGTCTAGCCACGGTGTTAAATAAAAACCTAGGTTTATTTTGGTTGTTTTCTATTAGTTTGCGGAGATGCTCAGCCCTGGCTGCTTTTAGGGCCTTTTTATAACGTGACATGCTGTCTTTCCAAGCGATTCTAAAAACCTCTAAATTAGTTTGTTTCCATTTACGCTCTAAATTACGAGTTTCTCTCTTTAGAACATGTGTAGCACTGTTGTACCATGGTGCTTTAGTTTTCTCTCTAACCTTTTTTAATCTAATTGGTGCAACGATGTCTAATGTACTAGAGAAAATGGTGCTCATAGTGCTAGTCATTTCCTCTAGTTCATCTGTTTGTTTGGGTTCACTAAGCAGCTGAGATAGATCAGGTAAGCTATTTGAGAATCTATCTATAGTTGTTGGAAGGATTGTTCTGCCTGGTCGATAACGTGGCGCAACATGACAAATTTCAGCGGTACGTAGTATGCAAGTGACCATGTAATGGTCAGTGACTTCATCACTTTGCGGTATAATATCTATATCGGTTGGATTTGTTCCATGTGATATAATTAAATCTAGCGTATGATTAAGACGATGAGTGGGACCAGTTACGTTTTGCTTGACCCCAAAGGAGTTTAATAAATCTGTAAACGCAGCCCCTAACGCATCATTTGAATTATCTACGTGTATGTTAAAATCTCCAACAATTAATGCTTTATCGACATTGACCAAAAGATCTGAGAGAAAGTCTGCAAACTCTTTTAGGAAATCAGCGTAAGGCCCTGGCGGTCTATATACAGTAGCCAAGGCTAGAGATAATAGGGATTTCTTTCTTACATCTAAGAGAGTAACATTTAGCACAAGTACTTCAAACGAATTAAACCTGTGACCTGTTTTCTGAGTAACAGTAAGAATATCTTTATAGATTATAGCAACACCACCGCCACGACCAATCAGACGGGGCTCATGCTCATAACAGTATCCTGATGGAGTAGACTCATTAAGACCGAAATAATCATTTGGTTTAAGCCAGGTTTCAGTAAGGCAAAAAACATCGAAACTATTATCTGTGACCATTTCATTTACAATAACCGCCTTAGGTGTAAGCGATCTAATGTTTAAAAGACCTAGCTTTATAAATTGTTTTTGTTCACTAATATTGAGATTTTCTGGTTTAATCACAATTAGATTTTTCCTAGATCCTGCAGTAGATTTATTATTTGATCTCACTAAACGAGGAATAGACAAAGTTTCAATATAATGTTCTACATTGGTACTTATATCAATTAAGTTTGGACAGCAAAGAGTGTGATTTGGACTTTGACTTACTAGTCATATGGTGTGTAGCATCTTGGAGATGTTGTCCGACAGAAGAGCCGCTCCGATTCTGCTGGGGTGAAGGCCATCAGCACGGAAGAGCCTAGGTCGCTCCCAGAAAAGATTCCAATTATTTACAAAGAGCAGTCTCTGTTCATTACACCATGACATTAACCATTCATTTAGAGCAAATAATCTACTGAACCTTTCGTGTCCTAGTCGGTAAGTGGGAAGCGGTCCAGACACGATGATCGTTGTTTCAGGCGATGTACTGCGTACCGTCTCGATCAGGCTCCTGTAGTCCTTCTTCAGAACCTCCGACTGCCGCAGCCTGATGCAAATGATAATAAACATGCCTTTAAAAATAACAATGCATTTTAACTGTTTATTAATAAACTAGTGTTTTCTAAATAAAAAACTAGTGTCAGCTGCAAACATATCTCCACATATCCGCTGTAAAGTGGATGTGCTTTTAATAGAGAGAATGCATCTTATGTATTACATAATCAGATGATATTTGCTTTTGATTCGATTTTTTTCGTTTAATAGTGAACATATCAAGCTTTATATAGATATTTTTCTCATGTATGTGAGGCTAGTAGACTATGTATAGCCTACGCTGTGTTTGTTTATTTTTGTGACGCGCTCCAGTGCACGGAGACCATGAAAGCGCGCCCTGATTGTTTTATTTTATGAAAGCAAAACATTTTCTTGTTATTGTGAGTTTACACAAATAAAACTGATGCATTATTCTTTTCTGAATGGCTAGAAATGGAGTATTTTAAGTTGTTTCCACTGTTGATAGGAAAATGCGAGTAATCGCGTCCGCGCCTTCATGTCATGCAGTGAGCGCGCTCCACACTCCACACAAACACTTGGATATGAGCCTAATAATAGCGCACATTTATCTTGGTTAACGTAAGAGCGAGCGGCCATGCCAGACGGAAAATCTTCTTCATGTTTAACAAATCAAATCATGCATTTTCTACCAACCGCGAGTCAGCGCTTTTTAAAAAGGCGGGTGAGACGAGACGGTATAAGCATAACCAGCGTAACGAGTTTGGGGCCCCACTAAGGGGGATGCAGAGATGTTGCTGCGTCTTTATATTAACATTCCTGATTGTTTGAATGATCAGCCTTCGGGGGCCCCCTTAAAATGCGGGGCCCCAGGCAATTGCCTGGCTTGCCTGCCCTATTGCAACGCCTCTGAGTAGGGAGTAGTAAGTTGCTGGTTTGGCCAAATGAAATTGACAACTGTGAACCTGTACATTTTTATGTGATTTTCTTCTTTTTGTGTGTGGTTTAGTTACAAAGGGCAAAAGACCACAGTAAATATTGGTGAAATAAAATAAATAAAATACAATAAATACTTTTTCATAAAACTTTTCAGATTTTTTTTTCTTAAAGCATTAATTAATTTCTAGTGTCATGGTTAAGAAAATACATGGCCACAGGAACAGGGAATAACACAAAAGTTCAGACAAGACATGGGGAATAAGAGTCCCCAGATAGCATGTAACCATTGAAACAATGTTGAGTCAGTGTTGATGCGTCAACGCTGATTACATTGAAATAACGTTAGAAAGTGATGTTGTTTTACCATCACTCTTGCACCCTCAGTTAATACTGAAATAATGATCAGATTTCAACCACAAATCAATGGTGTTAATATTGCTTCAACATTACAAAGTGATGTTGTTTCAACGTAACTTTTGCACACTCGATTAATATTGAAATAATGTTCAGATTTCAACCACAAATCAATAGTGTTAATATTGCGTCAACATTACAAAGTGATGTTTTTGCATCACTCTTGCACCTTCAGTTAATGGTGAAGCAATGTTGAGATTTTAACCAAAAATCAACGGTAATAGTATTGATTCACCATTACAAAGTGATATTTTATCAACATCACTTTTGCACCCTCAGTTAATGTTGAAACTTTTGAACAAAAAATCAATAGTAATGCTACTGAATCAACATTACACTATGATTGATTCTATATCACCGATGCTGAATCAATACTGAAATTAACAAAAATAATCAAGGGTAATATTGAATCAACGTTACACGAAGATGTTGAATCTACATCACTGCTGTTGAATCAACTCTGAAATTAACTAAAATAATCAATGGTAATATTGTTGAATCAACGTTACACTATGATGTTGAATCTACATCACTGCTGTTGAATCAACTCTGAAATTAACTAAAATAAATCGATGGTAATATTGTTGAATCAACGTTACACTATGATGTTGAATCTACATCACTGCTGTTGAATCAACTCTGAAATTAACAGAAATAATCTTTGGTGATATGGTTTGATCAATGTTACAATGTGATGTTGATTCTAAATACATTTTGTTGAAACACTGAAAATACAACTGAAAAGGAATGTCAAACAATGTTGCCCTCTGATGTACTAAGTTAATGTTGAAACAACATTAATATTTCAACTACACTTCAATGATGCGTCAACAAATTCCTGACCATTTAAAAATTTGGCAAAAACCTTTTAAAATATAAATGACACATTTCCAGCAGTTGAGTTAATTTATTTTATTCAATCAATCAATGACAAAAATATATTAAAAGATCATTCTTTAAAAGAGAAAGGGGGAGAAATAGGACAAAAGCATTTCAACCTTTAAAAATAAAATTGGCTTCAGAAGTCTGATGTCATAACTACAGGTGGTCCAACGGTTCAGGTTTTTAAAAATCTGTCATACATCAGACTATATACTGCCTCTTTTCCTCTGGGTTCTCTGAAATCTGAAAAAGAAAGCATGATGTTACTCGAGAACAAGTCAATTCAGTTGCCACATTCAAGAATGTTAATATACTAAACACAATATGATTCATTTTTTTTTAAAGTTGCTGAACACAAAATATTCTAACTATGATTAAAATATTGTTAAATTCTGATTATTTAATTTATTTTTCTAAAATCTATTAATGCTTCAATATCAAAAGAAACCACTATGGCAGGAGTGTCCGATTTTATCTCCTGCCCTAATTAAACACACCTGAGGCAGCTAATCAAGGTCATTAGGATCAATGGAAACTTCCAGGCAGGTGTTGGAGCTAAACTCTTCATGAAGAGGAACAAACACCTATGAGCTATACTATAGCCATTAACTATATCTCAGTTCATTTTCTGTGAAACAACATAGCATTCAAGTAACAAGTTTATCTTGAAGAATAAAAGAGCTTAGGTTTTTTCAATGAAAATTTCTTTAAAGGGATGCTTCAGCCCGAAATAAAATTCTGTCATCATTTACTCACCCTCAAGTTGTTCCAAACCTGTATGAGTTTCTTTCTTCTGTTGAACAAAAAAGAAGATATTTAAAGAATGTTGATAACCAGAAAGTTGACGGTGGTCATTGATTTCCATAGTAGAAAATAAATGCCATGGTTCAACTCAATGGCAAAAAATCTTCTTTTGTGTTCAGCAGAAGAAAAAAATTCATACAGGTTTGGAACAACTTGAGGGTGAATAAATGATGATGACAGAATTTTCGTTTCGGGCTGAACTATCCCTTTAAAGCTGCAGATTCACCTTATGTAGACCTTAATCTCTTTAAATATCACAAAATAGCCATGTCAGTCACTTTCTTAATAAACACAAGATGTTTTTTGTTATTATGTTTCAGTGGAAACAAGCTAAACTGAATGGAAATCAGTTAAATTTCTCAAATTTAATACAGATTCAGGAATATGAATGATTACCTGATTAAGCAGTGATGAGGCACAGCATATCATCAAGTCCCAGGTCAGGTGATTATGCTGTTGACAACAACTCGGTGTATAATCAATGTCAGCATTATCAGGAGGGTGCTTTTTTTTTTTTTTTGTCCATCTTCGTCTGCCTTCATTCCTACTAAAGGAGCAATGTGCTCTGCATGCAAGCACTGGCAGATGCAAGACATGGGCTATGTTTGCAGTGTAACTTTCTTGCTCATGTTCATGTCTCCTGTACTTCAAGAAATGTGTTAAAAAATGACGTTAGAACTTTATTCAGGAAATTCATAATAAACTTTATTAAAGCAATGTGCATTTTTTAAGTGTGTAGATGCACCATTGTTTGAAACTGTGCTAGAGAAGTCATGTAAGTATGTCAGGTGCTTCAACAAACAAGATTTCTGTATAGGATGCACCTATGTTTTCTCTCTAATGAGGAAGCGTTACACTACTGAGAAGTGCGCATACAAAACCAAAATGGGCGTTTACCAATCAGTGGCCAATTTCAAACTACAATAAATGTTTTTCAACCATTTTTCAACAGTCTTGCTAAACCACCCCACTCCTAAACCAAGCCCCCAGTGGATTAGAGCAAATCAGGTAAAGCGGTTGAAAATGCCCATATGTGGTTTGAAAATGCCCCACTGATAGAGAAACCCCCACTAGTGTTCTGCAGAGATACATGCCTGAATGATCTTGTGCTCATCAACTACAAATCACTGTTAGTTCAATATCACTGTCTCAACCCATGTGTGCTGTTGGCTTTCATCAAAATTTCAATGCTGATCCAACACACTTTAAACACTGAAATGTCAATCTCAACCAAAATTATGGTTTGGATCAAAACTCAACATTGTATCAATGTTCCCATGCTATCCGTGCGATTTATTTCAAAACTTTACTTACTTTGAAAATTAATGTATGTTAGTAGATTTAGTAACAATAAATAAAATGCAAGTAAAAAGCATGCTACAAACAGAAATACATTATATGCACCATTGTTTGAAACTCAGAGAGTTCATGCATGTCGAACACACAAGACTTCCGTATAGGACACACACTGGGTGCTTCTCAATATCCCTCCTCGTCTCCTCTCTCCTCCGTCCTCCATCCTATGACCCGGAAACCGATCGAGCACAGCCAGCTTGAAGGACATCTCAATTCTCTAATTGCACCGTGAGGAGTCGAGGATCGAGGAGTGAGGAGGCTTCCAGAGGAGTCATGAGCGAGGATACACAGGTGTATCCTATGCGGAAGAGTTTTATCGACTAAAACGTGACACACGTATACATTCTCCTCCCCCTTCACATCGGTCACAATCATTTTGATTTATACTTTACCTCTGCAGTTTATATAAACCACACATCTCACATATTTCAACAGGGTATCTTGCTTTATTATTATTTATTATGAATTTCTTAAATAAACAAACTTCAACAACATAAGGGCAGATCCTCTGAGCGCTGCTGATGACGCGATGAAGTGACGCTGGAGTGATCAAGGATTCCAATGTATAAAAAAAGCTTTCATTCGATCCCTCCATCCTCGCGTCTTTTCCTTGCAGCCTTCCCTCGCATCCTACAGGGGGTGGAGCTGAGACACAAGGAAAGGAAGCGAGGAAAGGAAACGAGGATACACAAATAAGAATTGAGAAGCACCCCTTGTGTTTTCTCTCTAATAAGGAAGCATCACTTAACTACTGAGAAGCCTACATGCAAAACCAAAATGGGCGTATACCAATTAGTGCCAATTTTCAAACTACAATGAGTGTTTTTCAACCATTTTTCAAAAGACTTGCTAAAATCATGAGGGCCCACCCCTAAACCAAACCCCCAGTGTATTAGAGCAAATGAGGTAACGCCATTGAAAGTGCCCATCATGAACTGAAACGCCCCACTGATTGGGAAACACCCAGTAGTGTTTTGCACAGATACATGCCTGCAAGATCTTGTGCTCATAAACTAAGACTCACTGTTAGTTCAATGTCACTGTCTTCACCCATGTGTGCTGTTCCCTTTCATCAAAATTTCAATGCTGATCCAACACACTTTAAACATTTTGATGTCAACCAAAATGATGGTTTGGATCAAAACTCAACATTGAACCAATGTTACCATGCTGTCTGGGTCCCCTCCCTTACAGTTTTTCTCAGTCGCTTTGGTGCATTTCTTAGATCAAAAGTGCAATTCTTGATACTACTTGTACAAATTCCAAATCATCTAGTCACTTGTGCACATAATTAAAGCAATTTCTTATTCATTTTGAACAAATTGCAATTGCTTTTGTACATATTGCAATTGATAATGTACAAGTGTCAGCTTTTTTCCACATTTTCAATTGCTCATGTCATGTTGATCAAAATATAGTAGATGGTTCTTTGTTGAATAGTCTTACCCCTCAAAATATCTAGGCATTAGTTCCTTGCATAAGCCATTACATGCAAAATTGTTATATTTGTCATAAACTGTCAAGCATAGTTTTACACATTTCTATTAGACCTTTTGTACAAAAACGTGAATTGATGACTCGTGCAGGTGAAATTGACCCTCACTCAAGGAATGTAAAGTGTTAGTTCAACCAACAATCAACCAGTTGTCTAAATTGCTCAAAGGTGCATCTTGTGCAGAGACAGCACTAGAACAGTTCTGCGGGCAAAGTTATGCCTTAGGGGGGTTTCCTGTGTTTCTTTCTAATTTAGTTTTTATTTTCCTTTGTGCCCCTTGTCTTTTTCTTACTGTAAATTATTTTGTTGTTTTCTTTCATAAAGTAGCACTAGTAAAAGCTGTGAAAAACAAAATCTCTTTTGTCTCTTTCAATCAATAACCCACATACAGTAATATGTAAATAGTACTGTTGAAATTGATATATGCCATAGAAGTGCAGCCTTGTGCATTTTCAATACAGTAACTGTCATCCAAACTGTAGCCTAAGTTTACATCTGGTAATAGTGTCAAAGTACACAGTTACATTGACAACATGCCTAAACATTTTGACGAGCTTGTTCGTGAACAATGACTAAATGACTTATCATTCTGATGACACTGACATGATCATTGGCATGAATATTTACTTTTGAGAGATGTACTAAGGATTTTTAGTGACTGACTAGCTTTAGAAACATATCTATTGTATATTGCAGTTTGTACAAATTGTTCTGAGAAATGCACTTATTATTTTGCACATGTTAGGGATGATGTGAAAAACGCACCAAAGCGACTGAGAAAAACTGTAAGAGTAGCTTCCAGATGCTTTGTGCTAAGCGAAACCCCACAACAAAATCCAGGTGGTTGGTGGTGCGGAAGCAGTTCAGGGGGATGGATGGTGGAACAGGTCCGTGGAGTGGAAGAGGGTCAGAAGACTGAGCAGGGAGCATTGTCAGAGCAGGCAGAACAGGTGGTCAGGGCTGAGCTGATGACTTGAAGAGCTGATGACTTGGAGACCTGATGACTGATGACTTGACTGATGATGGTAGAGCTAGCGGTGCTGGTGACCTCTATGGTGGAGCAGGGGACCACCACCTTGGCCATGAGTTCATTTTGGCAGACAGTTCAATGAAGGGTTCCTTGGCTGTGACAGAACAGAGGCAAACGGGGTTCAGAGATGGTGTCCTTGGCTGTGTAAGAGCAGACGGAGAGTTCACAGAAAGCCTCCTTGGCTGTAGTTTTTTCCATCTACCCATCTAATAACCATATGCAACATTGCACCTTTTTTAAATGAGACTGAATTATCTCCTGTAGTAAAGTGTTTTTTCTTCTTCTCTTGTTTCTTTGTCATTAGTGAAAGATCAGGCTCACGTGTGTCCTCTGTGTCTATGAAGAGTCACTGTTCAAAAGATGATGGACCAAATTTCCGTGAGAAAACCCCATCTAACAAAAGGTATTTCATCTGTTTCTCCAAGCGTCTTACAGGCGATCCATTGATTAATTATTATTAAATAAGTAACATCTATCATCACATGTAACTGTCACGGGGTGTGTGTCTATATAAAGCGAAGGAGATTCCAAAACAAACACTTTATTCAAAACACAAAACAAACAAGCAGAAGATCACAGGAGCAAATGACAGAACCAAAACAGAACAAACACGTTACACAAACATGCAGTGATGTTAACTTGGTGTATGTACTAGAACTTGACTGAATACAAAAATAAATCTAAGTATTTTGAAAGAAATTGTAAACGGCTTTACTTGTTTATGAATATGGCCATTAAATTACACAGGTAGCCACTAGGGCACTACATTCCACAGTGGAAATACAGAACAGGCAATCATGTATATATACATTACACACAGGGGCAATATAACATCTACGTACCATTTGCAACGTCAAACCTCTTTAAATGACACTGTAGTATCTCCTGTAGTAACTTTTTTTTCCCTTTCTGTTCTTTGTGTCATTAGTGAAAGATCGTTCTCACGTGTGTCCAGCTCTGTGTCTATGAAGAGTGACTGCTCAAAAGATGATGGACCAAACTTCTGTGAGAAAACACCATCATCTACCAAAAGGTATTTCTAGTGTTCTCTATAAAACTGCTTTTCCAATCAACCACCTTTCTGTACTGATGAAGTAGGGAGTAGTAAGCTGCTGGTTTGGCCAAATGAAATTGACAACTGTGAACCTGTACATTTTTATGTGATTTTCTTCTTTTTGTGTGTGGTTTAGTTACAAAGGGCAAAAGACCACAGTAAATATTGGTGCAGAATTTACACGGTGGGAAGCTCTAAAAGCACAGAAGAAATTGAAGAGTGATGTGGAATTGGCATCTTTTCTTCTCAACAGGTGAGAACACAATATACCACAGTTTACATTTTACAATTCATTACCATAAATTAAACTTAATCTTAAATGGATCTACTTTGTCAAAATATGTGACTTAATAAGCCATGATATATAACGTTTTTTTTTTACAGTACATGTTATGTACCTGTGCCTTTTAAAGCAAACTGACCATTTGCAGTGATCCATATATAAATATAAATCACATTGAACATTTTTGAAAGTTAAATTCATCATAAATTTCAGTCATCAGGTTCAAGTGGAATACATATGCAACTAAGTCTATTATTACAACCAAGAGGATAGTGCCCCTACATAACTCTGCTTTTTATTGCAACTGAGCCATTAGTATGATTGAAATGCAAAAAAAAAAAAAAAAAAACACCTTTCTTTTCTACCAGGGTTCAATCTGAGAAATCAGACTCAGATTTCAAGAATTATCGCTGCCGCCGGGATTTCAAAGGCAATCTCCTCTGGATCTTCAAAGTAAGTAAAACAAACATAAATGTATGCTTATTATTTTATAACAAACAAATAGGTTATTGAACAAATGTAAAATTGTATTTAATTTTAATTTTTATATCATGCTTGCTTCCCTCATTTTTCAAATCTCAACTCAAAAATAAAAGTCAAACTCAGAAATAAATGTATATATGACTGAGAGTTTGGACATTTTTATGACCATTAGCAGGAAAAATTAATGGCAGTCAATACACAAACATGATCTGACATACCAAGAAATCATGTTGATTATTGGATTTGATACATACCTGGTAATAATATATTATAATATTGTAACATTACTTCGGCAAAACAGATTTGGCAAACGCTCCAGTGCATATTTGCGTTTCCGCTCTAGTCTGGAGAAAGTCAGATGTATCTATTTACAATAGCTGTGTCCAAAACAGTTCACTCATTCACTAATCCCTGTATAGTGTATGGCATTTGAGTGCACAATATCTGCAGTGAATTCAGAAGCTGACACTGTGCGTCGGAGAGCTGGAGCACACGTAGTCTCGCATAGCAAAACCTTCAGACTGATGGCAGAAGACTGATCACAGCTTTTCTTGGCCAAGGACCGCCCAAGAGGATGTTTGACTGACATGCAACACAACCAATCACAGTCCGTTTTGTTCCGCATCATGTTCATGTGGCAATATAATGTCGATGTCCCTACAACCATAGATATCTTATATAAAGGCTAGATGTCTCGTGCGCGCTGCTGGCCAATGGAGGTCGACGTCCGCACGTGGCGGCCATCTTGCCACAGTGTGCTCGCTCACTCGTTTAATGGTGCATGTACTTTTAAATAACCATAACTTGCTCAATTTTCTACCGATTTTCAAACGGTTTGGTTTGTTATAAACATCAGAGATGTAGTTATGACACTACATACATACACTGCATACATATGAATAATTATATATTCGGAATTATAGCCACGTTAATAACGTTTGTAAGAAACCAAACCGTTTGTAAATCCGTCAATATTTCAGGGAGATATGAGGATTTGTGTGCATGCTGATCACTCACCTAATGCACAGCTTCACTGCGGTAAGATGGCCGAACGGTGATGCCGGTGTTACAATATATTTGGTTCCTGAAATATTTGGTTCCAAAGGGTGGAGCTATCATGAATATTCACGAGACCATAGCGTGGGCGGGGCAATCAATACAAGCGAGTGGAACAGAAATTATTAGTGTGAGCGCCTTGTGTTTTATTTTGTTTTATGGATTATTTCTTTCAAAATAAGGTTGAACGAAGTTAAGCTTAAACTACTCATATATATTTTATAAATAATTTATCGTTTTATAGCATGTGTTTCAGGACTCTGAGTTTGCCTGAACTTTTACAGACCTGATCCTGTAGGAAGTTGGAAGACCTATATTTCTCTAAATTTCTCCCAGATTAGTTGTTGTTGACATTCCATGATGTTCGTTTCTCATGAATGACAGAGGTTAAGCTTTTTAAAATGTGTCTGATTGCTGTTTAAATAAATATTTACAAATATATTCTTGTGTTTTTATTATGTCTCCCAAAGTTGTCTGCATTTTATTAAAATAGCCTTTAAATTATAGGCTGATAGCTCAAGACGACATAAGAACTTGGAGTTGCATGCTGCATGCTTTGAATGTTGCTTTATACTGACTCAACTGAAAATCTTTTTGATACACAACCTTTACTTCATCAAAGGTTGTCATAAATGTTAGGCTTCAGATGCATTAACAGTTGTTTTCTCTAGCAATGCTTTAGAACAGTGGTCAAATTAATTGATAATAATGACTAATCATTAATCATAAAAAATAGGCCTACATCTTATCAGTTTATTAATGTTATCATTCTATGTAATCTTTTTGTAAACAAGTGTACACAAAAACACACTGGTGTAGATGGGTATACCAAAAAAATAAGGAAAGGTATTTATAAATAAAATATTTGAATAATATTAAATATTTTATTTGTCCTGCTGTATTAATTTTGTCCTTGATCCCATGTGTTTCTCTTGTCTAACATTCTCATTTTTACAGATGAATATGAATAAAATATGTAATTTTAAGACACTTCATCTTACTATAAAAGTAATTTCGAGTTTTCGAATGAATGAATGCTTTAAAAAACCTCAATAAATTTTACACAGAAATGTTGAGGCAGATGTTTTTGTTTATCATTATTTAAACAGTCTAGGATAGGTAGATAACTTTATGTATATTGTTTTATATTATAAAAATTATATATATTAAATTCTTATGAATGACAATACTTTTTATTTATATGTCCATGTCCCACCACACCTGAGAAACTTCTTTTCTGAACAATATTTCTATGCAATTTACTATTGTACACAGTTTTGGCCAATTAGCTATGGTGATGTTTTAAAAGAATAACGTGTCTCAACCACAATTCAAATAAATAAACCTCCTCATCTTTGTTGAATTTGTCATTTTGGCTGTCAATGTTTAAAACCTTGTATGAATTGAAAAAATGGTTCCTCATGGTGTTTCTAAAAAAAAAAAAAAAAGTCCTTCTTAGAGGGGCACAGAACTTCACAATCATAGGTGTTTAGTAACTAACTAACTTAGTGATTTCTCTAATAGTCTCTTCATGATCAAAACATACTACTTTTACATGAGGTCTTATACTATATTATACAGTGAGGTTTTTATTTGCCCTAGGTGCCAAAGCCCTTAATTTGATACTCCAATGCATTATATCTGTAAGAAAAATTGAAATTTACATTGCCAAATAAAAATCAAATTAAATGAATAAATTTTCTAGACTTTTGTCTCTTTTTCATTACAATTAAGTGCACTTACCTTTGGAATGGTACATTCAAAACGACAAATGACAAGTATAACATTTCTTTACTTGGACCTTGCTACATCAGGGATAGGCAACTCCGGTCCTGGAGGGCCACTGTCCTGCAGAGTTTAGCTTCAGCCCTGATAAAAACTCACCTGTCTGTATCTATCTAGTAATCCTGAAAACACTGATTGCCTTGTTCAGGTGTGTTTAATTAGGGTTGGAGCTAAACTCTGCAGGACAGTGGCCCTCCAGGACCGGAGTTGCCTATCCCTGCTATACATCAATACAATTGAAATAATTATCACTTAATTTGACCAACGTTCAAAAAGCATTGCTAGAGAAAACAACTGCTGAAGCTTAACATTTATGATAACCTTTGACAGTTGTGTATCAAAAAGATTTTCAGTTGAGTGTAAAGCAACATTCAAAGCTATATTGTATACCGTAATATAAAAGCTATTTTAATAATATTTACCCTACAGACAACTTTGGGAGACAGAATAAAAACACAAGAATATATTTATTTAAACATGCAATAATAGACATTTAAAAAGCTGAATCTCAGTCATTCGTGAGAAACGAACAGTTATAGAAGTAGTTTAGAACAAAACGCGATCTGAGGCGCTCACGCAAACAATTACTGTTCCACTCGCTTGTATTGATTGCCCCGCCCACGCTATGGTCTCGTGAATATTCATGATAGCTCCACCCTTTGGAACCAAATATTTCAGGAACCGAATATATTGTAACACCGGAAGTGACTGCGCCATAAGACATCTAGCGTTTATATATGATATCTATGCCTACAACAACAGACCGGCGTCCATCTAATAAATTATTTATACAAGAATGTTGTGCAAGTTTACTGCAACAGTGACGATGAGAACTTCACATAGGCTACTTTTGAAAATCCAGCGTTTAGTTGATCCTGGTAAGCTCATTGTAAACAGAATAGCTTTCTTCTTCCAGGAGGGGTTTTGGCATCACGGCATTTGTTTCCAAGTGGACCGATAAAGAATACGACACACACATCTCTTGGACATCATGTATAATTCAACTAATCATATCGCGACTTCGAAACTCCTGAAGTGTTTCCAGAAAAGTGTGACATATGCATCAGACTTTCAGCCAACATTCCATGGGCGTGGCGTCTGAGGCTGAGACTAGCTTCGTCACATGTAGTGATAAAACTCCTTTTATCTTAGATGTTAATTACTTTATAAAATAATATTAACAACAATAACAATCATAATGACTTTATTTTGTAATTATATATACCTCCGTGCCAGCTTTGGAATTTCATCAACAATAATGTGTTTTTGCATCAGTAAGCAATGTAGCCAATCACAGACATTGTTGTTGATCTCATAAACAAAATGGCCAATCAGAGGTGTTTAAGTATGTCAGATTCCACTCACCTCTCAAAACTCCAAAGTTTTATTCAGTGCTGAGTTATGCAGGATCGCGAAACCGCTCATTAGTGTAGACACAATGTAAGTAAGAGATTAATTGTGCATTGTTGACAGCTTCATTTATTGCAACAGAACTTTGTGAGATCGCGATGAACTGACAAAGCAACAGCTTTTTGATGACTGTAGCGGTCTTTGCTCATTTTCTATGGAGCTTATAATATGACAAAATTATTTGAATTTGAATTGTGTAAATTAATTATTGACAAGTGTAATCTAACAAAATTGAATAATATGTGGAATTTTAAATAGTTCTGAATTTGATTTCTTTAAATGAATATTGAATATTAAAATGTACAAATTGAAATGTTTTTATGGCTGAATTTTATAGACATGTATTTCCAAACAGCTGTTTTTTTGTTGTTGTTCTGAATTCTGCAATTATCTAGTTTTAAAAAATACAGATTCAAGATGAAGAAGAAATTCGTAACTTCAAATTCAGTTTTCTAAAATTCAAAACGCGGAAATTCAGATCGTACAGAAAGTAGGTCACGTCATCCACAGGGAAGAGTAGAGGATCTCAGAAAAGTCGAACGGAGCATTTTGGCTGCACTGCAGTATAGTTTTTTGGCACAAATGTGGTGGATGTTCAAGAGAATTTGTGTATCATTAGTTTTTTATTTAATATTGAAAGTAGAAAAATGAGAAAACTGCTTGAATATTGTTACAATATGATATTGTCAGCAGAGTGTGTCAGACCAGGTTGATTGAGAGTCCTGTGAATGTGACGTCATTGAGATGCACAAGCACGAAAAGTAAAATTGGGGACACTGAGAAGTTTGCGGTTGTGAGATTCTTTATTTGTAGGAAATAAGAGTGACTGACAGAGTGGATCAAGCGTATAACAGTGGATCAAGCGTATAACAAACATTAGATTTCTAATATTAGAATAATAAGTCCTCCGCTGCTGAAGTTGTATGGACTCTTAACGCGTTTATTGCAACTACATTTCATCTTTTTCTCTTCAAACAACCAGACTCACGAATGGCTTGACACAACCTATACAGGGGAGGAGCCTAGACAGGGCTTTCTTCTGTAGACCAAGCGTGCCACACAAGTGCTGAAAAGTGAAGCCAAAGCATCTCGCCCTTGCGGTCTGCGTCACCTCGACGCGTAGTTACAATTTTTTGGAGGTGCACGTCGAGCTACGGCGGAGGGGTCGGAGAGGGGTTCGCAGCGACACAGAGGGGTATGCGGGGGTACGTCGTCGATTCGACGCATAAGCATAAAACAGGCTTTAGTCAAGGCTGGATTAGTACCACCAGGGGCCCCTGGGAACTGAAGCTCATGGGCCCCCTTCCCTACCTGACAATCACACCCTCCAAAGGAGGCGATAAAAAATATAGTGACAACCAGCAAAGTGCAGGCAGCTGACCTTCGCACCACCAGAGACACACTCACACACACACACACTATCCATGTATTTTCCGGTATCTCTGTGTGAAAGGGGCTACACACACACACTGAATGACTAGTTCACAAGACAATGATGCAATGCATAAAATCATCCCAAGGCAGTGTATAGGTCAAGAGATTATTTATATGGCAATTTAGTGTTCACTTAAACTCAACAAAGCAGAAAGCACAACAGTAATTACGACACGTGATTGACTGAAGATACAACAATGCCGTTACACAACACAGCTAAGTGCAGGGTGCCAAAAAAAAAAACAGTCACTGAGTGAGTCTAATATATAGGCTAATATTCGATTTTGTTAGATTACACTTTTCAATAATTAAAATTTACACAATTCAAATCATTTTGTCATATTATAAGCTTCATAGTTGTCGAGGCTACAGTCTATATAATCATTGAATAAAACTATTGTTTTTTTATACTGCTGAGAGAACCGACAGCCAATTGCGTGCTACAAACATTTAAATGCTGAAATCACTCTGCACAGGACAGAAATAATCTGTTGAGGACATTATATTTTAGCTAATTTCTCGGACACATCACAGTTTTAGGTCTGGACATTTTTATGAAATATGAGAATTTTATGAAAATATTCCCATTTATTATTCCCATTATTACACGTCTTTTTTTCATTACATGTTGCCTAAAAAAAATCATTAAAATGCAAATTAGATACAGTGTATAGATGCATTTCATAGAATGGGAATGGCATTTATTGTTTACCCACGTATTGCATAAAGCAAAATGGTGTATCAAATAATTCTGTTATATCTCTCATAACATAGTTGAGAATAATTTTTATACAAAGTTTGGATTTAAAAAAGCTAGAACCTAAAACTTGATTGTTTAATGAAATAAAACATATTTTGTTTTTGCCAGTTCATGTCTTATCATGTCTTTTAATTTTCTTAATAAATTGGTCCTAGTTCCTGGTGTCCTCTACAGAGGACAAATATTCATGGCAAAATATTATTGCAATTATTTTCCAATTATTGGTAAAAGTGATGACTTGTAAATATTCTTAACTGTCCCACTGTAGCCTGCAATGCTATGGTGGAGCCGTTGCTCAGCCTTCATCTGCACTTTACTAGAGCACCCAGTTATTTGATTCTGGAACCGGGCCTGTTTGTGTTTTTGTACTCACCACCACTTTACCTTACGTATGTTCAATATTGTCAAACTAAATGAGTGCATTTTACTGTTGCTTGCCTGCAATTTGTACTACAAGTAAATTGTTTACAAGTTAAACATGTTTTAAATGTATATGACAAAGGGTATAGGATTTGGTTACTTGGTTGACCCTTATTTTTTCTTGCTTTGTTTTCAGGATCTTGAGAACAAAATAATCATATTTTTGAAGAATGAGCTGGAAAAGTTTAAGAAAATTTTAAATAAAGGGAACACCCAATACTTTGTGCAAGACTTTACAGAGGAAATGTATGATGTCAAAGAAGCAGCTCTTGATATGGCACTCTACTTCCTGAGAGATATGAAGCAAGTTGAGGCTGCAGATGCTCTACAAGGTAAGAGTGTCATGGGCATAACAATCTGTCATTGTCACTTATAAAATATACAAGAGAAAATGATATTTTCTCATATATGTCCTTCTGTGCTGGCAATGTCATTCCAACTAAGGAAGTTAAACTTTACCCAAATAACAACCCCTGGGTTTCTAAGGAAATTAAACATTGTATTAACCTGAAAAAATGGCCTTTATGGCAGGTGATAAAAGTCATTTTAATGAACTGAAAAAGGAACCGAGAGACAAAACTAGGCTGGCCAAGCTTCGCTTTAAAGACAAGATGGAGGAGAGGATTATTGGAGGAAATACAAAAATAGCATGGCTGAATCTGAATATGATGATGGGAAAAACTAAAGCTTCAACTCAAGTTCATAGTCCAGACCCTGCTTCCTTTGTAGAGCAGCTGAACACTTTTTATGCCAGGTTTAATTTGACTAATCCTGGGAACGACTGGGACCAGTTTGATATCAGTAGTACCTCTACACCAATGAGTGTGGATGAGCAAAGGGTTGTTTCCATCCTTTCCAAATTACAGCCAAGGAAAGCTCCTGGTCCAGACGGTCTTGAGGGCCGCATGTTGAAAGAGTGCTCGGCCCAACTAGGTGGTATGTTGACACAGGGAATGTACCTAAAGCATGGAAGGAGACAACCATTATTCCTGTTCCTAAAAAAAAACATGTCAAGAAGATGACAAATTGTATACCTGTGGCACTCACTTCGATTCTTTGCAAGTGCATGGAGAAGGTGGTGGCGGGGGAGCTTACCACCAAGGTAGCTGAGTGTCTGGACCCGCTCCAGTTTTCCTATATACCAAAACGGGGAGTTCAGGGATGCCTGCTTAACTCTCTTTTGGATAAAGTGACTGGACATTTGTTCTGATTTTATTTATGGATTTTACTTCTGCTTTCAACACAGTGAACATTTGTCTATTACTGAATTGCCTGCAGAGACTACAAGTTAACTCAAGTCTTGTTCTATGGATTAAGGACTTTTTAAAAGATAAACCCCAACATGTCAGAATGTATGGTTTTAAATCTAATAGTATTATTGTAAATACGGGGGTTCCTCAGCTTTGTGTGTTATCGCCCATTTTATTTTCTGTATAAACGAACGAAATCAAGTGTGATACTAATGGTCTGTCCCTTCTGAAATATGCTGATGACGTGGCTTTGGTGACTTGCATAACAGATGAGCAATCCCTGGTCACATATAGACAATATGTTGATTCTATGGTCCAAAGGTTTCAAGAAAGTCCTCTGGAGTTGAATACAAGTAAGACAAAGGATTTGTGTTGTGGGAGGTTTCATTCATCAAATACCTTATATTCACTATCTGAACCACTTAGGCTGGGGGGGCAGGTAGTGGAACAAGTTGAGACCTTCACATATTTGGGCACTGAGATTGATAGCCATCTATCCTTTACTCCGCATGTGAATAGCGTCTATAAGAAGGCACAACAGCGCTTATTTCTGTTGAGAAGGTTGAAAGGTTTTTAATGTAAGACAGAATATCTTGACAGCAGTGTATCATTCTCTAGTTGAATCAGTTATGACCTTTAATATTGCATCCTGGTTTAATTTTCTTTCTTTTGGAAACAAGAAAAATTATCCAGAGTAATCAAACAGGCATCTAAAATTATTGGGTCCCAGCAGATTCAACTTGTAGATCTTTATAACTGTGCAGCAAAGAGGAAAGCAGTCACCATCGTTACTGACCCCTCTCATCCTCGGTACCCCTCTTTTCAGTTAATGCCATCAGGTTACCGCTTTAGAGCTCCTTTGGCCAAAAAGAAAGCTTACAGGAACTCTTTTATTCCTATTGCAATTTATATTTCAAATAAGACCAAAAAGTTGTATTAGTCTATTGTATTTAAGCCTTTATTTACATATTTGTACGGTATTTTCTTTGTATTAATTGGGTTTTGTGATGTGTGTGTGATTATATTGTGTACATGTGAGCCTTTTAACCTAAGACAAAGTTCTATCACTGGTTGATAGATAATAACGTTTTTGAATTGAATTGAATTTTTGAATTGAATTGATGCATATCTGTTTTATGTTCTCGTTTGTGTGTTAGATGAGCTGGTCCTCATTCATCAACGACCACTAAAATCAAACCTGAAGAAGAAGCATCAATCTGTATCTGAAGGAATTGCAAAGCACGGTGACTCCAAGCTTCTAAATAACATTTACACAGATCTCTATATGACTCAGGGTGCTAGTAAACAAGTCAATACAGAACATGAAGTAAGACAGGTTCAGGCTGCTGCCAGGCGGCAAGAATCACAAGAGATACCAGTTGAATGCAAAAATTTGTTTGAAGCACCTGAACAAGACAAGGAGATCAGAACTGTACTGACAAAAGGAGTTGCTGGCATCGGAAAATCCATCTCTGTGCAAAAATTTATTGTGGATTGGGCTGAAGGAAAAGAAAATCAGGATATTACTTTCATATTTCCTCTTGCATTTCGAGAGATGAACTTAAAGAAGAAACAAAAACAAAGCTTAACAAGTCTTATAAGTCAGTTTTTCCCAGAGACAAAAGGACTGAACCTTGCAAGAAACGATAAATTCAAAGTCCTGTTCATCCTTGATGGATTGGATGAATGTCGCCTTCCTCTAAACTTTGATGGTAATGAGACGTGGAGTGATGTATCGTCACCAGCCTCTCTGGATGTTCTTCTGACGAACCTCATCAAGGGAAATCTGGTTCCTTCTGCTAAAATCTGGATCACCACTAGACCAGCAGCTGCCATTAAGATTCCTCCTGACTGTATCGACCGTGTGACAGAAGTACAAGGATTCAATGATGCACAAAAGAAGGAGGAATACTTCAGGAAAAGATTCACAGATGTGGATCTGGCCAATTAAATTATTGACAATGTTAAACAATCAAAGAGTCTCTTTATCATGTGCTACATCCCAGTCTTCTGCTGGATCTCAGCCACTGTTCTCCAGAACATTTTGGAAGAGAAAATAAATAATGACAATCAGTCTGATGAAGCCTCTAAAACACTGCAGGAATCAAATACTGAAGACACTCCCAAGACTCTGACACAAATGTATACACACTTTCTACGCTTTCAGATCCAGCAGAGCAGACGAAAGTATGATGGAAAATACGCACCAGATGTTTCTTGGGATAAAGATGCCATCCTTTCACTGGGGAAACTGGCATTTCATCAGCTGGAAAGAAACAACCTGCTCTTCTATGACACAGACCTGGAAGACTGTGGTATTGATGCCTCTAAAGCATCAGTGTATTCAGGCATGTGTACCCAGATCTTTAAGGAGGAAAGAGGGATCATTCTTGGTACCACTTTCTGCTTTGTTCACTTGAGCATTCAAGAGTTTATTGCAGCCCTTTATGCACATCTGTTTCTAGACATAAAGAAGAAAAGTGTGTTTGTCCATGAGTCTACAGAACAGGAAAACAAAAATGAAACCATGATTGATTTGCTCAAGACTGCAGTGGACAAGGCGCTTGAGAGTGACAATGGACACCTGGACCTTTTCCTTCGCTTCCTCCTCGGTCTGTCACTCCAGACCAATCGTCCACTCTTACGAGGACTGTTGACACAGCAAGATGACAATGACAAGAACTACAAGGAAATAGTGCTGTACATCAAGAAGAAATTAGAAGATAATCTGTCTCCAGAAAGATCCATCAATCTGTTCTACTGTCTGAATGAACTGAATGATCAAACTCTGGTGAAAGAGATTCAGACTCAACTTAGAGAAGGAAGTCTCTCATCTGGTGACCTTTCACCTGCCCAGTGGTCTGCTGTGGCCTTTGTGTTGTTGACATCAGAGGAGGAGATGGAGGAATTTGATCTTCAGAAATTCAAGAAATCAGACGAGTGTCTCTTTAGACTGTTGGAAGTTATGAAAATCTCCAAAAGAGCTCTGTAAGTAATTTAAAGCAGAGGTCTTAAACCCGGCCCTGAAGGCCCACTGCCCCACAAAGGTCATATCCAACTTCCTTCATCTTGTGATTTTCAAGTAATTCTGAAAAGCTTATTTAGTTGGTTCAGATGTTTTAATTAAGGTTGGAGCTAAACTCTGCAGGACACTGGGCCCTGGTTCTGTTTCTGAACTTTTAATCATAATGCAGATCAAATATAACACAGTCGCACCAGCCTAACTCATTCTCTAGTTCCTCGTCTGGGCTTTAGAACTCCCCGCATTAACCCTATGAATGCCAGTACAAAATAAAACATCAATTTTTAAAACGATTATAAAGAGTCTGTGCTCTCCACTACGAATGTTATTTAACCATATTCATTTACAATTGTGGATAACTATATGGATAATTATGAGTCTCTTTATCATGGTCATTATACATTTTACATTCTCTTTAAAATTTATCATTATAGTTATGGATAACTATAACCATTATTGATTATTAAGATAGGTAAAAATGTTTAAACTATTTTTAAGCACATAGGAAACTATATTTCCTACCATTTTTTTGTAGAGGAAGAAACAACATCTTTAAAATTAAATATAGTATGCATCATCTTTAGGGAGTATACTGAATTTTATCTCTTAACCCTTTAACAGTCACACTAAAACAAAAAAAAATTTATTGCTAAAATTGTATTCTTGACACTTAGCAACTTTTTTTTTTTTTTTTCAAATGACACGTTCACTAAGCGGACACAGCTGGTTGACTTGCCCGTTTAGGGTATTTCTCAGCATGAACTGACAAGTATTAAGCATTGATGGAATTTTTCATTTGTGCAATGGAAGTTGAATTTTTTTCATATAAAAACATTAAATTCCCCGTGAACCGGAAGTTGCAAACGTCTTTTCTCCAGTGCTGTGACGTATTTCCCAGTGAAACGGAATATTGAACAGAGGGCAGGGTTTTACTCTAGCGCTCCTCCTCTCCATCTCTTGCTCATAGCAGACTAACGGTTTGAGGGGAGTGGTTAAACGTTTCCCAAACCAATTCTTCAAACCTACGTCATCAGAGAAGGGACGTCATTCCAGACCGGAAGTATCTTTTCAGACTTTGATTAAAGATTACAACGGCAAACAATTTTTTTCTGTGTTTTAACTTGCACGGATTAATTGTTCACCACAAGACTAGTAATATGCGCTAACAAAGTAAATAGGGTCAATTTTGATTTCAGTTGGACTTTATAGCTCCAGTACGTAATTTTTTTGGGTTAAAAATGATCCAAAATATTTTTTTACGCAAGTACATAACCAGCCAGTGTTCAGCCAGCCAGACACTATCTACTTGCCTTAGCTCGATTCAAAATGGTAAGCTTGTAATAATGTTTTTAATTCCAGTGGTACTGGTGGATTTCCACAGGAAAAATTCGTACATGTCTTTGCGTCATTACGTCACATCTGTACACATAAAGAAGGTGTCTCGGCTAGTAGGCTATTGCGTGTGAGGATGGTGGAGATGGTGCTTTTTCACAGCACTTCATATAGTTAAACGTATTAATTTGATGGCCGATCCATAAAGGTTCAAATGACAATCACCAGTGAGAATTGGATATTCATCCGATGTAAAATGCAAAAGAATTTGGACTTCGGAGTGCTATACAGAAAAAAAAGAGACTGCGACCGGGCTCATGAGAAAATGAGGTTAAATAAATATAAGGGCATTAAATGTAGTCTATATATATATATATATAGCTTTTTATCTAAATGTACACTCTTAAAATCAGTCAATCAAGCATTATATTATGATAATCAAGCATTATTTGTGATATGATAGTAATTAGAACTAAAACTTGATATATATTTTCAGGATATGTTTTGGAATATGCAAATATTTGAAATTGGCCCAATAAATATATTTCATACTTATATTTAATATATTTTTGTTATATTTCAGAATATATTTCAATGTATTTGGAATATATGCCACATATATTTTTGACACTTTTGGGGACCCATACAGAAAAAAATACATTGAAATATATTCTGAAATATAACAAAAATATATGAAATATAAGTATGAAATATATTTATTGGGCCAATTTCAAATATTTGCATATATTCCAAAATATATCCTGAAAATATATTTCAAATATATTTCTTTTGTGTATGGGATCTTAAGATATTGTTGGTCATTCAGTTTTTTGGTAAAATAAATAGTAATTGATAAAGAAAATATACAACACATGAGCTGCTGGGTTCATGAATGTTAATCACTTTGTCAGCATACGCTCAAACTGATTTGCTGAAATTAAAACCGGGATGAGTGCCATCCAATGAGATTGCCGTTTGCGCATTAGTTTCCACACACTACGGAGAAACAGGCATAACTTCTGCATGTTCTTAAAAGCTGAAAAATAGCAGACGAACTCCGTTATTTTGACAGGAAAATACAAAATGAATATCGTTTACATGTAGCACGTCGATTTTGCGTGGTTTGCAAGTGTCTCTCTCTCTCTCTCTCTGCATGTGTGAGAACCGCGACAAGTCGCGCGCCTTCACACTAGAGTTTACGGTACGTCAAATACACGTACACTCAGCTGAATTTGAAATACTAGTACAGAATTGCTTGACAGAGAGCGAAACTCTCAAGCTCTCAGTCAGTGTTAAGCAAGTGAAAATATATCCATGCTAAACTTATACTTAGCATCTAAAACACACACACTGGCGAGTAAAATCTAAGAATTTATTAGCCGATGACTAATGATAGACATTATTTAGTCGCCCAAAATGAAATTTACTCACATATGCGAGTGATTTACTCACATTGTCGAGGGTTGCCCTAACTGGGCAACTCGACCGAGCTGTCACACATTTTTTTCTGCGGTAACACAGAGAAGAAATGTATCATCACATTGCTGCCATTCAAGACAATAGTGGGCCCTCTCTTGCACCCAGCGCAATTAACTTTGTACACCGACGCATGTATCATGCCTATTTTGCACCCGCGCAAAGCGGACTTTTCCCTCCACAGACGCACGTCGGTAAACTAGCAAATGCACTTGCGCTCCCAGGGGCGGTTCAGCGCAAAAAGTAGGCGTGTTCCGGCGCAAACGTTCCCTGATGCTATTTTACTGTTCCATAAAACAATTGCGCCACTGGCCAGAAAAAACCTAGTCTAAAGTCAGTGGCGCGTTGCGCGTTGTTAATTATGCTATTTTAAGGGCGCATGCTTGACCATAATGTATAGCGTGCACAACGCGCATACACTTTGATTCTCTAATCTACACAGAAGCAGCAGTTTTCATTTTTGCAAATCATATTATTACAAACGATAGATAGATAGATAGATAGATAGATAGATAGACAATTTATTATAAAAGCATACATCTAGCTTACACATTTACCCACATTATTATATGCCTGTTTAATCGAAGCTAATTTGGGTGTGTTTCTCCATCCCCAATGTCACTTCTCTCTCTTTTACGGCCGTGACGAGAGCGTTGCTCTCCTCGGCTGTGAACCGCTCCTGGCGCGCGCCTGGCAAATCCGCCGTTATAATAGCAATACGCCAAGGAAAAAGCGTGTCTGCTCTTAAAGGGAATGTGGGATGATGCTCTGATTGGTTTATTTCACGTTACGCCCAAACCACACCTATGAATAATGAAGCTACTTCAGACCAACCTCTTTTAGATTTGCGCCGGGCGCAAGAGTCATTTAACCCGCCGGGAAAATAGCAACAGCGCCGAGACCCGCCCACAAAGTTACTTGCGCTTTGCGCTTTGACACTTGCGTTTCAGATCGTTAAAATAGGGCCCAGTGTTAGGATGTCTAGAACATGAAATCCGCTTTAAAAAAAATATTGCCTCAAATTTAAGTGTCCATTTCAGTCAGTGTTTGAAGTGTGGCGTCGCGTCAATACACGTGCGGTTTTGTTTTCAGCTTCTAAGCAACAATATAGCAGCATTGCCAGCCAGTGGATATAATTACCATTACACACACACTTTTCAATGAAGGGTATAAGGACAAAGAGCAAAAAATGGGGTTTTAATTATAGCAATTGGATTGCGAAAAAAGGTCAACCGTGCGGTTACAATGCATGTTAAAGGGTATATTACTGTCGTATATTTATTGTTTGTATAAAATTAATAAATGGATTTTTTTATATATATATTTGTATAGCAAATCTATTGTTTGTATAAATTTTTTCTTTGTATTCTAAATTATTTCTTGTAGGTTAAACGATTGTGACTTAACAGACAAAAGCTGTTCAAGTCTGGCTAAAGCTCTCGAATCAGATAACAATCTGGAAGAGCTGAATATGAACAATAATAATCTACAGAGTTCAGGAGTAATTCATCTCTGCTCTGGACTGAAGAGTGTAAAGTGTAAACTGGAGATACTGAGGTAAGTTGTGTGACAGCAGACAAAAGGTGTACTTTACAAAGTGTGTGTACAAATAATGGATCAGTTAATATAAATTTTATAAATGTTTAAAGATGCAGGTAAGGTGGATTGCATATGCCAAATTGTTGCAGTGTGTGTGTGATTATGAATGTGTCCCAGCACTCTCAGGTTGTGACAGGAAGGGCATCCAACGTAAAACCTGTGCCAAATCATGTGTGTGTGAAGTGGACCCTACAAATTAGCAAGAATAATGCTAAGAAAGAGAGGGTTAGTTAGTAAAGTGGTAAACAAATTATTAGTTTTTACAATTTATACTATCTACTTTGTTTCAGAAACAAATATGCTTAATTTACATCTCCTTCAGTTTGACAGTTAAGGGGAGTTAATGGTAGTTCACCATAATGAATTCGTGAAACCTAGGAATTAAAATTTGGGTGACACTTTTTCAATAGTCCACTTTAGACATTCTAACTATAAGTAACTTTGCAGCTACATGTCAACTAACTGTCATTAAAGTGTTAGTAGCCTGTCTGCTTAATATCTGCTAACACTTTATTTTATTGGTCCCCCAGCAAACATTATACTGACTATAAGTAACTTGGCAACTACAAGTTTTGTTTTATTACACAGCAAAACATTTTGTGGCAAGGTTCAAATGAAAAGAGTTATAAGAATCAGGAAAGATAGTGATATCCAGCTAGCTATATGTTAACCATAAACCAATCATGAGACGTGTGAGAGACAAACTATGAGACTATAACAGAGGCCAAACAGTAAGAGCTGTGCAGTAAACCTCACTCCCTTGGCCTCAAGAGGCGCTAGCTACTGTCTGCTAGCTTGCCCCTCAAGCTGGTGAAGCTGGTTTGAATCAAATACATTGACATTTACTTTTCAGACTCAGCCAGTGTGCGATAACAGAGGAAAGCTGTTCAGCTCTGGCTTCAGTTCTCAGTTCAGACTCCAGCAGTCTGAAGGATCTTGACCTAAGCAATAATAATCTGAAGGATTCAGGAGCGAAGCTGTTCTCTGATGGACTGAAAGAGAACTGTAAACTGGATAAACTCAGGTCATTTAATGTCTAACATATTAATTTTAGACTCTAGATTTACTGTGTCTAACACTGGGCATTTCGTTTGTCTCTATATTCAGTGATCAATGTTTGATTGAAATCTCTTTTCTGTAGACTCTCAGACTGCAGTATCACAGAAGAAGGCTATAAAGCTCTGGCTTCAGCTCTGAGATCAAACCTTTCACACCTGATAGAGCTGGATCTCACAGGAAATGATCCTGGACAATCAGGAGTGAAGGAGCTCCTTGATGTACAACAGAAACTAGACTGTAAACTAACAATAAGGTGACTGACATGTGATGAAATAATACAAAATGAATGATATGCAGGCAAATTAATTGATGAAAGTACTGAAATATTTCCATAAAAGCAAATTCAAGATGAACCATTTCAGACTTTTTTCATCAATCAAATACAATACTACCGGTACATCAAGCTTAGTTGCTTATTGATTTATATTTGGTTCAATTTCCATTCTGCAGGTTTTTGAGTCCTGAAGCAGAGAAAGTCTGTCAGAATTTGACTAATGTTCTGGGTGAAAACCTGTTACTCCTGAGAGAGCTGAATCTAAATGAATGTCAACTGGGACACTCAGGATTGAAGAAACTTGTTCCCGTACTGGAGGATAAACACTGTAAACTCAACAGACTGATGTAAGTTGTATCATTGTTATGATGACAAGTTCAAGTGCTTTTAAACCTGTATTTTATTTATCATGAATGATGAGTGCTGAACGAATTACCATGTTTCTTTTGTATTTGCATCATCATTATCAATGGTCACTTAAAGTAGTATATGTAATAAACGTAACAGTAAAAGTAGTATCTAACTAACATATTTACTAAGGTACTGACACTTAGTTTTCTCTTTATACAGTCTGAATAAAACCCACGTAACAGAAGAAGATTGTAATGCTTTAGCTACAGCTTTAAATTTAAATCCTTCAAATCTGAAAGAGCTGGATTTAGGTCGCAGTATTCTCAGAGACTCAGGAATGAAGATCATCTCGTCTCTGTTTGCAAATGTAGAGTGCAGACTGGTAAAGCTGAAGTAAGTAAATCAAAAAATGTATTCAAATATCATATTAATGTATAGAAGCAGTAGCCAAGCTATTAGTTGTATCATTGTATGCATAGCTTAGATTTGGATATTATCGATTTGTTCTCTTTGTTAGAGGTTCAAGTACGTAGTGCTGAAACCCTATTGTAATTGTTAACATTTAACAAGGATCAGCATTTTCACCTAAAATTGATCGGCCAGACCAAACTGTAAGTTGAAGAGACCCCATCTACATCGTCACCAAGGCTCACCCCAATCTGCCTGATGGTGGCGCTACAGCAATCAAAAGTACTTAATGGTTCATAACTCCTAAACCATTCGCCGCAGACTCAAGTGTCTTATATATTTGAGTAAGGGATCGCAAATCACACTATTTTTTGTGCATGCCCACCTCATTCATAGCATATGTTAGAACTCCTCATTCTGAGGAACTTTGCCTCTAGGACCACCGCTGTCAATCGAATCTTTCATTAAATATTTCAAAAAACCTACTTTTGTGAACTAGTCCTAGGTTTTTGGCTCTGTGAAAAAGCTAAAACATATGTAATGGGGCAAAAGGGGTGCTTTTTAACTGCTCTTGGCTATGCTACTCCAATTTCTTTTGGGTAGGAAATCCCAGATCACCTGAGGGTTTCCTGTACGGTAATTCAATTCAGTGAATATACTCAAGGCAAATTTACTATAAACAAAGCATCACTTTTATTAAATACATTGATTCTCATTTGATTTCACTCAAAAACCGGCAAAACTTGTTCTTAAAAGATGGCAGTAACTATGGAGGGTAACATAACACTTCAAAAAGAAAACGAACAAAAGAAAAACAATACATAAAATGAACCCAAAAAATTAAAGCTTCCCTATACACCACACTAATGCAAAAAAAATAACAAAAATAAATAAATACATGTCCACACCACACTTGTACAGGTAAGAGTGAATTTCATTTCATACAATAAAACGATCCGCTTTAAAAAATCATAAACACTCACATGCAGTAGGCTGTAATGATCATTCAGTATCCACCGCTCATCCAGCTCAACATAACCAGTGTGAGGGTATTTAAAGCACACTTCTCTACAAAAGAGTAATTTGTCATGATATATACAAAAATATTGCTACTAATCATTTCACACATTAACATAATCTACTTTAACACATCGTAAACACTCCCGTGCAATATACTGTACTGATGATTCAGCGTCCACTGCTCATCCACCCAAACTTAATCAGCATTAAGGCATTTAAAGAACACATCTAAATATAAACTAAAGAGAAAAAGGCAACCAAATGATTATGCACAGCTGACATTATCCTGCACTATTTGCATCAGAGTCATTTTCACTACAGTCGCCGGCTTTTGGCCAACACATCAAAATGTTCCCAAAACATTATAAATGAGCACTAAAAACACTCTGCTCAAAACCATAACATCTATTAAAATATTATCACAGCTTGTTCTTCCAGCAACCAACATCCAAATGCACACCAAACATTTTAGGCACTGCAACCCATTCCACTTATAGGAAGTGGCCTATTTAAAGGCAAAACGGACCTTCTGCAGATACCCTCAGCAGTGTCCTTTATTGACTTGGCTACACATATATATCCTTAGTAAATTGCCTGTTTTGGCTGTATATGGTCGTTTCCATCTATGATCTAGGTGGTTAAATGTTTGCTAAATAAAACATAATACCTTTTTATGTATTTGCTTAAAGGCCTTAAAGCGCTTGAACCCAGTTAATTGCTGCGTGAAGCTATATTTTTCACATTCTTTCTACAGGATAAATAGCACCTGTATTACTGAAGAAGGTTGTGCTGCTCTGGCATCTGCTTTTAACTCAAACCCTTCAAACCTGATCGAGCTGGATCTGAGTGAGAATAAAATAGGAGAGTCTGGAGTAACACAAGTCTCCAGTCTACTGGGAAATTCACAGTGTACACTGCAGATACTCAGGTCTGAATTCAGCTCATGTAAACATGAATCAAAGTTGAAGCCTAAAGCTGGCCTGTAAAAAAAGTTTAAAATGTTGGTAAACATAATATTTGGGAGGTACTGTAGTCAGCAGTGAATGCATTTTTGCACAACATGCATAAAACATGTTATATAGCTATTGAAAAACATTGATCTTTTTGAGGTGCTGCACATTATAAATGTCTTAATGGTGTAATGCAATATTGAAATAATTAATGAGTAATTGATTACAATTTTATTATTTAGACTTTTAGACTGCAATATCACAGAAGAAGGTTATAAAGCTCTGGCTTCAGCTCTGAGATCAAACCCTTCACATCTGATAGAGCTGGATCTCAGAGGAAATGATCCTGGAAAATCAGGAGTGAAGAAGCTCAATAATTTACTACAGGATCCAAACTGTCAACTGAAGACACTAAGGTGAGACGCGATGAAATAATACAAAAATTAAATACAGGTGAATTGTTTGCAAAAATATTATTTAACTAATACTGTCTGTTGGATCAAAATAAATTCTAGAAAAAACATTTTACACATTTTTCTATCAAAATCAGATGCTGTTTTTCATTATGCAAAGTTAATTCATCTTCCCTTCTGCAGGTTTTTGGGTCCTGCTGCAGAGGAAGCCTGCCAGTATGTTATAGGAATTGTGGGTAAAAACCCGTTACTCCTGAGAAAGCTGAATCTGAGCAAACGTAAACTAGGAGACACAAAAGTGAATCAGATCTCTGCTCTACTGCAGGATAAACACTGTAAACTCAACAAACTGATGTGAGTATTTTATATTGTTATATTCTCTGCAAAGTATCTAATCCATTTCAGATTCTAATCAAATACGGTTATTGCTGTTTTGGGGCTATTCAATTAACCATCTTAGATTTATCTATCTCTGTCATTGTAGTTTTTGTGGCTGAAACACACTGAAGAATGTTTCCTGTCTTTGTTTTCTTTCTCTTCAGGTTGAATAATAACAGTATTACAGCAGAAGGTTGTTCTGCTCTGACTTCAGCGTTTAATTCAAACCCTTCAAACCTGATAGAGCTGGATCTGAGTGGGAATAAACTTGGAAACTCTGGAATAATGAGTATCTGTCCTCTGCTGAAAAATGCACAATGCAGATTGGAGAAACTCAAGTGTGTATTTTTATTTATCAACATTTCTGAATGTTAATATGCATTTGTAAATGCTCCTTTTATCAGAATAACTGAAAATTAAACTGGCTTAAATTTCAGTTTTACTCCTCAGTTTCACTTTTTGGACCATTTGACTTTTCATGTCACTGATTTTAAATATCACAAATAAATAAATTGTGTAAATGTGGTTTAGGAGCTCCAAGTAGTTTGTCAGAATGCATTTATAAGCCTGCAACTAATCTCTGTCCAAACAAAGAATTAACGACTTATTTCTGTCAGGACCACTATCGTCAAATACGATTGACAATTAGCATACAGTTACGTCCGTTTCACACATACTCCGCTTGCGGTGCGTATTTTTTTCCATACCCATGTTAACAGGCTAGAGCTTTCACACTGCACGCGGATGCGGTCCGGCGATCCGTTCCAGGAGCGGTGCGTATACAGCAGTGCAGCGATCGTTTCCGCATCAAGTCTATTTTTGCTGTGCTGCACGCGCTGAATTAAAATGACAGCGCATGGTTCGTGGTCAAAATGAACACAGATTCACATGAAAATGTAGTAATTTAATCATAAATGCATTTAATTAAACAAAATGTAGTAATCTCACCATAAATGCATTTAATTGAATAGCCTACTACTATTTTTCACAGTCATCTTTTTACTTTATGACCGGGGTAAAGCAAGGAAAACTACCATTTACCTCAACAAGGCGACATAATGAATGACAATCATTCGTATTCGTGGAGGTGGAAAAACAAGTTCTTTGACATGCTAGATTTATTGTATAAAGATTTAAATTATGCAAAAGAAAAGGTATGAGTCTACTGTTATTTTCAATTTTAAGTTTTAATTTAAAATGTTTGCGATTTTTGCGAAGTACATGGTTAAATATTTTATCACTTGCTTGAGCAACTTAATATATAATCTATAGAAGTAATGCATTGAATAATACGTTGTTTAAATTGTTTAAATGGTAATATCTATTAAAGAGTGTTTATGTAGGCTACAAAGAGAATAGCAATGCTGACAAAACTGTTTTTAAATAAAAGTTGCTGATAACTTCTGGATTTGAAATACAAAAAGTGAGTAACTGGTTTGTGGTACAGCCGTGGATCAGTTGCGCACGGCAAGCACAGCATATGTGAAAGCGTGATGCTCCTGTACTGCATACGCACTGCAAAAGGAGTATGTATGGTTCTGTTCTGGGCAAGAACTCTCTGCGCAACCCCCCCCCCCCCCCCCTCCCCCAATGGTAAACAAAGCCAACATGAATGTATAGCAGATATCATTATTTCAATATTTTAATGTACAACATAATTTGAGAATTTGGTCTGATTCACATGGGAATCAGAATGCCAAATCCTGACTGGAGAGGAGGAGCTGGGGATGGAAGAGGGTAATTAGCTCCTGAGAAACACGATAGCTGTTCATAATACTGAAGGAGCTTGTATGTGGATGCTGTGATGGGTGTCGTATTGCTATAGGTAGACGTGGATCAGCTGAGAGTCAGCTGATGCGAGTTGATTAACATGACCTGCCAGAACTGACGCTACGCTTGATTTTTGTTTTACAGACTTTCAGACTGCAGTATCACTGAAGAAGGTTATAAAGCTCTGGCTTCAGCTCTGACATCAAACCCTTCACACCTGATAGAGCTGGATCTCAGAGGAAATGATCCTGGACAATCAGGAGTGAAGCAGCTCCTAGATGTATCACAAAAAACAGACTGTAAAGTAACACCGAGGTGAGTGTTTTAAATTTATAAAGTACGTCATGATGAAAATATTTTAAAACTGTTTAGAAAATTTACATTGACAAATAAAGATATAACATGAAAACATGTCTATGAAATTATGAACATATGAATAGAAAAAAATACCTGCTAGAATATGATGCATCAATGTTTTTGAAAAATAAACTGACCGTCTCAAATAACCCAGTCAGCTAGTTTTAATAGACCTTTATCACATTTCCTGTTTCTGGAAAGCGAAGCAGTGTATCGCTACTTCCGGTACCATCACAACAAATTGAACACAATCAAAACTAATGCCTGAATCCTCTCGATGATGTTACTGCAGCCATGCGGCTGCTCTAATTCTAAACAAGGAAGACACCCTTACCTCATTTTCATGATTTCCCTACACAAAAAGAATTTAGGAAAGCATGGGTGTGACTGATACGGTCCTTCTACGTAGGAGTACGTTCATGTGTAGTAGACTTATGCATTTCTTAACTGAGGATGTTTACATTATATCTTCAACCACTTCAAATGTTCCTCCTATAAATATATTTCCCTTTAAAATGTGCATTCTGAATAATAAATACATTTATTTCCAAACTAACCTGACGCAGTCCAGTGCTCATCTTCATTAACAGTGCTTTTCTTTTACTGATCATATTTCATACCGGTTGAATTTGAATTTTTAACTGAATTTCACTGATAAACACCCTTACAAAAATGAATCATTGTTTTATTATAGATAAATGTAGAACCTTGTTTTTTTTTTTCGCGGACTAATTACCATTTGTATTAGTTATACTACAAATAGCCAGCCTACCATAGCTAAACTATACCATGGTTGATTTGTGGTTACCATGGTTGAACTAAAACTCTTTTCATAAGAACAGTATGAAAATAGATGAATTAATTAATAATAATAATAATAATTAAATTTAGACATTCTACTAAGTAACTTTTTAACTACATGTCAACTAACTGTCATTAGAGTATTAGTAGGCTGTAGTAGACTGGTAGGTTATGGTTAGGTGTTAGGGTTCGGGTTAGGAGAATAAGTTGCCAAGTTACTTATAGTCAGTAGAATGTCTGTTGGTCGACGAACAAAATAAAGTATTAGCAAATATTAAGCAGAAGGTCTACTAATGCTCTAATGACAGTTAGTTGACGTTACTTATAGTTAGTAGAATGTCTAAAGTGGACTATCAAAATAGTGTTACCCTAATTTATCGTAAACTGTAGGTTAACGCGTTGGCAGTGTGATGAATTTTGGCATAAATGTGTGAATTACATACAGTGAAATGATTGTCAATGAAAAATTACATCGAATCATTTTTAATATTTAATACAAATTAATAGAAATGTTCATTCTGATCTTATACTTCAGTTCTCACTCACACTGCGCGTCGCGGTCAATATCTATACGAGCACTGACATCGTGTGGTGAAATAATCACATATGTTTACGAGCCACGGCTTATGTTAGATTAAAAACTTGAAGTTCCTTTTGAGTTTGAAAATCCTGTACACTACATAACCGGAAGAATCGATACACTGCTTCAAAAAGCACTTCCGGTAATCAATTCCGCTGTAATAAAGGTCTATTGAGAATGTGCTCTAAGCTGATGTGCTATTTTCCACAATTAGAGCATGTTTCATGAAGTTACGAGCAAAAATGTGACAAATGCTGTATATTATTTACGTATGGGTGTTGCGGGGCTTCACGTACAAACACTCACTCAAGTTTAGTCAAAGTTTATTACTTTATATATTTTACTCTGTAAGACCTTTTAAATAACAAATGACTATCTGATCTGTATGATGTTTTTGACATATTACAGTACATTTGAAAAATTATGAAAAACTTTTTTTTTATCAGAAAATTACTCCACAATTCTGAGGAATTAAATTAAAATGGCTAAATTCATTGTATGTCATAAATTCAAGTTCAGCTTTCAAATGACACATTTTGCATTGATCAAGGCAGTAGTTTTGAAGAATATTGTTATTTTTTTTGCAGCTTGGTTGTGCAGAACGGCAGTACACTCCTTTTTATAGGGACTACTCGCCATTTGTTAAGATTTTTTAGATGCATTAAAAAGCTGAGTTTCTAACCTTTAAAATGATACCTATTCCATTGTCACGTTACGTGGTATAGGGGTGGGCGATCTGGCGATTTTATATCGTGATTGATCTTGAAGACGTCCATGATCTACTTTTCAAGCGAATCGCAGAGATTGTGATCTTTTATGTCCTCGTAATAGCGGGACTTTTATTTTGACGGAGCGTCATACTTTATTTTGACGGCGCTGAGAACGCCTGATTGAGAAAGTCATCGCCTGAGCACCATACATTGCTCACATTCTCAGTGTTCATTAGTTTACGGTCTCTGTTTAACAGTCAAATCATATCTAATACGTTATTACATCAATCTGTTAAACAAAGAAAATGGTATGCTAAAAAATTATAGCGTTTGCTTTTATATTATTAGTAACAGAAAGCCAAACGCTGTTAATACTTTCTCATTTACCGTCAACATTCAGCGAATTTATACCATTTATATCATTTAAACAGATTTTTGAATATCTAATAAATATTTAATTTTACATACATTGCAGATTTAACCAAATCTAGCTGTCAGATATTTTGAAGTGTGCATTTGTAGCCTGCATGAACGTGTTACTGTGCGTGACGGCAGTGATGGAGTACTCGAGTCCTGGACTCAGACTTGTCCCTATTCTCTGGACTCGAGTCCAACTTGAGACTCTATTCTCTGGACTCGAGACTTGGACTTGCGGACTGATGACTCGTACTTTAACTCGGACTCAAGGATAAAATCGAACTTTAGCATTCATAAAATTATTGACTTTGGATGAAGTTTCTGACTAAATAGGTTATAAAAATTAGGGAGGGACGATTTGGGTGCTTACACGAATTGTAACGTGCTAATCTATCCGGCGGGACATGAGTTGGCATGCGCTTGATGCATGTCTAATAAAATGTTTAAACATGGGAGAAAGAGAAGAGCTGACATATGGATAGATCTGAATAAGAGGGACGGCAAGAAAGAATGCTGTCTGTGCACTGGTGACTCAGACTCGAACACTGGGGACTCGAGACTCGACTCGGACTCTTCTTTGGTGACTTGGACTTGGACTCGAACACTGGGGACTCGAGACTCGACTCGGACTCGACAGTTAGTGACTCGACTACAACCCTGCGTGACGGACAGTCCGTAGTTCAACTTTACTGGAGACCCACGATCGACAAACTTTAAACCCTTGATTTCAAACTATGTTGCGCCATATTCAGGTGCCGACTATGCCATATTCGTAATTTTCATTGTGTGCACCCAAAATGTAATGTTACCATGTCTTTATTTGAAAAAAAAAAAAATTCCTATGCGCACAAACTTGCTGCCTAGTTGGCTACAATTTTTATTAATTTTTGTTTTCAAACAATTTCTTTATTTGTGAAAAATACTTATGATTACAGAATCAAGAAGTTACAATCTAAAATAAGTCTGTTTACTTGTATATAGATAGATAGGGATAGAGATTTAAATTGGCCAGCCTGCTCTTTAAGATATCAGCATCAGCCATTAAAAAAAACTATTTCGGTCGACCACTAGTTTAATGATTATTTTGACAACTGATGTTTCATGCAATACTGTAATTTACATTGTGCAAATACAACCCCAAATCAGAAAAAGATGGGACACTGTACAAATTGTGAGTAAAAAAGGAATGGAATAATTTACAAATCTCATAAACTTATATTTTATTCACAATAGAATATAGATAACATATCAAATGTTGAAAGTGAGACATTTTGAAATGTCATGCCAAATATTGGCTCATTTTGGATTTCATGAGAGCTACACATTCCAAAAAAGTTGGGACAGGTAGCAAGAAGAGGCCGGAAAAGTTAAATGTACATATGAGGAACAGCTGGAGGACCAATTTGCAACTTATTAGGTCAATTGGCAACATGATTAGGTATAAAAAGAGCCTCTCAGAGTGGCAGTGTCTCTCAGCAGTCAAGATGGGCAGAGGATCACCAATTCCCCCAATGCTTCGGTGAAAAATAGTGGAGCAATATCAGAAAGGAGTTTCTCAGAGAAAAATTGTAAAGAGTTTGAAGTTATCATCATCTACAGTGCATAATATCATCCAAAGATTCAGAGAATCTGGAACAATCTCTGTGCGTAAGGGTCCAGGCTGGAAAACCATACTGGATGCCCGTGATCTTCGGGCCCTTAGACGGCACATACAGGAATGCTACTGTAATGTAAATCACAACATGGGCTCAGGAATACTTCCAGAAAACATTGTCGGTGAACACAATCCACCGTGCCATTCGCCGTTGCCAGCTAAAACTCTATAGGTCAAAAAAGAAGCCATATCTAAACAGGATCTAGAAGCAAAGGTGTTTTTTTTCTGGGCCAAGGCTCATTAAAAATGGACTGTGGCAAAGTGGAAAACTGTTCTGTGGTCAGACGAATCAAAATGACGCCATGTCATCCAGACTAAAGAGGACAAGGACAACCCAAGTTGTTATCAGCGTTCAGTTCAGAAGCCCGCATCTCTGATGGTATGGGGTTGCATTAGTGCGTGTGGCATGGGCAGCTTACACATCTGGAAAGGCACCATCGATGCTGAAAGGTATATCCAAGTTCTAGAACAACATATGCTCCCAACCAGATGTCGTCTCTTTCAGGGAAGACCTTGCATTTTCCAACATGACAATGCCAGACCATATACTGCATCAATTACAATATCATGGCTGCGTAGAAGAAGGATCCGGGTACTGAAATGGCCAGCCTGCAGTCCAGATCTTTCACCCATAGAAACATTTGGTGCATCATAAAGAGGAAGATGCAACAAAGAAGACCTAAGACAGTTGAGCAACTAGAATCCTGTGTTAGACAAGAATGGGACAACATTCCTATTCCTAAACTTGAGCAAATTGTCTCCTCAGTCCCCAGACGTTTGCAGACTGTTATAAAAAAGAAGAGGGGATGCCACACAGTGGTAAACATGGCCTTGTCCCAAATTTTTTGAGATGTTGATGCCATGAAATTTAAAATAAACTTATTTTTCCCTTAAAATGATACATTTTATCAGTTTAAACATTTGATATGTCATCTATGTTGTATTCTGAATCAAATATTGAAATTTGAAACTTCCACATCATTGCATTCTGTTTTTATTCACAATTTGTACAGTGTCCCAACTTTTTCTGATTTGGGGTTGTAGATAAGTCCATAGGCTTGTTCCAGTCTGGATATTCTCCATAGTAGGCTACATTTTAAAAATATGGAAGATCGCGATTCAGACCATGGATCGTGAATTTATATATATTTTTTTTATATAAGATTGAGATATAAAATTTTGGCAAGATCGCCCATCCCTAGTATAAAGCACACGAAGATGAGGAATAATACTAGGAGATAGACTTTAATAACAATATTCTGGAATCAGGGAATAAACGTTTGAGTAACATGCATGCTAACGTTAACCGACAAACACTGAGGGAGAACAGAAGGCTTATAAGCATGACCAAACAAAGGGAACCTAACAAGTTAATTAACAAGATGCAGGTGAATGAAATGACTAATTAAACCGACTAAGGAAAATTAGGGATCGGGATCGGGAAAGGTCCACGAGCTGGGACTCGAACTCGGGTCGCCCGAAGCACAACAATTATTCAGTAATTAAATTATTAATGTCTGTTAACTTTTAAAAACTAACACAAAAAAATATGTTTAGTCTATTATGAACATTCTGCCCTTTATCTCAAATGCCTTGATTGAGTATGCAGTCAGATAATGCCTCCCAAAGACAATAGTTGCAGGGATCATTTTTAAACCTTTACTGCTGTCTAAGGAAGAACGTAAAACTGTAGAAATACAAAATACAGAATTCTACTGTAAGTGTACAGAGTCAATAACACGTTCACATAAGCACAAAAAAGGCTCTATATCACATAGGCTATAGTTAGCATCAACTGTATCAGAGCAGATTGTGTAATTCCCGAAATAAAGAAAATAAATTACCATATGGCATATAAGATATAACAATTTTAACTAAATAGGAATTATAATTTAGCAATATCTACATACCGAAAGTGCCTTAAAATCAACTTAAATCAATCAATAGGATCAATAGTAGCCATGACCACAAGCTTATCCCTGCTGCTGCTGCTGCTGTAATTTCATCATATAAGGACGTAAACCATATTATATGCAATACTTAACTTTGAACAGAAGGTGACACTTTACTACAACTTGTTAATAGAATGAGAGCAGAATGTTCATAGAGAACAGCACAGTGAATGTTAGCTTCTGGTTATAAAAAAAAATAAAAAAAAATAAAAAGAATGTTTTTAGAATGTTTCGGTTATTTTCTCCAAAATAACCGAAATCAGAACTTTGCACTAAGACACTAACCACAGAATATGTACATTAACTGGGCCAATTAAAGAGGAAGGAGGCTGCAAAAGGCATTCAATTTTAAGATTGTTATGTAAAATTATAATCTAATTTGTTTAGATTTTTGAAAAGTCCTGCTGCAGAGGAAGCGTGTGAGTATCTCACTGAAGTTCTGGGTACAAGTCCATTATTACTGACAGAACTGGATCTGAGTGGAGATAAACTAGGAGATCTGGATGGAGAGAAGCTCTCTGCTCTTTTGATGGACTCTCATAGCAAAGTGGAGAAAATGAAGTGAGTCAACATGATTTTATGCATTATAACTGTTTGGTTTATATAAATTATAAAAGACTGTCAGTCACGTGTGTGAGCAGGTATGAAGACCTGTTGTTCTTATGTGTGTTGAATATGTGCTAAATGATAAATAATAATGTGTTTGTGTTTAGGCTGAATAATTGTGAGCTGACAGAGAAAAGCTGTTCAGTTCTAGCTACTGTTCTCTCCTCCAAAACCATCCTGAAAGAGATGAACCTGAACAACAGCCGTCTGGTAGACACAGGAGTCAAAGAAATCTGTGAGGGACTGAAGAATCCTGTGTGTGAGCTAAAGATACTGAAGTGAGTACATTTCACCATCAGCTACACTCAACACCACAGCAATCACAGCAATATTGTGATGTGCAAAAATTTGCATTGATGCTTTATTATTATTCTTTTTTTTTCAGGCTCAGTAATTGTGATCTAACAGAGGAAAGCTGTTCAGCTCTGGCTTCAGTTCTCAGTTCAGGCTCCATTACTCTGACGGATCTTGACCTGAGCAAAAATAATCTGCAGGATTTAGGAGTGAAGCTGCTCTCTGATGGACTGAAAGAAAACTTGAAAGTAGAGAAACTTAGGTGAATTGATAAATAAGTTTATAATACTAACACACTTATAATTTTCACACTTTCCATGGCAATATTTTTATTTTACAATTAGGGTTACATTTATTTTTCCTATGATTCAGACAATAACATCTAAATGTCTATTTTGTTTATTTTAGCATGTAACATGCATTTCTGCTTGTTCATATATAGACTCTCTAACTGCAGTATCAGTGAAGAAGGATATAAAACTCTGGCTTCAGCTCTGAGATCAAACCCTTCACACCTGATAGAGCTGGATCTCACAGGAAATGATCCTGGACAATCAGGAGTGAAGGAGCTCAATGATTTACTACAGGATGGGCGCTGTAAATTGAAGACCATCAGGTGATAAATGCTTTCAAATATTTCGAAATAAGCCACTGATGTTTTCTGTATTGCAATTCAAAGAAATTAAACTCCTGAGAAATTCAACTTAATTTGAGTCTGACACAAGTTTTGTGCGACAATGACAAAACAAATGATTACATAATTTTTAGGAAATTATACTTATTTATTTTATCTGTACAATGCATATTTTGTCAATGAAACTGGAAGTAATTATCATAAATGTAAATTTAAGATTAAGATATTACATTAACTACACATTAATTCTACATTGTACTAGAGATGCACAATATATCAGTAGCATATATTTTATTGTTCAATCACTAGGGAAGATTTTACTGTAAGAGAATTTCCACTAATATTTTCTCAAATAAGTAGTTGTGGTATATTTGTGTTTACCAGAGAAAATCTGCGAATGATTGGCATATTTGTCAGGCAGTGTCGCATGTTTAGACCAAATTTTCACATCACATCTCTGTGGGAGTATTATTTTTTTGCTCATTTTCATTGTCTACTGTAAGTAAATTTGTGCTGTTTATGTATTCTGTTTGTGTGTTGAGTAATAAGTGAAAACACAACAAAAACATATCTTTCTATTTTCTGTATTACTTATATTACATGAAAATGGTATATGTATATCATTGCTTAAAGCAGATAAATGTCCAAATACAATGCAAGGTGCATAGATTTTGAAATAATCTCCACAGAGCGATATGAGACACTAACTTGGTTAAAAACAACAGTGTTGCATCTAAAAGTTTTTATACAAAGAGTGAATCTGCTTGTTGAATTACTAGTTAAAACATGATATGTTCTGTTTCATTTCCGAGGGGCTCCCATTAATTGTAAAATTCCTATTATGATTTTAAGTAATACATTACTTTTTTCTAATCTTTAATACTGCTTCCTGTAGGTTTTTGAAAAGTTCTGCTGCAGAGGAAGCATGTGATTATCTCACTAACGTTCTCGGTACAAGTCCATTATTACTGACAGAACTGGATCTGAGTGGAGATAAACTAGGAGATCTGGATTGGGAGAAGCTCTCTGCTCTTTTGATGGACTCTCATAGCAAAGTGGAGAAAATCAAGTGAGTAAACATGATTTATACATTATTCTCTGATTATTCATTATAAAAGCCTATCAGTCACATGTGTGAGCAGATATGAAGACCTGTCAATTTGATGTGTGTTAAAGATGTGCTAAATGATAAATATGTTTGTGTTTAGGCTGAATAATTGTGAGCTGACAGAGAAAAGCTGTTCAGTTCTAGCTATTGTTCTCTCCTCCAAAACCATCCTGAAAGAGATTAACCTGAACAACAGCCATCTGCTGGAATCAGGAGTCAAAGAAATCTGTGAGGGACTGAAGAAATCTAAGCTGAAGATACTGAAGTGAGTATATTTCACCATCAGCTACATTCAACACCACAGCATTCACATTTCAATTATACATATTTGAGTCCGCTCACCTCAAGAAGTGGGGGGATAAAATGTAAGAATAGTTTTTTAAAATGTTGTTTAACAGACAGTGGTTATAACTTTAATAACACTGGTTCACAATTACATATTTCCTACATTAAGCATGATATTGAGAAACAAACTCAAACCATACATATGCAACAATCACAGAATCTACTTTCTTAAGCCCTATTCGCATGGGATAAGTATTACCATGGTGACCTCTAGTTATTTGTAATAATTGCGGAGGTTGTATGTGATCTTAATCCCGTGCGAATCGGCCATGTCTGTTATTTGTGAAGTAAAAATTCCCCTGCAAATGACCTACCATATTTCGCCGAACGCAGAGGTCCCGTGATAATATTAGTCCCGTTTGAATCGGCATCTCTGTGATTTGGCGGGGTCGTATATAATGTTTCCTGTGCGTTTTTTTTATCAATCTTTCGAGAGTTTAGAAAGAAAGTATAGATGGTAAGAGACAAAGAAAAGAGGCAAAGAGAGTGAGAGCCCCAAGAATGGGAGCAAGAGAATCAAGAGACACAGCAATAGTTACAATCTTCTTTATCCCTTCCGTGACCATGTGACCAAAACCCAAATGTGAGATGTTTAAATTTACCAATCAGATAATTACAACTTACCCCACCATACTAAAGGTGTGACAATTAGAAGACACTTATGTAAACACATCTTGGCCTACAGGCCTTGATCATTATCAGCATCTCTTTGACTTTAGGTATTCCAAATGGTCCTTGGGGTAAGAAAGAGGGGGTGGAAAACAGTAAAAACAAATATTTTTGTTTATTTCAGTAAAAGCAAACGTCTTTGTTCATTTTCAAATATCTTGGATTATTTTTAATCCTACAAGCGCGATACCTGCGGAAATGAGTAAAATTATACACAATACCAGCAAGCAAATGAGATGGGGGAGTGAGAGGATTATGTCAATTCGCCATTGGAGAGAAGAGAATGGGGAGCTGGTATCGGTTTATCGATATAGATAAAAATATTGGAATCATTTCAGATATTTCAGTCAAAATATTTTTGATAACATTAGTAGGTTATCTCTGTGTTTGTGTTTCTCTCTAAAAGAGAGAGTAGGATAAATAAATAATGCATGCCAAAGATAATCAAAGGTAATTTAATAAAGAAAAAAAATAATTTGTCATTTTTTTCCTATTGTTTTCTTGGTTTTGTTTCGTTTGCTGTTGTAGGCTCTAAGGAACTTTGGAAATAAAATTAAGTAATCTGTTTATGATGTATATGAAAAGGAACTATAATGCAATCCAAACCTGTCTGAAACTATGTGTGAGTTGATTAGTTATAATTAATAACTGCAAAGCTAATGACAAAATAAAACTAGAGGCAGTTTAACTGCATATCCGATGATGTATTCAACTGTAGTGTGATTTAGTCAAAATAATTTTGTGATTCAGACTATTTTGCTGACATTAATTAATGTAAAATGCAGCAGTGATCATTTTACTTAAGGTTCTCATGTGTTCTAGACTTTCAGACTGCAGCATTACAGAAGAAGGTTATAAAGCTCTGGCTTCAGCTCTGAGATCAAACCCTTCACACCTGATAGAGCTGGATCTCAGAGGAAATGATCCTGGACAATCAGGAGTGAAGGAGCTCAATGATTTACTACAGGATCCAAACTGTCAACTGAAGACACTGAGGTAAATGCTTTCTACAAATATTAAAGTGCAATAGTTTTAAGATTTTATCTGAAAGAGAATTAAATTATTTTACCATATCTTTACATTCACATTTTACATTGTTGCATTTGGTGTGAAAATCTTTGTGATGATCTTTGTTATTGTAGAAGACAGCTCTGCGGTGTACAGTTGTGAACTATCAATGTACTTCCTTTGTTTCTAGATTATTACAAAGTCCTGCTGCCGATGAAGCCTGTCATTATGTGATTAAACATTTGGGTAAAAACCCATTATTCCTGAGTGAGCTGAATCTGAATACACATAAAATAGGAGACACACAAGTGAATCAAATCGCTGCTCTACTGCAGGATAAACACTGTAAAATCAACACACTGATGTGAGTATTGTGTCAATTTATAGATACACATTTAAGGTATCTCAAACAAAATCAGTTGACCAAAACAAATTAATTCTCAGTAATTACTGTACAGTATGTTGTCATCAAGTACTTTGTGGGTGTACAATCCCATAACCAGAGAAGTTGGGACAATAAAATCAAAAATGTGTGATTTGTTAATTCTCTTGAACCTTTATTTAACTGACAAAAGTAAAGAGAAAAGATTTCCAAAAGATTGCAGTATTTGCAAGCAAAGATGGGTCATGGCTACGTAAAACTCGTAAAACTCTTCTGCAATCCAATAATCGCAAAAAGCTTTGTAATTTCTTTGTAACTTTTAATATGAAGCAACGTATCAATTTTAAAATTCTGTTAATTTTATTATGAAATTCAAACAATAAATGTTTATGTGCTCTTAAATGCACGTGACAGATCACTGTAGCTGCCTCAGCTCAGGTGTCTTCATTATTTAATGTGTGTTTGAATAAATCTGTCATGAAAACAAGTTATTACAGTTTATTGTCCTTTAAATGTTTACTATATTTCACAATCAAAAAGTTGATATAAAACTGCCTTATGTACAATTGAAATGTTTGTACTATTCAGTTTTAGCTATTTGAGTGTAGATTAGATTGTAGTTTGATGAATTAATTGATTGTTTCGCCCAAGTGCATCCTGAATTTTTGGTTTTGATTTTGGCCCAGAATGTTCATTTTGATGCATCCCTAGAATTTAGTTCTTTCATCATCTACATACGTAATATTGTGAAAAGATTCAGGGAATCGAAAGAAATCTTAGTCCGTGTAGAGCAAGGCAGGAAACTTCTGTTGAATGTGCGTGACCTTTGAGCCCTCAGACGGCATTGCATGAGAATCCATCATACTACTGTGTTAAACACAGCCACATGTGCTCAGGGGTACTTTGGAAAACCGTTGTCACTTAACACAGTCTGCTGCTGCATCAAGAAATGCCACTTGAATCTCTGTTACTCAAGGAGAAAGTTATACATCAGTTCTATGCAGAGATGCTGCCAAGTTCTCTGGACCTGAGACCATTTGTGCTGTGGTCAGGTGAATTCATGTTTCAGCTTGTTTTTGGAAAAGATGGATATTGAGTTCTCAGTCCCAGATGAAAGGGACCATCCAGACTTTCATCAGTGACAGGTGTAAAAGCAAATATCTATTATGGTACTACCACTGACATGGAGGCATCTATTGGGATTACAGAGACATGTACTTCCATCAATATGACATATTTCCTGGGGGAAAAAAGACAGTTCCAGGCCTCATTCTGCACGTGCTATAACAGTGTGGTTTTGTAGACACTCTACACCTACAGTACAGATCTGTCTCTTATTGAAAATATATAGGCCATTATGAAAAAAGGAGAATCAGACAGTGATGACCACAGACTGTTAAGCAGCTGAAGTCTTGTATTAGACAAGATTGTGCAAAAATTCCATTTGCAAAACTGCAACAATTAAAAAAAAAAAAAAACTGAAAAGTGTAATTAAAAGGAAATGTGATGTGACACAGTGGTAAACATGTCTCTGTCCCAACTTTTTTTGAGTGTTTTGTATAGCCATCAAAATTTGTTTATATTTAAAAAATATAATTAAGTTGGTCAGCAAAAACACTGGAAATAATTTCTTTGTACTTTTTTTCAGTTAAACAAAGGTTCAAGAGAATTAACAGTGCATTTTACCAAATGTCCCTATTTTTCTGGAAATGGGGTTGTAAATTCTCTCTCTCCTGTTGATCATTTTAGGCTGCGTAATTGTGGTCTTACAGAGGAAAGCTGTTCAGCTCTCGCTACAGTCCTGAGATCAAACTCAAGTCTGAAAGAGCTTGACATGAGCAACAATAATCTGCAGGATTCAGGAGTGAAGAAACTCAAGGTTGGATTAGAAAATACAAACTGTAGACTGGAGAAACTCAGGTGAGTTCAACAAGCCACTAAACTTGAATGTTTTTTTTATTATATATATATATATATATATATATATATATATATATATATATATATATATATATATATATATATATATATATATATATATAATACAATTTGTGTTTTAACAGTAAGAAATATGGTTTCATTATATTTTTATAAATTATATAAATTGTCTTTTCTGTAGGTTTTCAGACTGCAGTATCAGTGAAAAAGGATATAAAGCTCTGGCTTCAGCTCTGAGATCAAACCCTTCACACCTGATAGAGCTGGATCTCACAGGAAATGATCCTGGACAATCAGGAGTGAAGGAGCTCAATGATTTACTACAGGATCCAAACTGTCAACTGAAGACACTGAGGTGAGATATGATGAAAAATACATAATTCATTATTTTCAGGCTAAATATTCATGCAAAATATTTTGTCAGTAATACAATAAGCTACACAAGTTTTTGCACTGTGGAATTAATGACTAAATTTCAACAGAGATTTGTTTTGGTGCAATGGTACTGATGATATTTAGCAGTATGGTATTAGGTGTTTCTGAAAGTACTGTAGTTTAATTTCCATTAAGTCCAGATTCACGGTATCACTGTTTCTCTACAGCAGGTCTGTGAGTCTCCAGATGTTCACAAAAATGCAGTTTCAGAAGCCAGTTTTCTGTGCTGATGTTTCTCATACTCCTGAAAGCCAGAAAGACCCTTTAACTTTCATCTTCCCTTCTGCAGGTTTTTGAGAAGTCCTGCTGCTGATGAAGCCTGTCAGTATGTGAGAGGAATTGTGGGTAAAAACCCGTTACTCCTGAGAGAGCTGAATCTGAGTGGACATAAACTTGGAGACACACGAGTGAATCAGATCTCTGCTCTACTGCAGGATAAACACTGTAAACTCAACACACTGATGTGAGTGTTTTATTTTAATGGTTTAAAATGTTGCATTATTTTTTATATTATTTTTACAGTAGTGGATAATACTATTTCAGTAGTATTGAAATATTTTTTTCTCTTAGCAACTACTAGAAAGTTAAATATTAAAATTAAGCAGATCATTTATAACAAAAACATGTACAATTAGATAAAAAAAATAACTTTTACTGATTAATTCTGTATAATTTAAATTTAATTACACATATATGCAGGGCTGTCAACTCTCACACATTCAAACACTGTTCTCGGGCTCTCACGCCACATATCCATTTTCTCACTCAGTGAAAAATCTCGAAGCAAAAGAGGACACTAACACCGACAGACAAGACAGAGCAGGTTACTTTAAAATAAAAACAAAGTCTTAGCTTTCAAATTGTCAATTTTATTACAAAATTTGAAGAAAATACCAATTTGGCGCTCTTAAACATTATCGCTATAGCGCCTCAGTTGCGGCATGTGAACTGATCATCTCTTCCTCTACTAGTTAGTAAATAAACTCAAATGAACAAGAAGGTATGTTGAAAGATACAGTACAACTTACTGAAATGTATTATGTCTCATTTAATCAATCTATCAGTGTTTTAACCATGGAAAGAGGTCAGTAAAAAAGCTGGAGAACATTTAATGACCATATTATAGTAGTTAGCTAGAAAAATACAGTAACTATAGAGTGGAATATTTTAAATAAATATACACACTATATTAAATATTTCTTTAAATATTTTGTACTCTTATCGCTAAAAATATCATTTTATTATTATAAAAACAGCATTATATTAATTTGAGTTGTTAATTTGAACCTTTAATGATACTAACTGCTGAAGTTTATGTTTACAGCATTAGTTGAGATCATTTTTCCTTAAGAAAAAATATCATGTAGCTACTGTACCTGATATTTATCCAAATTAATCTATGCTGAATCAAGATCAGAATCAAATCGCAAGCTTAAAATAAAATAAAATAAAAACTGTAGCCTACCAGTCATACTATGTAAACATTGTAACATGTTGTCACTAAACGTGCCAAATGTTTTGACAATCACAATACACTTATTGTGATGCAAGGGTTTTTTTTTATCGTTGTCCTCTCTCTTTCTGTCTTCAGTCTGTGTGGATGCAGTATTACAGAGAAACAGTGTCTCAGTCTGACTTCAGCTCTTTGTTCAAACCTTTCACATCTGAGAGAGCTGGACCTCAGTGGAAATGAACTAAAAAACAAAGGAGTGAATCACTTATCTGATATACTGACAGATGTACGCTGTAAACTGGAGAGATTGAGGTCAGTAACATTCACAAACAAGAATCAAAATGCTTACAGTTTTTCTCGATTGCTTAAACACTATAACCAGGCTTTTGAACTAAAATTTCAAAACCATAACGCCATTTATCAAAAAGCACACCCATTTCACTAAACTATAAACACTATTCCCTGTTTTGACACATGAGTCAGATTTGTTGAACTGTCACTGCAAAACTCTACACACAAATCCCTTCATTTCTCATTGCTTAGACCATGTTGTCATTTAGAAAGCACTAGCATTCAATATTGTTCACTCAAGTCAGCACAGCTTCAGCTCAGTTAGCACTAAGAGTCAAAATTTAACACACATCAATCAGAACCTTCAATAGATATATAAAAGGGCCCAAATCCGTTTTTATTGCGTTTTGGAACAATGGATCCAGAAAGACATGAAGGAAGAGGGATAAGAATGAGGAGGAGGAAGGGCAAGAAGACAAGCAGTCTCAGATGAAATTCAAGCCACTAGTTGCCCATGTCTTTATCAATGGTGTGATTATGAGGGAGGCTGGGCTACGAGTAAGGCCAAATTTGAGTCACTTTACCGTCGCCTCGAGAACCTTCAGGGAGGTGTGGTGGCAAACAAAATTCTATCACTGAATAAGAGACAAACATTTCCAATAGTCTTTGATGAGGTGTATTTTCTTGCAAGAAAAGGCCAGCAGTCGTACAGTCACACAGAGTGGCTGCAGAGTGTGACAGTGAAGAGAGGGCATCCTTTCTCCTTTATAGTCTTGACTCCCAGAATGTTATCTTTCTAGGCAAATGATGGTATTTCAACCATATGTGGAACATTCTTAGACGTGTTCATCATATTGTCTCCTTGAGTGGAGACCCTCCTGTCACGTCCCAACACTCTTTACCATTCCAATACAATTCGAATTCCATATTAGAATATGGTTTGTGTGTGCTCTTTTACTGTCATATGTTGGTCACACACATCTTACTGTAAGTAAATATAAAAAAAAATAGAGGATAGAGTAAAAAAAAAAGAGTAAAAAAAAAAGAGAGTAAAACAGGAAAAAAAAATATTTTTTGTGTGTGTGTGTTTTCTGTGTATGAATAAAAATGTCTTTTGTGTTCATCATGTGAAAAGGTTTGTGAGGGGGGAACCGCAAGCAACATAACTGACCAGTTTTGGAAATGTTGTTTTGAATTTATTGCACCAGTGTCTTAGACTATGTTGTAGTGTGTGTGATTTTGAGGGCTTGTGTGTCCTGTCTGAGGGCAAAGTTTGGTTTTTCAGCAAGAGTGAATGGTTTTGAGTGTAGAGCTTCATTTTGACCTGAAAATAGGATGTTTGGGGAATTGGGTGAGACGTTATGGATTTGTGTTTATAGTTTTGAGAATACGAGGCATACACTCTAAAAACTGCTGGGTTAAAAAATAACCCAACCTTAACCACACCGCTGGGTCACTATTGGACAGAACACGCGCTGGGTTGGTTTGACCCAAGTGCTGGGTTTTACCATTTAACCCATATTTCTGGGTCATTCATTTGACCCAACCAGTGGGTGAAATTAACCCTCTTGCTGGGTTAAGTCTTACTCATGTGCTGGGTTATTTCTTGTCTCATTGCCTTAATAAAATTAGTAACAAATATTTGTTATATTACGAATGTAAAATAATTATTATCTCTGTAATACAATAAACCAGAGAGGCCACTGTATATGTGATTTCAATCTCATTTTTATTTTTATTTATTTTATACATTTCTTTAATACTTTTCTTTATCGAATACAAATGTTAATCAATGTCAAAGGTCTGACATGTCCCCCTCGTCTCATTCCTGATGCACAGAATGTGCAGCAATTCTCCAGTCATCTCATTTAGTAAATATTCAACCATGTTGGTCCTCACCTGTTGATTACACAAGTCAAGTAAAGTAAAAAATCTTTATTTATATAGCGCTTTTTACAATACAGATTGTATCAAAGCAGCTTCACAGTGATACTGTAACATGAAAATAATACAACAAAGTTTGTTTCTAGAAGAAAATTGCGTCATCGTCCACCTTAAGGCAAATCAATAATATTGTTAAATATTAAATGTCCCCAACTAAGCAAGCCAAAAGCCAAGGCAAAACCTTGGGAGAAGGCTCAGTCGTTCAGTTCTCCTCTGGCCATCGAGCAAACAGGCAGCATTACAGGTCAGAGGTCAGATTGAATAAGAACATTCAGAATATTTATCCAGTTCCATCTGGTTGGAAGTCGGAGTCATCACACCGGTATGGAGACGAGTTTGTTGAGGATCAGTCATGTCGATGAGGCCTTCACAGGGCTGATGAGGCTGGCACTTAAGGGATGCGTCATGGATGGGTCCAGGCGCAGGTCCACCTTCTGATCTGGATACGGCCCGGATCCGGCTGACTTCAGTAAACTTTAGAATGAACAGAAAGACAAACATTAGCATAGATGCCATTCTTCTTATTAAATATGAGTACATCAGGTGTTATAGGAAAGTGTCCCCGGTTCCGGCTGACCTATGCAGCCTAATAATCATTTAACTGATTTGAATAATTGAAATGTATAATGTTCTATATGAATGCCAGGTAAAAGAGATGCGTTTTAGTCTAGATTTAAACTGATAGAGTGTGTCTGCTTCCCGGACAATCACTTAAGAGTGTTGCAATAAAACTGACATGCAAGTTAAGCTTTTTTTTGTGGAAGTATCAATTTATTATTGAATATGCAATTAAAATTATTGCAAACATTACCAAATGACCAAATTTGAAAAATAAACAAAATGTGTATTCAGTATTTGCAAACTGAATTATACTAATAGTAATAAAAGAGTAATTTGGACAAATATTATCAACATTAAGGCATTAAAATAAAACATTACTTTATTAAAAGTAAAATATTACTGTAATGTTGAGTGTCTTTAACATTAAAACTCACAAACCCACAACGATGCTCGTTAATCTCCTGACTGGCAGCGCTGATGATCGCCTCGTTTAGATGTTACACAATAAAATGAAAGATGACATGCATTTACATTTTTTAAGTTTTAAATATTGACGATCATTCGTTCAACTAAACGGGTATAATTTTCTTCTCAAAACCTGTCCATTTATTTCTCCTTTCCTCAGTCGCTGTTTATAAAGATTGCAAGTAGTCATACATTTACTAAAAAAAACTAGGCTATATCAAGCTCTTGAAAGCCTTTTTTTGGCAGAAACGATGGTTCAAGACATTACAGAAGACACACGCAGACTGTGCTGGAACTTAGGCTACCTCAGTCACTTCATCTGACGAGTATTTCTAAAACTATGCCAGCAGACTTTTCACTCACAACTCACTAGCTAGCCTACATTAGAGACTCATTTCCCGCTGATTTTACGTGCGAGCCCTGTGAGGGAAACTGCGCGTATGGATTTCATACAAAACGCTTTTCTCACTTTTAAATACGCAACGTCCACAATGAATAGGCCTACAATAATTACATGATGAATTTAGAATTTAAACGAATTTAAACTCAAAAAGGCTGCATATATAGCCGGTTTAATTTCAACTAAGGATTTAACGATGCGCCATTTTGTCAGAAATTCTAACCGGCTAGCTGTGGCTATTTAATGTTTCACAGAATAAATACGTTACCCCTCACACACTTCCACATCAATGACTGTATGTTGAACAGTGAAATTAGCTTGCTGCTACCACCACAACTTATTAAAAATATAGGTAAACATTCATATTAACTTACCATAAAACACTGCCTGCTCCGAGTGGCTTGCTCCTCGAGTCAGAAGTGAAGAATCCAGAAAGTTCCGCAAAGAATGAAAAAAGTAACCAGTTGCTGGGTCAAAATAACCCAACCAGCGGTTTATTTGTGAATGACCCCCTTACAACTCATTTGACCCAGCATGAGCAACCCAATAATGTGTTTACAGTACCCCAAACAACCCAACTTTTTGACCCAGCACAATCAACCCAACAATTTGTTTACAGAAACAACCCAGCATTTTTTTGAGTGTAGTTTCAAGAAATGTGTTTAAGCAATCGAGAAAAACTGTAAAATCACTTCAACAGTTTTAATCAAAACACTTTGAGCCTAAAGCTCCTTGCACACTGAGGACAACATTTTTGAATGCGTTTTTTTCGTATTGGTGATTCAGTTGCTATTAATCATCAAAACACCATTCAAACACCATTCAAAATGTTTGCTACGAATGTGAAAAACGCAGAAAATCGAACCTGATCCAAAAAATTTTTATGATGGACGAAAGTTTCGGAGGCAGTGTGCAAGCGTGATTAACAAAACGTGAGGTCATGTTTATTTTTTTAAAGGTCCCATTCCATGGATTATTTTTATTATTTTATCATGTTTCCAGGGGTGCCCTTATAATGTTAGTATGTTTTTTAGATCAAAAATTGTTATAATTTAGAAATAAAAGGCATATTTCCTAGCCTGATTTCATTCCCTGGTTTGAACACTCTGTTTGAAGGGGCGTGTCTGCTGTGAGACTTCAGTGTAAACGCCCTCTGCTGTGATTGGCTGAAATGCTTGCATATGAAATAACTGGCATTACATGTGGAACTATCTGGAAAACTTTTACTATTACAGCTATTATACGTTTTTACTATTACAACTATCGGGATTAACGAATCGTGAGAAGTTTTTTAAGTATTTAGATCTATTTCAATCACATAAAAAATTGCAGTGAGCGTTGAGCAGATGACAGCCTGTTGATCGCGTAAATAAAAGATCTTATCATTGCAACGCAGTTTCTGCACTCACTAATGATTTCACCAATGCAAACATGAGGCATATAAATACAGTAAGAGCTTCGTTGTGCAGTGTAACAGCGTCATTGATTTCATAACGAGTTTTGGCAAGTGTCCAGATAAACTCGCGCTGTGTGATTGATTGACAGCTTGGACGATTGTAAAGGGATTGTTCTTTGATCGCTTTCTGTATATTAATCACAGTTTAAGTAAGATTATTTTCATCCTACTAAGAGAAACGATGTGGAATTGATCGCTACTTCCATATTAAATCACTACTTGTACTTACCGCTTGCTGGAATATAGTTGAAATTGCCCCCTTCGTCAGTATGAAACGCTGAGAGAAGCCTGCTTGATATTATCCCAGGTTAGAAAAACAGTCCGTGGTGAAATGGACAGAGCAAACTACCAACTTCGAATTAAACTTTTGCGGTATCCGATTATAGATAAACATCAACCATCTGTTGACATTTCGCCATCAATACGCCTGTGTTCCTGTGGGCGGAGGTTAGTCTAAACACGGTTCTGGTGATGTCATTAATGAAGGAAGTAGAGGGGTGTAGTCCAATCGAGCCGTTTTTTGTAGTCAACTTCTGTTACAGTTTTTCTCGATTGTTTACACACATTTTCTGGTACTTGAGACACAATGACCACAACATGTAACTCATTCACCAACCGCCTGAACCAATTCTGCTAAACTACAAGCACAATTCCTGCTTTACACTCAAATTGCAGTTCTAAAACACACCTTTTTCAAAATACTACACACAATTCTCTGCTTTTGGCACAATTTTCATGCAGAAAATCTCTTGTTTTCACAAGGAACACACTGCCATTCAGATATGCACACTGACTCTTCACATGAGCAAACACCCGTCACACAGTTTTACAATTAGCAATCAGAGCTTTAGCATAAAAGGGCAACAGGTCAGCTCTTCAGTGGAGCAGTGGATGCCAACATTGGATTTTTTTTTTTTTTTTACTGTAACTGTATACAGTAAATTCTTCTGTTGTTTTGTATGTAGACCACTGTATGTACAACTTTGTGTTGGTTGGGATGTACACTGTGTACATTGTTTTTGTGGGAAAAATAAAATATATTTGTTACCGTGTATTTGTGTGTTCTGAGTATAAAAACAATATTCTCAGATATTTTACAACACACTTATGCATGTACTGTCTGTAGTAAGTGTAACACTGAACAAAAAAAGGCCTAAGTCATTATGATGAATGGAGAAGAAGTGTTTTGCATTCATCATAGTGTTTTACATTGAGCACATCAGTGTTCAACTGGTTCTTATAAATGTCTATTCATATGATGGTTTGTGTGTGTCATTTGAAAACAAAATACCATTTTGAGAAGAAATAACATTGTTTTGAATGTAAAGTTTCATTTTGCAGGAGCATTGAGGGGTTTTGCCAATTGTGTGTGTTTTTTTGGATTTGTGTTTAGAGTTCTGAGAATATGAGGCATGCTTTCAGAAAATGTGTGTAAACAATCGAGAAAAACTGTAAATAAAATATCTCGCTTGGCATTGAACTTTGAGCGTTATAATTTTACAGATATTATTTATACTCTAACAACAACATTACACACTAACTAAACTTTGAAACATGGAATCGCATGCAACGGGACCTTTAATAAATAAATTTCGGACTAATTTAATCACCTTAGAATCACCTTGGAATAAATATGATTTATCTTCCTCTGGCTGTCTTTATTTTGTAAAGTCACATCACCGTCATGAACACGCACAACAAAAAGAGTTAATTTATTTTCTTCTGTCTTATTTTCTGCTCTCTTTCTTTCTCAATGTAGGTTAAGGTCCTGTAAAATGACAGATGAAGGTTGTTCTGCTGTGACTTCAGCTCTGAAATCAAACCCATCACACCTGAGAGAGCTGGACCTGAGCGGGAATAAACTAGGGGACTCTGGATTTAAAAACCTCAGTGATCTACTGATGATCCCAGAATGCAAGCTGGAGAAACTACAGTTAGTATCATTATACTGTACAGCAGTTACTGTGTGATTTAAAGTTTATTGTTTAGGCTAGTTATTTAATTTAAGAGAACAGAGCTTAAGTTCCCTTTCGTGGTCACTCCGAGTTACGTCGGATGACGACGATTGGGGTTTCGCTTAGAAAGCCTCTCACCTTCGAGTATATAAAACGAGCCAATGGCAATGAAATGCCATGGGTCTGCGGAATTTGCATAGCGTATCTCCGCCCACCACAGGGGGTATATAAGGAAGTACGCTGCAATATGCAGATATGTTTTCGCTTCGGAGCCAAGTTCAGTACTTCACTCCACAAGCCTTTTGAGTGTCATCTCAAATCTCTTCGAGACGAGCGGCTCTTCAGTGTGTTTGTGTGACGGCGCTTTCCAGCGAGATCTCATTACCTGCTGCTGATTTGTGCAGTAATCTGCCGACAGTGAGTGTGTTTCTCCCTGGGCGCTTCAGCACTCTGCTGAGCTTTTCCACTCTCTAAAAGAGCTGCACGCGGCACGTCTTTTTCAAGACGGTTCGCCCGTGTATTTTCTGGATGTGTGTGCGCACTGTGCGGTCATCTGCCTAACGGTCGCGAGCGCTGTTTTGCGTGTTGGGCTTAATCACGCTTGGCAGCGCTCGTTGATGAGTCATGTTTTCATTGCAAGAAAAAAAAAGAAAAAAAAAAAGAAAGGGAACATGACCATCGCGATGTTTATAGATCAAGACTCAATGATCTCCATGTGAGTAGAGTCCCCTCTGCCACACCCCAATTTATCTCTTCCTCGAGAAGGGATACTTTGGCTGGTGGCCAGGGTGATCTGAGGGTTTGGTGTGGCACAACAACCGACGAGTCAATTCCTCGGGCCACACCCCCCTCCACATCGCAGACCATGCACTCACAGCATCACAAGGCGGGCTTGATTCCTCTGGAAATGAAGTTTTGACTGCGTTGCCTCCCACGGGAGTGCCATCGTTGCCGGGACCGATCCAGAGCTGTCAGCCATGCTTTCCCGGGCAGCTGAAAGCATCGGCTGGAGTGGCCCCGCCCTCCCCCGAGCGCTGTAAGCTTCTCCCGGACGTGCATCAGGACGCCTGCGCTGCGCGAGACTCCACGTGACTTTCGCTGCTCGCGGGTGTCCTCCGCCTTCGCTGCTTTCGATCGCACGGTGATCATGGTCTGTATGTTCCCTGTCACTATCGTGGCACGGTCATGCAGTACTGTGTGTCGCCTGCGCCTTCGATGCAGTGCTGTCCCGGGAGTTCTGTCGAACCGGCCGCAGTGGAACGCTAGTCCTTCCCTGGCCAACCCTGGCAGAACGCGGAAAATTTTAACCACGCCCCTATGCTGGGACGCTATGCCTCCCATGCCCGGCCTGGTTGTTCCGCCGCGCACACTACTGACCTCGCTCTCGGGCGACATCGGTACCTGCGTGATCCTGGGTCAGGTGATGTCCACTATGTGGTCCAGACATGGGCTTAGCCAGGTTGATGTGGTAGGGTCTGAGAATTAATTTTCTCAGCTCCCCCATGTCCCAGGCTGAGCTCTTTGGCGGTGTGGCTTCGGCCACCTGAAGCAGACTCAGGTTCTGTACCGATGGTCATCCATCCGTGCGGTCTCCTTAGTCTTCTTCCCGCCAAGGCCCCCTCCATGCGGCTGCTCCCCTCGGGCCTTCACCAGCTCTGAGTAGGAGGAAGTCGCGGGAGGGTGGCGCTGCCCGTCTCCGCCCCTTAGACTGCCACGTCAGCCTAAGCAGCACCCTTGAGGCGGGCAGCCTGGTCGGCGGTGTGGTTGAGGACTGCGCCCAACAGTCTTCGATCACTCCAGAAGCGGACTGAGGCTCTGCACTGACGGTCATCCGTTGGTGTGGTCTGCTTAGTCCGCTTCCCGCCGACGCCACCTCCATGCGGCTCCTTCCCTCGAGCCTTCACCGGTCCGAGCACGAGGAGATCGCTGGAGGCTGGCACCGCCTGTCTCTGCCCCTTAGCCGGCTAACACCTGGCTAAGCAGCACTCCTGAGATGGGCAGCTTGGAGTTAGGGCTCAGTTCTTCGGGGAGTTGGGAGCAGGACCACTCCTTCCCCCAGTGGAGGGCTGGGGGAGAATCTTGTTCTAAAAGAACTGATGCTCTTTCTCTGAGCTTTAAGAGGCAGTGGATGACAGCACGCGCCGCCCACGGGCCACGCTCCTCTCATCCCCCCTCTGTCGCCAGACCCCTGCCAGAGCACGCCCCCGTGGGACGCGCGCCCTCCCCTGGCCTCCTCTGGCAGGATGCGGGTTATGACCGTGCCCCCGCACAGGGCCGCTATGCCACCCTCGCCGGTGCCGGTCATTCCGCCTCGCTGCCCCACCGACGGTACGTCTGTGGTTCGTATGACCCCGCTGGTGCACTTTCTGGAGGCCTGGCTAGAGCTTCCCAGACTGTCCCGCTGGGTCGCGAGAACCATTAGATTCGGCTACGCGATTCAGTTCGCGATATCTCCTCCCCGCTTCAGGGGAGTCCGCTTCACTATGGTCGGGGGCAATGCCCCTGTCATGAGAGCGGAGGTCGCCACCCTTCTGGCGAAGGGTGCGATCGAGATTGTCCCTCCAGCCGAGATGAAGTCCGGCTTCTACAGCCCTTACTTCATTGTAACCAAGAAGTCCGGTGGGTTACGGCCAATCCTCGACCTGCGCGTCTTGAACCGCTCCCTTCACAGGCTGCCGTTCAAGATGTTAACGGCCAAACACATCCTCCAGTGTGTACGGCCGCAGGATTGGTTTGCAGCGATCGACCTGAAGGACGCCTACTTCCATGTCTCCATTTTACCTCGACACAGACCGTTTCTACGGTTTGCTTTCGAGGGGCAGGCATACCAGTACGCGGTTCTCCCTTTCGGGCTAGCCCTGTCTCCTCGCGTCTTTACGAAGGTCGTCGAGGCAGCCCTTGTTCCCCTACGGGAACACGGGGTTCGCATCCTGAACTATCTCGACGACTGGCTAATCCTAGCTCACTCTCGAGGCCAGGTTTGCGAACACAGGGACCTAGTGCTCCGGCACTTAGCTCGTCTGGGCCTTCGGGTCAACTGGGAGAAGAGCAAACTCTGCCCCGTGCAGAGGATCTCTTTTCTCGGTATGGAGATCGACTCGGTCGCCATGTGCGCGCAGCTTACGAGCGAGCGCGCGCAGTCACTGCTGACTTGTCTTCGCCAATTCGAGGGCAAGAGTGCGGTTCCACTGAAACTATTTCAGAGGCTCCTGGGGCATATGGCATCCGCAGCCGCAGTAACGCCGCTGGGATTGCTTCATATGAGACCGCTTCAGCTTTGGCTTCGCGATCGAGTCCCGAGGTGGGCATGGCAACACGGCACGCTCCGAGTTCCAGTGACTCCAGCCTGCCGTCAGACCTTCACCCCGTGGACGAACCTCAAGTTTCTACGGGCCGGAGGGCCCTTAGAACGAGTTTCCCGGCATCTTGTTGTATCAACAGATGCCTCCACCACGGGCTGGGGCGCCATGTGCAATGGTCATGCTGCCGCGGGCTCCTGGATAGGACCCCAGCGCCTTTGGCATGTCAATTGCCTCGAGTTGCTGGCTGTGCGTCTCGCCCTGCACCGCTTCCGTGCGCTGCTCAGGGGTCAGCACGTACTAGTCCGATCAGACAATACCGCGACAGTAGCGTACATCAACCATCAAGGTGGTCTACGCTCCCGCCGTATGTCGCAACTCGCTCGCCACCTCCTCATATGGAGTCAGAAGCATCTGAGGTCGCTTCGAGCCATTTATATCCCGGGACACCTGAACCAGGCGGCCGACGAGCTGTCTCGAGTTCGGCCTCTCGCTGGAGAATGGCGGCTCCATCCCCAGACGGTCCAGCTGATTTGGGATCAGTTCGGCGACGCACAGGTAGACCTGTTTGCCTCCCACGACTCGTCCCATTGTGACCTGTTTTATTCCCTGACCGAGGGCACGCTCGGCACGGATGCACTGGCGCACAGCTGGCCGCGGGGCCTACGCAAGTATGCGTTTCCCCCAGTGAGCCTTCTTGCGCAGACCTTGCGCAAGATCAGGGAGGACGAGGAGCAGGTCATTTTGGTTGCCCCGTATTGGCACAACCGGACCTGGTTCTCCGAACTAGTACTCCTCGCGACAGCACCTCCCTGGCCAATTCCTCTGAGGAAGGACCTCCTTTCTCAGGGACGGGGCACCCTTTGGCACCCTCATTCCCGATCTTTGGAACTTCCACGTGTGGCTCCTGGACGGGACGAGGCAGGTTTGAGTACCTTACCACCTAGCGGTGGTGGCTACCATCACTTCCGCTAGAGCACCGTCCACGAGACATGCCTATGCGTTGAAGTGGAACCTCTTCGTCAACTGGTGTTCTTCTAAACGAAGAACCCACGAAATGCCCGATCAGTGTCGTGCTTTCCTTCCTGCAAGAAGGGTTGGAGCGAAGGCTGTCTCCCTCCACCCTGAAAGTGTATGTTGCCGCCATTGCCGCACATCACGAAGCAGTTGATGGTAAGTCTTTGGGGAAGCATGACCTGATCGTCAGGTTCCTGAGGGGAGCGAGGAGACTAAATCCTCCTCGTCCTCCCCTCGTACCCTCTTGGGACCTCTCAGTGGTTCTAACTGCCCTGCAGAGTGCTCCATTTGAGCCTTTACAATCAGTGGAGCTTAAGTTCCTGTCAATGAAGACAGCGCTCCTGGTTGCATTGGCCTCTATCAAGAGGGTAGGGGACCTGCAGGCATTTTCGGTTGACGAAGCGTGCCTGGAATTCGGGCCGGCTAACTCTCACGTGATCCTGAGACCCCGGCTTGGATACGTGCCCAAGGTTCCTACCACACCCTTTCGAGACCAGGTAGTGAACCTGTAAGCGCTGCCCCTGGAGGAGGCAGACCCAGCCTTGGCACTGCTCTGTCCAGTACGCGCCCTTCGTGCTTACGTAGACAGAACGCAGTGTTTCAGGACCTCAGACCAGCTCTTGTCTGTCATGGTGGGAAGCTGAAGGGAAAGGCTCTCTCAAAGCAAAGGTTGTCACACTGGATAGTGGATACCATTGCTTTGGCATACCAGCAGCAAGGTCGTCCGTGCCCCCTTGGTGTGAAAGCCCACTCCACTCGTAGTGTGGCTTCCTCTTGGGCTCTAGCGCATGGCGCCTCGCTAACAGACATTTGTAGAGCTGCAGGCTGGGCGACACCCAACACATTCGCGAGATTCTATAATCTCCGAGTAGAGCCAGTTTCTTCTCATGTACTCGCTTCAACCAGCCGGTGCTAGATTCTGCTCAGGTGTCTTCGCTTGCTCGCCATTCCTCTCCACGGACGGGATACGTGCGATATTCTCTCAGGTGAGTCTGATAAGCTCTTTGAGTTTCCTCCAGCACTGGTTACGTCAACGCCTGAGTTATGCCAATCTGCCATAACACAGCTCTTGCGCTTGACTAGGTGCCTCCATGTGCATGGTCCCCCCTTTGGGCGACCCCCACATGTGTATTCCACTGTAAGTCTCTTTTGAGCGTGTGTCTTTCCCTTGGCAAGCCACCTTGCCACCCCTGGGGTTTAAATATTCCACCTGCGGCTGGACACCTCAGTGACACCCCATATGCATCCCTCTGGGTCATATGTGTCTCTCAAGTCCCCCCCCTTAATGGTTGGGCATAATTGCATATTTCTCCTGAGATATGCTTCCCAGTGTACCTTGGTATTCCTGTGTTAAGTAGGACTCCTTCGTTCGTGCTATTCTCACAACAGGGAGCTCAGACTTACGCAGGGCACTGGATGACAGCCGAGGTGGCGTGATTAGACTGGAACCCCAATCGTCGTCATCCGACGTAACTCGGAGTGACCACGAAAGGGAACGTCTCGGTTACGGATGTAACCCTCGTTCCCTGAGTAGGGAACGGAGACGTTACGTCTTCCTGCCACTTCCGCTGTATCGCTGAAAAACGCCTGAGTTCAGTCTCGGCTCCTCAGCGAAGACATATCTGCATATTGCAGCGTACTTCCTTATATACCCCCTGTGGTGGGCGGAGATACGCTATGCAAATTCCGCAGACCCATGGCATTTCATTGCCATTGGCTCGTTTTATATACTCGAAGGTGAGAGGCTTTCTAAGCGAAACCCCAATCGTCGTCATCCGACGTAACGTCTCCGTTCCCTACTCAGGGAACGAGGGTTACATCCGTAACCGAGACGTTACATTGTTTATATTGTTTTACTTAGTTTCCATATTGGTCACACTTAATGTTTGGTGTCTAACTAATAAATTAATTTAAAGAATGTAATTCATTTCAAATTTCAATGTGCTGATTGTGTATATGTTGTACTGCAGAAATATTATGAGTCACATCTGCTGCTAGAACAGTTTCCAGAACCCAGAACTAGTGTGACACTGTTACAATGTAGACAATTAGACCAAATATAAGACTACTGTAGGCCATAAATAAGATGATCATCATATATCTGAATCGTTGTCGTTCCAGATTGTGTAAATGCAGTATTAAAGATAAGCAGTGTGCCTTCCTGACTTCAGCTCTGAAATCAAACCCATCACACCTGAGAGAACTGGACCTCAGTGGGAATGAACTTAAACACGCAAGAGTAAAACATTTTTATGATTTACTGAAGAATTCACACTGTAAACTGGAGAGGTTGAGGTCAGTAACACTCACATACAAGAAAGGAAATAGTGTTTTGGTATTTGAATGAAAACAAATGAATAGTTTGCTTTTCTCTTTTCTCTGATTGCAGGTTAAGAAACTGTGGTATAGAAGCTGAAGATTGTTCTGATCTGACTTCAGCTCTGAAATCAAACTCATCACACTTGAGAGAGCTGGACCTCAGTGGAAATACACTAGGAGAAAATGGAGTTAAAACCCTTTATCCTCTGTTGAGCAAAGAATGCATTCTGGAAAAACTGAGGTTTGTAACATTATACTGTACCTCTGACTGCACGCGCACCTCCCCAAACGGACGAGGCATTTATACTTGACATGCTCGCTGTTATACCATTCTTTTAAACAACAGGGGTCGATTCTGACTAATTGTCCTCTAAACCATCAGAAAGCAGCAGTGAGAAGTACGGTACACACGTGACAATATTTATTTTAATACACTTAACCAAAGTAGAGCATTGGCGCTTGCAACGCCAAGGTCATGGGTTTAATTCCCAGGGAAAGCAAGAACTGATAAGAATGTAAAATGGGAACCTTGAAAAGCAATGTAAGTCGCTTTGGATAATAGCGTCTGCCAAATGCGTAAATGTAAAATGTAATGTAAATGTAAAGCAGTAAACCTTGAGATTATTACTTGTGACATTTAGAAAAAAATAAATGGATATGAGAACGTAGCCTATACAGCTAAATTAACGATATCTTACATATTTTCTAACTTCACTAAACATTTTCATTTAGTTTCGTGAACATTTTTATAAAACATGGACCTTTATTTTCATTAAAAGGACTTGTCTGCTATGTAGGCTCGCTGTGTAACAATGCAAACACGTGCAAACTGGGTGCCGGTATGGTGAGATGTACTTGCTCGGCCAGACTCGGATCAAAGTCGCGCATCTTCGGATGCGTAGCCACATGGAAAGTTACAAAAAATGGCATGTACACCGCCATGCGGAATATATATATATATATATATATATATATATATATATATATATATATATATATATATATATAATACAATACAATAATAAATAATAGGCCTATATAAATTAACTCGATGAAGAATGAGACGTCCCAACTGTTGGTTGAAATTTAAAAGGCTGATTCGCACTTCAGGGCAGTGACGAGTACATATGTCATCCAGTGGTTGTCCAGACACCCTCGGCACAACCTTAAGCAACGGCCCTGAGCGGTGATTCAATGTCAACATTGTGACAACGCTGTAACAACCTTCACCACACAATGTAGTTATAGCAACCTTTGGGCCATGTTGTTAAATCGTTGTTAGAAGGTTGTGTACTTTGTGCCAATGTTCTGTGTTTGCTGAGAAACTCGTCAGTTCTAATCTTATTTAGAGGGTTTACTAATAGATTTCAGTCATACCGCTCCATGCTTGTTCATAGAAAAATGTAGTTCTCTTAGTCACAATGCTTGCAAGTTGCGATAGTCAGAAATCAAAACAGATGATGTGCCACATACTCCTTACTTTGGGCCTTCAGTTTTATCTATCCTGACGCAGATTTGCGGAAACACGATACTCTACTTAATCGTCATTATGATTTCAGAGAATACAGAATAAATCAAATATTTTATTTGTCAGGTAAAAATATAGCATGCCAACGACTAACAATTAGACAAACACTAAACACTAACAATTAGAAGCCAATTCAGAAATAATAAATACATAACAGAATCAAGGCAGAATCTAAGAGTAATAAATGTACCTGAGAGTGAGAAACAGTGAGCTCTCTGAATGCAGAACTGACACAGCACTGCGTGGGGATTTTCTGGCTACAGAATTTCTCAAAGACTGTTCTGCCACTTTCCCTTAAATACTCAGACCAGAACAAAAGAGCTGTAAATATTTTCTACACAAATATTGTTGGAATTGTGTTGGGCCCCTATTCCTGTGCGCAAAGGCCTCCATCTGGTTTCGGGAGAGAGGAACCATGATCATCAGATATTGTAAAGAAATGCCTCCCACATCAGGAGAACAGGATTCTCATTAGTTTTCAATCTTTCTCAAAAAACAAATGGCTGTGAAATTGAGCCAGTTTACCAATTGCACTGAGACACTGAAAATGATTAAAAAAAAATGTGATTCACAAGATACAACATATGTTGTATATAGACATTCTTGGTGAACTTTCAGTGACTTGAGTCAGGGGGAAAGGAGAGTAGCCGGTTGAGAGGGATACATACATAGATGCAGTGTCCTGTGCTCTTTTTATATCTTCTCTTCAGATTTATTGTTTTATTACAGGTTGAGATTAAATCCATTCTTACAATTTGTATTTAGTGATGGTAAACTACACTAAAATGACTAATTCTTTAACTTTAATAAATGATTTCAGTTTCCTCAAATCCTATTATGCTCCTGTTTTGGTTTATGGTTCCATAATTACGTTTCCAAGTTGTTGTTGTTGTATTATTATATTGAATGACATTTACTGCTGCATTCGTGATGCATTTAACTCACTCGTGAGCTATTGTTGTTTCTCTTTCTGTCTTCAGTCTGTGTGGATGCAGTATTACAGAGAAACAGTTTCTCATCCTGACTCCAGCTCTGTGTTACTCTCTTTCAAACCTGAGAGAGCTGGACCTCAGTGGGAATAAACTAGAAAACAAAGGAGTAGAGGGTGTGTGTGAAATATTGAAGAAACCACAATGTAAACTGGAGAGACTGAGGTGAGGAACATTTTCCTGCTTAAAATCACTTTGACATTAAACAAAGCCTGAGTTCACATTATATTTGTGTAAAATAATTCCTCTAGTTATCTGATGAAAGCAGGGTTTTAAATTGACACCCGAGTACCAACCGCAAGTTAATTTTGGTCATAGTGTCAGACCGGGTGTCAGGTGATAATTTCATAATCAATTAGCTTTGTATGTGCTCTGTGGCACAAGTAACATCTGTCATTCGGTATAACTTCACAGTCGTGAAACGTGTATGATAAGATGCTTTTAACCACAGAGCAAACAGCAGCGAGGAACTGCAAGTGTCACGACACACAAGAGGAGACAGATCCAAGTGCAGTATGTTTTAATTAGGAAATTCCAAGAGAGTAAACAATCCAGGCATGAGTCGATATCCATTAAATCAGTCCAACAATAAACACAGATCTCACGGGCAAGGGAACAAGAACACAGAAGTGTCGTACATTTTACAAGGACTCGACAACACACACTGAAACGGACAGGACTATATACACAATCATAATTAAGGTGATAGAACGCAGCTGAGACTGTGATGGGAATCAGGTGTAGCGAACAGGATTATGGGAACTGAAGTTCATATGTGATGACACCGTGAGGGAAGGAGGACATCTCGTGGAAACCCGGGGAAAAGCAACCAGACACTGTGACAGCAAGCATATGCATCAAACCAAACATAGCTTAAACAAAGGTAGGAGGGATGAGTAATAGGATTATAACCTTTACAGAAAATTAACATCAATAAGTTGCAGAGAAGTGAATATGTGAAGTATGTATAAAAGACATTTTACCAAATAGCCTCTTTATTCCGCAGCTCTTTATTTTCTTGAACAATGTGAAGAAGTGGTTGAGTAGAGACCAATTGAATCTGAATGATAGCCTCATTCATTGTTACATTTTAGTGTAGCTTTGACGAGCAAAACTAGCAACAGATTTGAGGTTGATGCAAAATTCATGTTGGGAAATTTCTCTGCCACTAAACGTCTATCATCACATGCGGTGCGTCCCAATTCGCATACTATCCGTCCTAAATAGTATTTCGAAAATAGAATTAGTATGTCCTAAATCGTAGTATGTTGAAATGAGTATTCCAGAATCTGAAGTGCTGATCCATGCACACTATAACAGCTGATAATACCCAGAACCCATTGCGCGTTGGACTAGGTTTCGATTAGAACTACAAACACGGACAAAAAGTGTTAAAAACTACAAACGTGGCGGATGTGTGAGTCCGACGGTTAAATAGAGAGGTTTAGAAAAAGGGGTTTAAGTGAATAATTATTAGTATCTAACTTGACGAAAAGTTATTTATTCAATGTTATCCACATTCATTTCATCTGTAATAGCATTGTGAACGTTTGTAATGATACGTTTAGCCATTAACTTTTAAATGGATCATTATATTCAAATTGCGCACACATGAGAGTCTCCGCAAGAAAGACCCAAGACTAGCAGATCAATGTGCTACATTTGTCTCCGAAATGGTAGGAAATCAAATTAAATTGAATGTGTCAAGATGATTGACAGGCTAGTTTAAACAGTGACAGGAAGCATGTAACTAAGCGACAAAGCTGTCCGTTATGACAAAGTAGTGTATGTCCCAAAGCTTGCATACTCTTCTGCTACACACTCAAGTATGTACTTTTTCTTCCCAAAAAGAGTACACACATTTACTTTCTGTCTGTGTGTGTGTCTGTTTGTCTCTTTCTAGCCTAAATGACTGTGGAATTACAGATGTTACTTGTTTGGCTCAGACTTTGGCTGATAAAAAAGCATTGCAGTTTTTAAAAGAGCTTGATCTGAGTAAAAATACCATCGGATCCTCCAAGCAGCAGCTCGTAGACGTGCTACAAAACTCGGAATGTAAACTGAGGTGAGTAAATATCCTTTGTTGCAGTCACTCTAACACACACACAAACAGGAATTTAAGTTTAAATATATTATATTCGAAACTAAAATATTGTTCATAAATTAGGGTTGTGTGATATCTGAAGTAGAGTGGATGCAGCACACTTTATTAAACACATTTGTATCTTGTACTATTATTTGTAACGTTTGATCATTTTTTAATAACAAAGATAAAATAATGAAATAAAATAAAGTGAAATAAGATTTTGGTCATATTGCCCACCCCTACTTTGGCCTAAATGGTCTGTCATTTTCTTTTATTTTGTTACCTTTTTACTATTTTTAAATAGGGGAATTAGTTTGGCTGTACCACTCAGTGACTTGCAGAATATTGTTAAAGACAAACATGAAAAAGAATTGTGATAAGATTGTGGATCGTGATCCTGCCTGAGAAAAAAAGTGACATATATTTGCCGTATCACCCACCCCTATTAGAAATGTACATCAAATAATGTAAAATCAGTAACTAGTCTAATTACAGGAATCCAATGTTAGTTAGTAATGTTAGTCTATTGCACTTTGTACTTTAAGTAATTGAAATATAGTAACTAATTTGCAACTTGTTCCACTGAACACTGATAATTTTATCTTCTAATTCCTCCTTACAGCCTCAAGAAAGACAGCTGGCTTAGCAGGAACACTGATGTAAACCTCCTTAGTGGAATGAGTAACATTGGTGGATGGATTTCTCAAGACATCATGAAGAACCTAGCCTGACTTCGTCATACTCATATTCTAGTCAGAATGTGAGTCTGATACTGCTATATAGGACTATGATTATGGGGCGTGTATCAACCGAACCAGGAAAAAAAAAAACTCTGCACTCAATTGGATAGACCTACAACCAATCAGAGCAACGGAGTAAATGACGCATGTTCTTTATTCATATTTTCAACCAACAATGTCGCGACTCTCTGTTCCTCTTTTAAAATGAAAGCGCTGTGGATATCTTCTATAACAGACGCGATGGCGGAATCTACACATGATGTTTCATAAACAAAGTTCGGGAGGAGCACGTACAAATAATCAATCCAATATCAACTTGTCATCAAACAATACCATAAGTCATAACGTTACCCTATATCAGCATGAGTAGGCATATTCACTCTGTCAACTTACCTAACAATACTTGACAGTTTTTCAGCATCCCTCCACCACCCCGAATCCTCACTCTTGTCTTGGCTTGTTCTCTCACAACCAGGAATACGGGGGGAGTATGGCTACCGAGCCCACAGCCCTCTCCTCGGACAGCACGTCATATATGCATTTATTCTATCTGACTTATTTGTGTGAAATAAATTGTGAAATCTAATATATACGCATTTATTCTATCTGACTTATTTGTAAGTGTGAACTCGTGAAATCTCAATTCTCCAGCTGCAGTCGTCTTTGTTGAAAACTAATTCAACCCAAGCGCTCTTTGGTGACGTGGGTGATTACGTAACCGCAGATCATCTGTCCATCATCGATTAAAGCCCGCCCTGGCAATTTGATTGGCTCGGCCTTTTGGGAGCCTCAACGGATCGAGTCCAGACCGAACTTCCCGACCAAAAAATGTTGTGGGTGGGGTTCGGGCTGGCACCCAGGCTATGAAGAAACTGTAAAATCAACAGAACAAGCAAAGTCACCACCAGGTGAAAGATCCTCAGAAGGTTCTCACTGTAATAAATTCATATTTGTCTGATATACTGCTACAGACTATATTACTAACACTGCTAAACCTACAGCTGTTATGAACTCAAGTTGCTATACATAAATTTGATAGTAAATTTAAACCACTTCAGATAGCATTGCTTTAACAAATGTACAGTTGATCTAGCTCTTATGTACTATTTTAAAAAGATTACCAATCAATGCTTACAGAAGGAAGAGATTCTGACATTCAAATTAAATAATGCAGCATTAATAGAAACATGTAAAGTTATGTTGACTGGTTATTGTTTTAGTATCCATACAAATTCTATTTTGTTTTATGTTTTTACAGAAGAAACGGAGGAGGTAGTAGAGCCTGATCAAAACTCAAATGAGGTGGATTAGCAGGAATATATATGAGTCTTCAGTATAAGGCCTACATTATGATGATGTTGGGATTAAACTCATTCATTATGAAGCAATTAAAATGTTGCTAACTGTAATTGTCAAATGTAATACTTAGTTATTAGTTATTGTTCTACTTATGAAACAGCTAATGAAACTGAAGTCTCCCTTACTTCAGCTTTGAAAAAATAACTTTAATTATAAGAAAACTGAATTTAAGAATACCAGAATAACCAGAATACAGAGGCTCGTATATTGAAACAAATTAGGTTAAAAAATTCCAAGAGGGTTGCCACTGGTTATCTTTATAGGGTTAAGGGTTAGGAGAATATATTAAATTGTAATAATTAAAACAGTAAATCATTCCAAACAATTAATAAACACAAATACCGAATTGAAATATTAGTCCTATAAAATGTGAAGTGTTAGTACATTCTGTAGCAACAACAAAATAAAAAGCTATGGTCCTGGAAATGCAGTCCTGAAACTGCAGCCTTCGGTATTGCAGGATCATGTTCGTTGCTCCTGCTGAAAGGATAACTGTATAGTGAGATGGAAGAGAGTCAAAGCTTTTTTTTTTTGTAAAGATCATTCTTTCTAAGGGAATGTGACATAAACCAGTCCCTGCTGCTGTCTGTGTCATTAATTTTAATCAAACAACAAAAGAAAGAGAAAATCACTCACTGTTCTTGACAGAATAAATTACTTTAGCACTTTTAACAAGGATCAATCTAATTTTCATTCATACTGTGAAGAGTGTGCAGTTTATTTTGTAAAACATTTTATACATATGATTAATGTCTGTAATATTTTTACCAGATATATATTTCTGTTAGATAGACCTTCTGGAAAAATTGTCTATGCTAATGTTATTTATTACAGTTTTTTAGTCACAATGTGTGTTGTGTGTTACAGTGTCAAAATATGGTAAGACAAAATTAAATAAGCTTTCTACCTTTTTTGTTTTTGTTCCATGAATGACTATTGTACTAACATCATACAGTAAATTTGGTACACTGATAAACATGAGAATGTATCCATATTTGGTTACACTTTTTTCATGGTCTATAGACAATCTACTAACTATCAGTAATTAACTTTGCAACTGCATGTCAACTAACTCTGATTAGAGTATTAGTTGACTGTTAGGTTAGAGTTCGGGTTAGAATAAGTCATGTTGTTGCAAAGTTGCTTATAGTCAGTAGAATATCTGTTGGGGAGCATCAAAATAGTGTTTTCAAATATTAAGCAAGCAGACAGTCTACTAATACTAGAGTTTGTATTTCATGTCAGTGATATTTGTTGGCGTGAAATATATATCTGAAAGGATCCCAAACTGATAGTATATCCAAATCTGACCTTGTGAATGAATATGAATCAAGTCTAATCAAATTGGGAAATCACTGCAGATACCCAGCTTTAGCTTTCAACCTCCTTAAACCCATCCAGCCAAACATATGATATTTCTCAAAAAGAGATTGAGACATTTATTATCACATCACATTTTTTCTAAAACCCCTTAAAGCACTTTCAAACTAGAAGGTTTTACTGTAAAAAGTGATTTACTGTAAAACGTGTGCGTGTTTGTGCCAATTCAAAAGCCCATACCCATAATTATTTACTGTACTATCGGGTCAGATGGCCCACACTGACAATACGTAGAAGTCCGTATGTGCAAGTATGGATAAAAGGGTATTTAGTTACGCTGCTCTGTCTGATTGGAATAATTTACAAGATAAATTGTGTTTTAAAGAGTTAGTCTCTCTAAATTAATTTGTTAGTGTTTTAAATGATTTGGTTACAGATTGATTGCAATTGTTTTCACTGATATTGTATGTAGTTTTCGTATATGTTGTCAAAAAAGATGTGTTTTCATGTTTAAAATTAGGCTAAAGCGGCCTATAATATTCCTGCAAAAAGCAACTTGATGGTGATGCTGCGCAGCAAAGGAAGCACTAAAGATGCTATGCTCACTTGGAGGCAGTGGAAGTTTTTGCACTCAGAAAGGAAGTTGTGATACTTGGAAGTTGTTCTAAATTCCCTATATGCTGTATGTGAGAAGGACTTTTATTATGAAACGTCTTATCGCGCGTTGTTTGACGTAAGTGTCCGGTTTACTTTCACTTTCACCTCATCAGCCGCTTACTCCGCAGCTCCCCCTCTTTCGTTTGTTTTTTGTTGTTTTCTGCTTAGGTAATACTTTTTTTGTATAACATTTTGACAACATTTGTATACGCATGTATATTCTCTTTCCCCTATGAGATTTTTGTATGTTGCCTCTTTTTTTTTTTCTTTCTTTTTTTTTGTCAATAAAGAAAAAACTACAAAAAAATATCCAGTCAAACTGAATAAGTGTTGATATTTGTTCTACCATTTGCTGAATATTCAAGATTTGAAAAAATTCCCTGTCTCTTGTCACGCTCTAACGGAGCCCCGTATAAACTCACTACCTACTTTCAAAATACAGATGTGTCCACTATATTCAAGGTTTATTTTTATTTATTTAATTTTAATTAAAAAATGTAAAAAAAAAAAAAAATTTAGACGAGACACCGTTTTTTACGAAAAAAAACAACTATTTTATCATAAAATGTTTATGCCATAGTTGTGTCCCAATGTGAAGGCTGCATCCTTCGAAGTCCTTCAATGGACGCATCATGTAGCCTTCATAGGATTTCCTAATTGCGCAACCAGGTGTTCCCGATTACCGCTCCTGGCAACGGTGCGAGAAGACAGCTGCCATCCTGATAATTCATTTGATATAACTGAGTAAACGGCTATGGAGCCAGAATTGGCTATTGTCATTTTATGTTTTATATTTTTCTGGAGGATATGGTGAGGATGTCTCAGCCGGTCATGTATTTTCGGCCATGGCAGCTAAATTAAACTGGTTTGCTGTTTAAAAAAACAAAACATATATATATATATATATAAACATATATATATAGGCCTATGTATATATATTTTTTTTTTCAAAGGTTCAGATGTTCATATTGTGGGGATCTACTCAGGCAGGCATACAATACAGCTGCATCACATTCACTCAATCAATCATGTGATCTGTTGTAAGGTCACATGACTAATCAGGAAGTGATAAATGTTTGCTGGCTGCAAGGCAGACTCTTTTTTTCGTGTTGATGCTAGACACTGTTGTGTGAGTTGGGCCCCCCTTTTTCATGCAGGGTAATTCTAGAGGCGCGTGTCTACTCTTCACGGAGGACACAGGCTGCTGAATGGAGTTTTAACATTTATTCGATCATCCCAGTGTGACTCGAGCTGCTGAGCTGCACTGCAACGGAACGTTCACCTTTTCTCTGCATGTGTTAATGCGCTGTGGGACAGTTGAGCATACTGAAAAGGACCAGGCCAGCCACTGTTTTCCTGTAATTAATAGGCATTTCTTTATTGTTTCCTGTTGTTTGATTTTTTTGTTTTGTTTGGTTATCCATAATTTTGCCACTCATGTGCTACATTTATAGTATTTTCTTATTTTGACTAAGTGTTGCCATTTATGCTGGTGATTCTCCTCTCTAACTATGTCTTTTGTGTAGGTTATCTTTGTACAAGGCCGGATCCACACTGATGCTTTGCCCCTTTTCTTCAGGGGACCACACTGGGAGAGACACTGTATTGGTGTGTACTTATAACTACAACACGGTGTGATATTTTGTAGTGGTATATAAAGATCCTAAGTGTGTAGTGCTTGTTGTGTTGCATGCTTCGACTGGTGTTGGGTTGCTGTCTCCTGTTTCTGTCTCTCCAGGGGCCTCCTAAGCAGGGGTCTTGCATTGGCTGATCCGACCTTCCTAGATTGAGGAAAATCCACCAGTCATTTATCACAGTAATTTTTTTAAAGATTCGTTTTAAATAACTTTTCTACATCTTTTTGTACTAATGTAATAAATTTTGGAATACATTTACATTTCTGCCTCTTGTTGACTGTCCCTTTGCGGGGATAAACGTATTATTAGCCACACTACATTCACGGGAAGAGTTGGGGTTCCTCCTGCCCATCATCAGGGGGTGGCGTAGTCAGACTTAAAATAAGGTATACTGCATGGCAGCTACTACAATATCTTACCTTGATGCGATTTTGTAGGCTAGTGTATTCTTTTTATTACGTAGCCTATTGTGTTGCCATGTGAAGATGGTCCACCTGAGAGTGGCATTTCCTTAGCTTCTTTTACACCTCAAACTCGACGTCAACGCAGAAAGGGTCACAATAAGAATGCCACTGCTGAACTCGCTGGGTTGCTAAAGCATATAACCATCTAAAAATATTGTACTGAAATAAAGGAGTCACTGTCCATCTCTGTCTTGCTCAAGTCACATGAGAGAGCAGTGACTAGAGTCATTGTCCACAAATACAAAGGAACTGTTGTAACGTCGGAGAACAAGCCACTAACTGGACAGAGTCATGTTTGTACAGGAATAGCCGGACTACAATTGCTGGGACCAGCAGTAACAAGTATTCTTTTCATTTTTGATTATTTTAATAAATATTGTTAAACATTTATTATAAATCATCTGACTGGAACTTGGATTTTTTTTGTTGAGTATAGCCTACGTGTCCCTTTCTTCTATCTGGATCAGGAAGATCCTGACTGGAGGAAAACGGCAGGAGGGTGAGCATTCTTTTCTGATAAGAAAATGTATGCACTGTGAGATTTGATTGATTAGAAAACCTAGCCAAAGAGGCAGCTTACGACAGGGTATTGTATAGCGAACACGGTTCAAGGGTAGCCTACCTAAAAAGGTAGGCTTATACTACGATGGGGGAAATCTATTATCTTTATAATTTATTATCTTTATAATAGAATATTATGATTATAGTTTATTATCTTTATAATAGAATACGAATTTGTAGAGACTGATCGCCTAACCCTTAAGGGCACGACTAGCCTACAGGATAGGCTCTGTAGTTACCGCGGGATTATCTATATGTCCTGAATAGGATAACGTTAATTTGGAACGGTATTAATCGTGAAAACGCATACACTATATGGACCATGGTGAACATACAGTTTTTCAACCCAGTTTGAATACAAATCCGAATATTGAATATTACTCCCGCTCGTCATCGGCAGCTGTCACAGTTGCCAGGCGACAAGAATAATTTCTCCGTAGGTTAGACCGGTCCGAGCGCTTCAGATGCGCCCATATAGGACGCAGCTGTAGGTTTTCCCCAATGCGGCTTAGTGGTTATTCAAATTACTTTTTTTCAGAAATATACTCTTTCTGAAATAAAATCTGTGACATGGCAGCCGTCTATTGAGTCAGCCCTGCAAACCTAAAACCAAATTATAGTGGAAACATGCACTCAAACATCCCAGAAGATGTCCCACCAGCAGAGAGACCTTACCAGGTTCTTTATTGTGGCAGCCCATCCCGGTCCAGCAGCACCACCAGGGTCTCCCTGCTCAGCTCAATAAAAGTCTACATAATTTCTTCTTATTTTATGTAGCCTATTGTAAATTTAAATATTTATTTAAATTTTTTATGTTTAATGTATGTTGTAAATAGTTGGAAAAAGTAGCTACTTTTATGTAGCCTATAGAACAAACGATTTTCATTTACCAATTTTATTTGGGAAAAAAAAGAGATAATTTAGTACAGAAGAATTTGTTTCATGTAGAAATGATGACTGTCATTACAAAAAATAAACAATGTCCAGAACAATTCATTCTCTTTTATTTACACATTTAAAGTTGCATAAAAATAAATAATGTACAGAAATTTTCTTTCCTTTTAAAACATAAGTGAAAAAAAGTTATATATATGTTAAATATATATTTTTAAATCATTCTCTCAAGAAGAGAAATCAGCCTGTCCATCCTCTCCCTACTCCTCGCCTCTGCCTCTCTCTGTAGTTGCATGTCTTCTCTGATCAAGTCCAAAAACTCGTTCTCTCTGTCTCGCCGCCTTCGTGCTGCTGCTGCTGGTGCTCCTGCTGCTGGTCCTGGTGGTGCAGCCCCAGGCTTTTCCTCACCGTGGGCACCCACTGCTGAACTCGGCCCTGGTGTGTCCTCAGGGATTGAGGCATTGAGGACAGGGGGGTTGGTGCAATGCCTCTGTCCCAACACCTCATCCATGAGGACAACCAGGGACAAGTTTCAGCAGTGGGTTTCCCACTCACACTCTCACACGTCTTTGCTGAAATGTATTGTGCTGTTGTTGCTAACAAGCCATGGTTAATTTGCTCTGCCTTAGGATTGCAAGTGTCCTGGGTCACTTTATTCACTCCTCCTTTCACTGCAGCCGCCTACTCACGTCTGGACTACATTTCAGGCGAGGCGCATCTTAAACAAGCCTAATGTCATCTCGTAATTACGGTGATTATTATGACATGGTGTGAACGCAGCGTCCTTAATCAAACACACCTGAACAAGCTATTCAGGGTCTTTAAGATTAGATTACAAAAGCTGCAGCTAGGTTGGTGTTGTGGCAAACCTAGTAAGTTGTATCTATAAAAACGTGATTTAAAAAAAAAAAAAAAAAAAAAAAACACACTTACAAACCTTCTACCTCAGTGCATTATCCAGCAAAATCCATTGTGAGATCGCAGGTCTCAGGATGACAGCTAGACTGTATTTCTCGTTGGCTGCTGTTTTATTGGTGCTCTCTGTGTGTTGGAGTTTAGGAGACTCTGATCTAATCAGAGGGTGAGATCTTTTAACATCATTAGCCTATTTGGCGCAAAGAAAATATGTGAAGAAGTAGGCTACCTATATCAAAATTTTACTTAAGGCACCTCTTGGAACATTGTTTTATACAGTAGGCTATCTCCAGTGAAAGTTAAACTTTGTGTTGTTGTTTTATCGTGTCCCTGTGGCCATTATGAAAAGTACAGTATTTAGATATTTCGCTACTCCTTCAAATTCTGCTCAGATTTTGATTGCTTCACAAATTGGCTCAGATGATCTTTGGACTGAGCTGCACAGAAATGAATGAACAGATTTTTTTATTCATCTTTTTTCAAAAGTTATGATGTCAGAAATTAAACTAGGTCGACCTCTGTATCTGAGGCTGTATCTCGGCCAGACTTTATCTATATGGAAATGTGTGTGCTTTATTGGAACCATGGTGTGGTGGTCCATGCCAAATTTGAGAACAGCGCCACCTACAGGTCATGCAATCTGGAAAATGGCTATTGTTGTAACAACTTTTGAACAGTTTGTCAGAAAATGTCTTTGGAATCCTTGTATCATGCCGTGGATACAGAGTTTCAAAGGATTGGAAGAACCACATGTCTGCCACTTTGACTTTTGACATAAATTCCAATATCTTTTAAACAATTTAACACCTCGTCACAATTTGGTAGGAATCATCGACAGCATGTCTTGAAGGTACCTGAAAAGTTTGAACAGAGCCACCTAGTTTTTCAGAGATATACTTTTTTTTGCAAAAAATCTTATAAGCCATGGATGTGGACATCAGTGTACAGCTAGGGGGGGCATCAGTAGAACATGCATTGAATGAGACATTCAGCAGTCAGTGATCTGGTTTCCCCGTCTTTTTCTTTTTTTTTCGAATAGCAAAGCCAGGAGTGTGTCCAGTCAAAACGCTTGGAGGAGTGTGTGTAATGATTTGTGTGTCGATGACAGTGACTGTCCGAACACTGAGAAATGCTGCAGCAATGGATGTGGACGTCAGTGTAGGGTTCTATACATAGGTATGTGTTAGTGTGTGGGTCAGCTCTTCTTTCTTTTAAATGCAGTGAGGCATTCATTGATCTAATGTTATGCAAACACAGATAAACCAAAGCCAGGAAAGTGTCCAAGCGAAAGCAAAATCATCCTAGTAGGAGAGTGTACCAAGTCATGTTCCTATGACCGTGACTGTCCGAACGGTGATAAATGCTGCAGCATTCCTCAATGTGGATGACGACAATTTTATATATATATATATATATATATATATATATATATATATATATATATATATATATATATATATATATTTATTTTTTTTTTATTTTTTTTTATGAATGCCACCATAGCCTAACTTGTTTATTTTATAGCCTAGTTCAATATATAACTTTTAGCTACTTATTTTTCTTTGTTTTGAATACTGCTGAATTTAAAGGATTCGTCGTGGAGTGAGGGGTAAATTACCTAGGCTATAGTGTTTGTTAAATGTTTAGTTTATTTGCCTGTATTTAATAATACATATAAATTAAGTTAAATGTTTGCAAATGAGGTTAACAGATTTTTTTTTTTTTGCAGTAAGACCAATTTCTGTTTCAAGATAACGTCCTATTCTTGGCCAGGTTACATTTCTCTGTGGCGTAAACTCTAGAGATGAATTTTTAGGGCAGTGATATTCAAATGACGATTGTTTTCAGCCACCACATTAATCAACATATGATCATTCATAGGATCTGATTGGCTGCGTACTAATGTTTGATTTCTGTGCTCGAATCAGCGCTTGTTTATATGTTGGATTGACATTGAGCATGATAAAATAGTTAAGACAAGCATTTATCAAAGTACCTGAATTTAGCCCATATCACCATTTCAAGATTGTGCTTTACAAAATAAAGATTCATAATATTTGGAATACAACTTGCTCCAAGTAAAACCTGTTCATGCTTTGAGTTTTGTGCTGTGTTTCTGAAATTGAATGACGCTAAATGCACTGACTAAAGCTAATTTGTATCCATGCAGTGGCGCCTGAATGTCATGCACCTTTTATGTGCCCACCAGATACCAGATTGGCCTATGTCCTGCCAGACTGAAGTGTTGCCCAACCACCAGTGGCCATTGCAGTTACCAGTGCTGATGACTTAAGAGTCCTGAGATTGATTTTGCGTACCATATACTTGAGGGCTGACTTTTCACCAAATAAATCTGTTTAGAAAAACATTCCTCTGGGTTTTATTTTTATTGTTATTTATTTTTAAAACACTTTTCTACAGGAGCTTGGCAGCAAAAGTGTACTTCAGTGTAAGGCTTTTAAATTACTTGTGTTTTTTTGTTGTTGTTGTTTTTTTTGTTTTTTTTTTGTCAAAGAACCAGGAATGAAACCAAAAATGTAGGTTAAAACTGATGCAATGGTTTAACAGTTTTAAAAGACTTTCAGTATTTAGCGTGTCTAAAAATGTATCTAAAGACTTCATGTATTTCTTTTTGGATTAGACCCAATGTCTGACTAATGTGAAGAGTGAAGAACACTGGGGCTGGATCTATGTATTCAGAGACGGAGTGGGAAAAACTTAAAAGCAAAAAGAGGGAGTGTGTGGCTGGCCTTGTGTACAGGTGAATGGAAAAACAGTGAAGAGGACGGTAGCCCTTGCTCTGTCATCAGGGTCTTTTCCACTCATGGTCGTTTGGGGTCATCGACAAAGATGACTAGTGGGTGCAGTTTGAGTGTAGATGGGACAAGGCTGTAGGTAGTGATGGCAAAATGAGGCTTCCTGAACCACTGAGACCTCGCAGGCCATTGCTTCAGCTAAAGGTTCATTACTCGAAGCTTCATTCAGCATTGCTCACTAGTGACACCTAGCTACTGTGCAAAGAAATAGCAGACAAATTAATTCATTCTGAATCAGAAATCATAAAAAATATTTTTTTATATAAAAAAAAATTCTATTTTATAAAAATACTTTCATAAATAAAAATATTTATTTGTAATGTAAATATACAAATAAATATTTATATTTATTTGTATATTTATATTTAAATGTACATTTTATAAAAATATTTTTTATAAAAAAAAATATTTATTTATTTTGTACTCACTGTTGATGTCTGTAACCTTTCATTTGCAATAATAAAAAGACATGATCAGACATTTGTCCATTACTGTGTATAATATAAAATATGTATATTTCTCTGTCTGAATTTACTTGTCCAGAGTCACACACCCAGTTAATTAATTATTCATAAATTGTTTGGATATGGACAGTATGATCAACAACAGTGACACTGTTGAGTGCAGTGCTTATGTTAGAGGGAGTGTAATAAAGTACATTTATTAATTTAACAGATTATAGGTAACAGATTAAAGTAAACTGCAACAGAATAGTCCGGAAGGAAGGAAAATAAAAATAGATTTTTTATTGAGAAACAGAATTATTTCAAGTGTGTTGGGGTTTAGACGATTCCTCTTCTTGGACAAAATCTCTCTAGCCTGGGAAAAGATCCTTTCACAAGGAACAGAGGATGCAGGGGAACGTAAAAATGGCAGTGGTACAAATGAGGACACTGATGCTTCTGTTGAGCCCAGACAGGGGAGGATTCCACACGCTCCGACGCCTCCGGTTTAAATGTCACATCACTAGCTGTAGGAGTGCTGCGGTTCCTCAGTCTGTTGATGCTGTTGAAACACTAAGGTGTGCATTTTTTTTTTTTTTTTTTTTTTTTTTTTTACAGTGTGGTTTTTGTGAAATTGGGTACAGTATATTGCACTTGCTGCCTTCATGGAATTTAAGTGTTTAACACCCAGCTTGTTTTTCCTCATGGCAAAGTGTGATAATTCTCACAGATCCCCCTGGGGGGTGGGAGCACATAACTCATGTGAGTTTTCAAGTTATATTTTTGGTCTTTTTATGCCTTTTTATTATTGCATAGGACAGTACAGAGTAGACAAAGCATGGGTAGAGAGAGAGCGGAAAGTGATTGGCAAAGGACCTTGAGTCAGTAATCAAACTTTGGCACAGAAGTTAATTTTTTAAAGGGTCTATTTTAGGTCCATGTATTTTAATTTTTAATCTCAGGGCCATTTAACTATAAAATGATGCAGACTTTGTTAATAGGCTTTCATTCTGTTTGCAAGGCTTACATTTAAAATTTGACTTTCACTCGAGACAGTCCGAATGGTAATGAAAGAATGCAGCTTTCAGATTCACTGAGAAAAACAAATCCCCTGGGCGTACTTGCGAGAGAATTTGTTTCAAAGTTTGCATTTTTAATGGTTATCTCATGAGGGCGTAATTCAGATGCCTGAGGTCTAGCGGCCTGAGCGCAATCATTTTTAGGCACGAGGAAGTAGTGGCTGTAGAAGCCTGACTCGCTGTGGGGAGAAGTAACTATCTCCCCAGCTCCTGTTATAAGCTCATTACGTTGGCACGGAGAATGTGAGTGAACTTGAATGGGCCAATAACTTGCAATTGAAACATATTCTCCAACAGCCAGAACTGAACAGGGTGTTTGGAGTAACACTTGTTGTCTTAGACCGGGTACCCTGACGCTTAGGAGGGAAGCGCTTAGCCTGGTGAGGGCGCTGTTGACGCTCAGGCACTGACTGTGGCTTAGCTGTTGCAGGTGCTGAGTTGGTTGACTAGTCGGCATTGTCTTATACCTTTATTATATTATTACTTATTATATTTTTTATATTAGTAATAATTAAAAAAAAAAATAATATAATAAAAAAATATATTAGTAGTAGTATTATACATTGTTATTTATACCTTTATTATATTGTTACATTTATACAATTATATTTAACTCTGCTGGCCATTGAGAGGACACTGGTCAAGTCACTGGAAAAGACGCCTGGTACGACAGGGTCACAGTGCATTTTATTGAAAAGGAACGTAGGGCAAAATTTACTTATAAATAAATGGACAATTTTTATGATGTAGGCCGAAAATGAGCTTCCCCTCTTTGAAAGACCAGCAGCCGCAACTGGGCCAAAGAGACCGGTGGTGGAGACTGGTGAGCGAAGAAGACAGTTATTTCTGCGTCCTTGATTCCGGTCAGGATAAACCACAGGTGGTGCTCTAGCACCACTAAGTTGATCATGGATATTCCTATGGCCTGGGTGGTGGCCTATGTTGCACGCAGGGCCAAAGTCTGTGGTGCAGCGGAGGTCACCAAACGGGTCTGGTCCAGACTCATCCATAGCTCGGAGGAGTTTGGCCTGGAACACCTGGAGGACGGCCTGGGTGTGGAGGAAGGAGCCTGCTTGGCCAGAGGACCAGCGAGGGGCGAGGGCTGAAGTGGTCCTGCAGTGGAAGACATAAAACATGATTGTTTTTGGGCCTTCCATATTGTACATTTCTAAAGCTGATACGTGCTCAATAAATAATAGGCTACTTATGCCTATATTTGTTCACCCTCTACTCCACACATGACTGAGGGGTTGTATGGGATGTCTTGCTGGTTTCTGCACAAAAGAGTAACACGTTAATGATCTAATTCCTTTATTGGTATGGAAAGTTGTTAGAACATCTAATTATATTTCAATTCATATGGACATTTTTGTTGCAGTTAATATAATGGTTTAGTTTGAAATTGTTTGTTCATCAGTTTAACTAGAAGTTTACAGGGCCTTAACACTTAAGTGAGACATGTATTTCTTTTTAACTTGTTCATCATTGTCTATCTTGTAAATCAAGAGAGAGATGTCTCAATGTTGTTCCTTAATTTTTGTGTTCACAACACAAATTTTATTGTCCATTTTTTGCCTATACTCAATCTGCTTTAATATGAAAGATAATTTCATGATTTTATCTTGATATTGATTGTTTTTTGGGGGGCTTTCCATGTTTTAAATCTTATTGTACCCCAAACAAGACTGATATTGAATGAGATCTAAATTGTAGATTATTATCTGTTTACATTATTAAACGTTTTAACCTTGATTTCCAGTATCACAGACCCAATATACATTTCAAAGCATTTGTTCTAGTCAGTTGATATGCACCAGTTTGGGATCTTTATGCCAGAACAATTACTGTTTCCTAAAAGGAAATGATTACCGCCCATCTGACTCACAAGCTTCACACAATCAGCGGAAAGAGAGCAGCTGGAACAAAGACAAGCTAAAGGGAGATGATGATGGGAGGAAACATTTTTGTGAAACTGACGTGATGGAATTTGCATTCCAAAATGATTGCCGGCAATCTCGTATACTTTACTTTTGTTGAAAATAAAGCTGGCATCCTTCCAACTGTAATCGTGTGTGATGATTGGCCATGTCCATACACTCATGACAGACACATCCCAGGATATATGGCTTTTTGAGCAGCAGTAGGCTATTGAGCGGATTTCAGTCACTGCAGTGGGACAAGCATGTGTTTTGGCAACGCGCGCTCAGAACCGATCAGCCACTGAAATTTTATGGAAAATGAAGACGTAAGATTGGCTGCCATTGCTGTTAATCGTTCCCAAAGTCTAGAAACACGCGCAGTTGATGACGCGGAATCTTTTTCCAGAGACTGTTTTGGAAAACTGCCACGTGACAAGCTACAAGCGCAAAAGACAGAAAAAGCACTGTCTTTCAAATACTAAATTCGCTTCTTATTGCACAAGACTGCACGTAAGTTTTAATACTTCTCGATTACAGTTATTTGGTGTAGCGTGATTTAAATTCGAATTAGATTAGGCTAGGGCTGTTTTTATTCCGTAGCCTAGTTAAGACACGGATAGCCTATTTAAACTTTATAATAAACTATTGCAATTTATTGAAAAGTGTTACTGAAAACGAATAATGCGTTTATGAATGTCCCCCAACCCCCAATTTGCTCTTTCATTTTTGACTGCGAAATCGAGCATGGCTATTTACGTTAGACAAAGTTTTGGTTGTGTATAATAGAATATTTTGGTTCACATAGTAGCCTAACATTAGTAAACTACATTTGTTAACATGAACTAATTATGAACACTTCTACGACATAGTCTTAGTTCATTTTAACATTTACTAATACATTATTAAAATCAAGAGTTGTATTTGTTAATCCACTGTGAACTAACAAGAACAAACAATGATCTGCTGTAGGCTATCTAAAGTTGACAAAGATTAACAAATACAGTAACAAATGTGTTGGTCAAGGTTTAATGTTAGTTATACATTAAATAATGTTGACAAATTTACCTGATTGAAAAGTGTTACCAAATATGACCATGGCAATTCACAGTTAATTTTTAGGAGCATTCGAAAATAATAAAATAGAATGTGTAATTAAAGTAGGCCTAATGAACAAATGACACATGACAAAGGACTCTAATTTATAAAGGTAATTAAAGGTTGAGCAAATATGAGTGTAAATCATGTAAAATTCAATAAAGTAATTGGCTACATATGGGTTCAGTTTTTGTAATGTTTGTTCCCTGCATTGCTAAATGTCTAGAGCCATGTGTTGTGCAGAGATGAATTCAGATTCAGTACTTTATTGTCATACAACACGTTGCAAGTTGTTAGGGATTTGCTTCAGTGTGCTCATAACAAGACATCAACAAGATACAACCAAAGACATAGAGCAAATATATACACAAACGGTATCCCGCACAGGATGACACTTGACACAGGCAGATAAAAGTAAAGGGGACACACCGCTCACCACATACCTGGATGACAGTCCAGGAGGCTATAGTGGCTGATGTCAGGTAGAAGTGACAATTTGCATAGGGATGCAGAGCGCAAATCGACAACTTTACAATAAATAAATAAAACAACACTAGTAGCATAAAACATAAAAAAGGTATAATAAAATCATTATGCGGAAATGTGCAAATTATGCAGACTCGTTAAGAGAACCCTTTTTCATGAGGAACTGGTTCAGGGGTTGAGAGCTGTTTAGAGATTTAATGGCTCTGCAGTATGTTCTGTTGAGGAAGCAGGAGGTTTTTGTCTTAATAGCTCTCATCCTTCTCCCTGATGGGAGTATGGAGAAAAGGGAGTTGGCGGGGTGAGTATCATCTTGTAGGATCTTTAGGCCTTTCCGGTGAATACGGGCCTCGTAGATCTCACAGATGGGGGAGAGTTTACACTTGTTTACACTTGTGTTCTCTGCACGTGGTCAAAATAGGTAATAACATCTCTAATGTCAAGCACATTAACACTGGACCCCCCAGGGGTGTGTGAAAGCAAGTTAATTAACTGAATTTATATATAATATAATATAATATAATATAATATAATATAATTGTAATAATGTATTGTATCTGTATTGTATAATGTATTTGATCGAATCTGTGATGCCATGTATCTGAACAAGATGTCCAGGAAAATTAGGCCCACAGCATTAAAGATACAGCAGAGTATTTCATTTTACACATGGGGTACTTTTTTATCCCTGTGTGCACCAAACCCATCTTAAGTGTTTGCTGCCAAAAAAGCTAATGTTTTTGTTTCATCTGGCCATAGAACCCATCCTGTATGAAGTTCCAGTGTCAGTTACTTTTCAAATAACATACTTTTCAAATGTTATATGGCCTAATTTTCTGCCAGAGGTCCTGGACATCTGGTTCAGATACATGGCATCACGGATTCGATCAAATACCAACAAGATAAAAAATCTAAACCTGACAGCCTGTGCTAGAAATCTTATAACGGAGAACAGGATGGAGAGATTCTGTATGGAGTAGTGGTCTCTGATCTCTTGTCAGGTGTTCTCCAAACTCATCAGGCATTATAGGAGAAAACTCAGAGCTGTTATCTTGGAAAAAAGAGGTTACAAAAAGTATTTAATAAAAGGGGGCAAACAATTGTTCCCAACGTGTTTTGGAGAAAAACATTTATTTCATAATGTGATTTTCCCCCCACTTTCAATTATTTTACTTCAGTGAAAGGTTAGATTTTGCACATTTTTAAAATAAAATATCAAATGATTTATTATTATTATTTATTATTTACTTGCAGTTTTAAAGAGAGCTTATTTTAAATATAAGCTTTAAAGCCCACTCTTCGGAATGAAATATTCCCCCAAAAGAGATAAGAGAGCAGAAAAGGCCTCAGTCGCCAGGGCGACCATCATATAATATGATTTTATTGCTCTGAAATTGTGGTCATGTGATTAAGACAGAGGCCATAGGGGAGACAGAATCAGATCTTAAAACAGACATTTCCTGCATTAATTTATAGACAAACTGATCTATAAAAGAACATGCTTCCCAGAACATTGTGTGAATGATTTATTGTCTTGTGTAGTGTCTTTTAATTCTATTATTTTTTGATACTGTGTATTTTATGATAGAACCAACAGTCAATGTAACCACACCTATACCATGTTTGGTCTCTATAAATTGGTACTTTGAAGATCGAAATTATCGTGTATATGATATTTTGATAACTGCACAGCATATTAGTATTACAATAGTAATAAACATTTCATAGTGTTTTTCATCAGCAACCAATCCAGCTGCACATGCAAATGAGCACGCTTAAAACAAAGATCCATAAATCAACAACAGAGTTTCCCTGCTATTAATTTTCCTACATTAAGTTAATTATATTAACTGATCCAAATATTCATAATAAATTATAACAAGTTATGATTGATTATTAATATTTCTTTAGAGCTAATTTGCTACAGTTGAAATATAATGATTGAAATACATTGCAAATTTGCAATGTATTTGTTGTATTAGAGTTGTCACCTATTTTGTTTTAAATAGCTTTGTCTCAGTTTTTCATCATTTATCACTCTGAACTATCATGTTATTCATCTCAGTTACATATTGTCATCTCCAGGTCATACTGAATGGCGGATTGTGCTGATCTGTTTGCACTGGCAGTTTAGCTGCATTATGTCAGCGGACCCGGGAAAAGACTGTTCCTCTGAGATGAGTCTTCCAGAGGAACAGAGGTAAGACTGCGTTTGTTTTTAGAGAATCATTTTAAACACTACTTAAAAAAAAACGAACAAAAAAAAACTTTTTTTTGTGTAACGAACTTTTGTTGGCTCAAAGAATGATTGTCATGACAAATGCTGTGCAAAACTTCAATTTAGAACATCCTATAAATGTTTTTAGATTATTGCAGGTTAAAAACAGCTTGACACTGGTCTAATATTTAATATACAGGAACATTTATCACAGATAAATATGTTTATCATGTGGCCCTCTGGAATACTTGATCCTTTCCTAAGTCTGAAATTTTCTTAAAAAGCTATTTCCTTCATCAATAGCAATGGAGTATAACAGACCGCTCATCCAGCTATTTCATGCTGGTGCTTGTTATATCCTAGGTTCACTCTGTCTCTGGTTTCAAACAATAAAGGATGCTTGCTTCTCAGCACTTTACTTCACATGGTTGTGCATCTCAATGACGTCACATTTACAGGACTCTCAATTCAACCATATCTGTATATAACATCCTACTGACCAACATCCTCCTTTTGTAAAAACACAACTATGGTCACTGTATGCAAAAAAACTTTGTGAACAACATCACGTTTGCTGGTGGCTGGTGTCTGTCTGGTCGTGTCCAACTGAACTCTTACTTGTTCTCCTTCCTAAAGACCTTTTGCTCCTCTATTGTAGTAGTAGGCCTGTTTGCATTGGTTGTCTTTTACTGCAAGTTCCTTGTTTACCACACCTGGCTGCAGGAGACTGTCTTGTGTCTGCAGTGATGCTTGAGTCTTTGTACAGGACTGGCATTGAATCTGGCACTTGAATACTAGATGCTCAGCTTTGCCATTGTTTTTCAGATATGCTGGAGATGATTTTATCATGTTACATGCCTGAATTCCCAAGTTGTGCTGAACTGTTTGAATTCTTGTAAGCCCTACCGTGGCCTGTTATCAGAGATCACTGTGTCTGGAATCCCATGGGCCATTAACTTTTATATCACTGTGCTTGACCGGGTGTCTGTGAGACAGTCTACAGTCCCCATACACAAAAGAATTATATTTGAAATATATTTTCAGGATATATTTTGGAATATATGCAAATATTTGAAATTGGCCCAATAAATATATTTCATACTTATATTTCATATATTTTTGTTATATTTCAGAATATATTTCAATGTATTTGGAATATATGCCACATATATTTTTGACACTTTTGGGGACCCATACAGAAAAAAATACATTGAAATATATTCTGAAATATAACAAAAATATATGAAATATAAGTATGAAATATATTTATTGGGCCAATTTCAAATATTTGCATATATTCCAAAATATATACTGAAAATATATTTCTTTTGTGTATGGGTCTACTTGTGTCTGCAGTGATGCTTGAGTTCTTCTGCTAACTGTAAGAACTGAGAAATTAGGAGATGCCGGACAGTCTGGTTGAAGAGCGACCAGACCCTGAGAGGACAAAGGACCTCTCTGGAAATTAACATTTGAACTCCCCCTCGTGCACTATTGAGAAGAAAGTCTCACCTGAGAGTCATCCTAATCTACATTTCATTCACCTCAAAGAATTCAGCATCATGTATTTTAATATCAGGTTCACATCTCTTCTTTTTAATCCAGAGCTTTTGATGTTTTGTATTGATTATCTCTGAATTGATTATGAAATTGGCATGATACATTTACCTGACATAATGAATTGTTACATTTGATTATTATAACTGACTTTGACTTTATTTTCATTAAAGAGTCAAACATTCGCTCACATTTAATGATGCTCAGATATCATTAAAAGCTTTTCATTTATGGAGTCAGATGAAATAATGACAAAATACATATTCAAATGTATTGCATTTAATCAAAAAATACTTTGCCTCGAGAAAAGGACAGTAACACGTAAAGACCTTCCGCGCTGGTCGGATGCCGGTTTTGGGCTGATCGAGCTCATGAGTCTTGAATCTGGCACTTGAATACTGCATGCTCAGCTTTGCCTTTGTTTTTCAGATATGCTGGAGATGATGTTATCATGTCACATGCCTGAATTCCAAAGCTGTGCTGAAGTGTTTGAATTCTTGTAAACTCTACCGTGGCCTGTTATCTGGAATCCCATGGTATCCCATGGTAGTTAAAGGCCCCTTTAACTTTTATATCACTGTGCTTGATCTGGTGTCTGTGAGACAGTCTACATAAGTTGGAAAAATAGTCAACTGTGGTGAGACATGATCTGTTGTTTAATGAAAACAAATCGGTTCCCACTTTTGACCATAGTCTGCATTGGTTTCTATGGTGACTTTCAGCATGTTTCCTATTACAACGTCTGATGTTTATGTTATACGTGCCGTGAGAAAGTCACTTAAACCACACAAAATGCGATCAAAGCGGTCAGACTGAAACGGATTTCCAGAAATGTGCCACATATGGTTTGTAAAAATCACATTCACACTTTGTTCAAACTTGATAAATCGGATTTCAATCGGATATGCACAAAAATCGAATTTGGACTGCCAGTCTTGCCATTCAAATGTAATAAACAAATATTTGCTGCATTTTACTGTTATTCGTAAGTGTAATTCATGTAGGCCTATTGTGAAACTGCAGCTTCATGCTAAGGCAAAATAAATGGGATATGTATTCTTCTGACTTCCATTTTTTTCATGGGGCAAAAAAGTTCCCAAAATAACCCGATTTGTACAGTTGCGTCTTTCTTTTACTTGCGCTTCCAGTTTTGGCACGATTCTCTCACTCATTGAGTTTTGCAAGCGTGAAGAGGAGGGCGGGTCCACCTTCTTCATGTAGCCAATCAGATGAGCTTCTCGATGACTCTCAATTTACTCTTATCTGATTGGTTCAATAAACACGCCAGTCACCAGAACACATCTTATTCTTCATTCGGCTCAGAAACCTTCTCGTTGCCGAAATGATACTTTTAATGCACACATAGGCCTACATGCTAAATAAATAAATAAACAAATAAATCATGATTGCTTAATAAGCTGTGCACCATTAGGTTGACTATATGAATCCATACTGAATTTGAGCTTGTGTGTTAAGAAAGAACATTTCTGTGTATTCAGTGCATGTATCCTGCTCATCAGGCCATATCAGTGTGTAATCTTGATGCTGCTGAATGTAGGCCTAGTATCTACCGGGAGGATTCCAGAATTATTATTATTATTGTACTATGAATTGCAATAATATTTTTTCCCTTTAATGTGTATTTTAAGAGCATCTCTAAATTATGAGATGCTCCTAAAACACCATTTATCACCTGCAGTGCCATCGTGTAACCACTAGATGTCTGTATAGCCCTATATAAGCATAATAAATGCTGTGTATTCCCTGTGAGCTAGGTTTTTATTCAGACATAATAAGTTACTTTTTGTCAAAGTTGAGTTTATGTTGATTTAGTATCAGTTTTTCATTACAGTTGAATCTGGACACAGAGAAAGCATTTTGTTATTCATACTAGTTACATATAATAGCATGATCAGTCACATGAAAGTTATCACTAATCAGAATATTGACAGTGCGACCAAGACAGTATTTCAAAATATATAATTGAGTGTTAAATACCATGAAATCATGTTTCATGTCACATGACTTGAAAAACACTGCATCAGAATGAGTAGTAATTATGACCCACCTTGTGTCAAAAATGATTGATGGCTTTGACCTTTGACCATTTGACAGGTTGAACTTCCGGGGTCAGGGATTAATCTTTGCCCTTCCTAGCCCTAAATCATGTGGTTTTGACAGTTAGTTTGACCTATTGACTCTCCCTATTATATGTCATAGTTTTGACAGTTAGTTTGACCTTTTTAACCCGGCTAGCCCTCAATCATGTATTTTTGACAGATGGTTTTGATGAATGTTTGAAGCCGGTGTCAAGAAGGGTTATATGGGGTGTGTGTCTGTGCGCGCGCCCTCCCACCCTCCGCATCGGGTACTGTGTTTAAACAACGTCACACAAAAACATTCTATCCTTTAAAATAAATGTCTTGCTAATTAAACTAAAGTTGAAAAAACATACTGTTCTCTTTTAAAGGATAGAATGTTTTTGTGTGACGTTGTTTAATCACAGTGCCCGAGCAGCCCCCAATGCGCTCAGGAATGCTCAGGAATCACTCTGAGTCAGAGACCGACAGACGGAGCTGAGAGAGAGAGAGAGAGAGAGAGAGAGAGAGAGAGAGAGAGAGAGAGAGAGAGAGAGAGAGAGAGAGAGAGAGAGAGAGAGAGAGAGAGAACCGCTCTGTGATTTTATATTATATATTTTATATTAATAAGCAATTAATTTAAATACTTTTAAAGGATATAATGTCTTTCAACTTTAGTTAAATTAGCAAGATATTTATTTTATATTATAACCATTTCATTTATACACTTTTAAAGAACAGAATGTTTTTCAACTTTATTTTAATTAGCAAGATATTTATTTTAAAGGATAGAATGTTTTTGTGTGACGTTGTTTAAACACAGTACCCGATGTGGAGGGTGGGAGTGCGCGCGCACAGACACACACCCCATATAACCCTTCTTGACACCGGCTTCAAACATTCATCAAAACCATCCGTCAAAAATACATGATTGAGGGCTAGCCGGGTTAAAAAGGTCAAACTAACTGTCAAAAATATGACATATAATAGGGAGAGTCAATAGGTCAAACTAACTGTCAAAACCACATGATTTAGGGCTAGGAAGGGCAAAGGTTAATCCCTGACCCCGGAAGTTCAACCTGTCAAAAGGTCAAAGGTCAAAGCCATCAATCATTTTTGACACAAGGTGTGTCATAATTACTACTAGAATGGTATTATTACATAAAGAATGGGTATTAAATGTTTTGATTGTAAAGTTTAACATCAGCTCAATGGTGTAACAGATTATATAATGTATAAAATTTCAATCCAATAACATTAACCAGCTTGAAATTCAGTATGAATGTCAGTCAGCCTTAATTAGCCTAATGGTGCTGTAATAAACAGCTTATTAAGCAATCATGATTTATGTTTATTTGTTTGTTTGTTTATTTATTTATTTATTTAACATGTATGTGTGCATTAAAAGTATCATTTCGGCAACGAGAACGTTTCTGAGCCAAATGAAGAATAAGATGTGTTCTGGTGACTGGTGTGTTTATTGAACCAATCAGATAAGAGTAAACAAATCATCTCTTGCGCATGCAAATTTAATTTACACTTGCAATCTTATGTACGCTTTCACAAATCTTACCCTGCGCATGCAGTTCTTTATGACATCCTTTTACCTTCATAATACTCTTGTAAATACTCTCTGCTGAGGGCGTCTGCTAGGTGCATTAGTCAACCCGGAACTTAGACAACATTGTTGTTATATCTCTGATGTCTCAAAAACATTCTCTTGGGTGCATCAGGAAGTGCTTTCTTATTGTTTCTTGGGGTTTGTGGTCAGAATGAACCACAGTGTCCTGGTGTAGTTTCTCCATCCCAAACAGGATTTCCAGGCATTCTTTTGCTATTTTAGCATACCCGCAGGCATAAGTGCTCTGCTACAAAAAGCAACTGGATGTCCTGCCAGTAGAAGTGCTCCATCCAATCCTGTTTCAGAGGAGTCGCACTGAAGAACTAGGTATTCTTCTGGATGGTAGCACTTCAAAACAGGTGCTGTGGCAATAATTTGTTTCAATTTAGTGAATGATTCTTCCTGTACATCAGTACACTCCCAAACCTGTCAGCTGTCTTAATGTGTCGCAGCTGTCTGACAAGTGTGCACAAAATTTGGACAGATAGAGCTTCCCATTTACCTCAGTTGCTTGACCATCTCAAAGACGTCCAGTGTTGTATAAAGTACTAGAAAGCAATACTTGAGTAAAAGTACAAGTATCGTACTAGAAAAAGACTTTGGTAGAAGTGAAAGTTACCTTTTAGAATATTACTTAAGTAAAAGTCTTAAAGTATCTGATATATACTGTACTTAAGTATCAAAAGTAATTTTCTGATATTTAATGTACTTAAGTAATTGAAGTAAAAGTAAAAGTTTTTTTTTTTTTTTTGATTATGCGTTTAATTCAGCGATCACGGAAACGCGAAAAACTGGAGGGACTGTGTAGCCTGTACTGTAGGCTACTTGTGTTATCGTTTATTTCCCACTGCATGTACCTTTAGCTGTAAAAAAAAACAAAAATTGCATCACAATAAGTGTATTGTGATTGTCACTAACATTTTTGTAATTAAACTGAATTTTATTAGGTTTAGTGACATGTTACAATGTTAACATGGTACAATTTCTGGTAAGCTACGCTTTTTTATTATTTCAATTCAATTGTGATTTGATTTAATATTGACTCATTTGTATAAATATTAGGTAGGCTACACAAGATAGGCGTTAATTTTTCTCAAAAAACAAAACAAAAAAAAACAACTCACCTAATGCTGTACAGAGAGCCCTATCAGCTGGTAGTAGGCTATTATTTAAGGTTAAAAATAATTAAATATAATGCGTTTTTTATTATTATAATAAAAACTTTAATGATATAAGTGCAAATATAATAAATATGTAATATAGAACACATATTTAGCAAAATACTCTCTATAGCTATTTATTTATTTTTTTGCCAACTGTGCTATAGGCTAGCCTATGTTTATTAAATGGCTTTCCTGAGGTAAATGTGACATAATTGTCCTTCAGCTATGTTATTGACCTCTTCACGCTGATGAAAAACACTTATTGATCGATATTATGTATGAGGAATATACGTACATTTCGGTAAGTTGTCATAAAGTAACCTGCTTTGTCTAGTCTGTCGGTCTCCGTGTCCTCTTTGCTTCGCGATTTTTCTGTGCGTGAGAAAATGCATGTGTGGCGTGAGAGCGTGTGAAAAATGTCAATTGCGTGTGTCTCACGGTGAATGCGTGAGAGTTGGCAGCTCTGGTTAAACATGCTCCAGGTCCTCCAGCAGGTGCTCGTGCTTCCATGGCGGTTTCAGTTGTGCTTCCTCCTCTTTTGGCATGGCAACCAACAAACAAGCATTAAGCTGAAATAGAGCGCGCGCCGTGCGGAGCGTGCGTACTGCAATCTAGGAGCAGTGATTCGCCAAACCTCCCTTATTGTAGTCGCACACATTTCTTCTGATTTTATTTTGTAGTAACGAGTAACGAAGATGCTTAGTGGAAATATAGCGGAGTAAAAGTATACATTTTATCGAGGAAATGTAGTGGAGTAAAAGTGAAAGTTGACATAAATTTAAATAACGAAGTAAAGTACAGATACGTGAAATTTCTACTTAAGTACAGTAACGAAGTATTTGTACTCCGTTACATTACAACACTGAAGACGTCACATACACAGGATTCTCTCAGTTCAACCATTCATGGTCTGTCACATCATGCTGACCATATATAATATATTTAACAGTGCTTATTCATGTCTCTGGTGCTACAGCGAGGACTCGCACTCTCGTTTCATACAAACGAACCGTAAAGTAATATTGTTGTGGTGTTCATGTTGATTATTGTTTTGTACATTGTAAAGGATTATAACATAATAAACAGGTCAGATTTTGAAAGTTTTGATTAAAATCAGAATTTCATGTCCACGTTATTATTAATTTGGTGAAAAGCGATGTAATAAGAAATATGACTGTACACTATCTCTTAATGTTTTTGTTGTTATTGGAACTTGTTCTTTTGTCTTGGCTCAAAACTCCTGTTTTTATTTTGATTTGAGATTCAAGCTTCAAATAATTTCAATATTTTCAATTTCAATTAAATATTATGTAAATAATCATTGTCATTGACTTGTCAATCTTTTGTGTTCTCCGCTTCACGTTGGGGTTTATTCTGTGATAACAACCAGCTGGATGTAGTTCATAGTAAATGTAAATAATGTGGAAACTTTAATAACATGTAAACATATAGAAATATACATGGCAAACAGGACTTCCTAATTGCACACAATGGCGCAGTAAAAACTACACATATTAAATAAACACTACACATAATAAAACGCGTACAGTGCAGATCCACATGTGTTTTTAGTGAAGTGAATATTGTTAAGGGTGAGGATCCAGCACATTACTTGACTTTACCAGTTTAGATTCCAATGTAGCTGACCTGATCAGTTTTTAGGATGAAGTCTCAGTTCAGTTCATCAGTAAAGTTTTTTTTCTCTGTTATTTGTGTAATTAGAGAAAGACCAGGCTCACATGTGTCCAGCTCTGTGTCTATAAAGAGTGACCATTCAAGAGGTGGTGGACCAAACTTCAGTGAGAAAAAAACATCATCACCTTCCAGGTATTTAATGCACATTACTTTGCTGTTAGTTAATGTCTCCACTAAGTTTTATGTGATAACTTGACTGAATAAAACAATAAATGACAGAATGAGATGTCTGGTAAGTTGATTTACTCTTTTGTGAGATTAGTCTGGAGTAATACTATTACACAGGAAGCCACTAGGGTGCATACATTCACCAGTGAAAGAGACAGGCAGCCAAACATAAATACAACCATCTATTGTAGAGAGAAAGAAAACTGCATAGCTATACTGTATTTAATAATTTTCTCTGTTCTTTGTGTCATCAGTGAAATATCAGACTCTGATGTTTTCAGCTCTGTGTCAGTGAAGAGTGACCAATCAATTGAAAAACCACCAGAATTAAGTGAGAAAACAACATCAGCTTCCAAAAGGTATCTCATGTGTTTTACATTACATTGCTGTTATAGTTTCTCCATTGTGGTCTATGTGATTAAATTACAGAACATGTACAGCCATGGCCAGAAGTTTTGAGAATATCAAATGTCAAAGCTTATTTTTATTTATATAGCACCATTTATACAGCCGAGGCTGACCAACGTGCTTTACAAAACATCATAAAACAAGCATACATCAAACAGGGAGAAAAGACAGAAAAATAATTAAAGAAGACAACATACCAAAAAATATATTCCTAAAATGCATGGCACAAATTATTATTATTTATAGGCAAGTGAATAAAAGTAAGTTTTCAGCAGCGACTTGGTGCAGATCTGACCTGAAATTGTTTACTATTCCATAGCTTAGGCCCGGCTATAGCAAAGGCACAATGGCCTATTTGTTTTAGTCTGAACTGTGGGATAGATAAAAGTGTCCCTGATCTAAGACCCATGGAAGGATTGTGTTGCACTAATAGCTCAGAGAGTAGGGGGGAGCCAGTTTGTTTAAGCACTTGTAAACGAATAAGAGGATTTAATACTTTTAGGACATAAACACACCCAAACCTAACCCAAATATTTAATGTTGCAATTGTTACCATCTATTTCCATTACCCAGCTGGTCACTTTTATGCATTCATTAGCCGGCAAAGTCGCATATATAAAGCTAATGACCTGATTGCTTTCTCAACATTGATATGCTCATGCAGCCGAAAGAAACATAAACAAATCAGAAATGCATTAGATTTCAGTTATTTTTTATCACTACAATACATATTACTATTTTAATTACATAATCATCAAGTGTTCTAAAATAGAAGTAAATAAAGTGAGAGACTATACATGTAATTTTAATGCTTTGGCCGTTGCAGAAATTTAAATATGGCCATCTTTAATCTTGACTCTTTGGATTTATATGAAATGTTAACACTTTACAATGAGATTCTATTTTTAGCATTAACTAAGGTTAATAAGTGCTGTAGAAGTATTATTCACTGTTAGTGTTACAATCACGCCAGACTCCACCCTCACTCAATCACGACGCACCTCCTCTCCCGAATACTGATCACACACACCTGCTCATCATCAAGTCTTCAATCACCTCCAGCACTTAAACCCCGCTCTCACTCTCACTCATTGTCCGGTATCGTTTGCATCTAGACACTATCTCCTTGCTTACCTTCAGGACTCCACTGCTACTTACCTGTTCCGTCGATTCCTCTCCCAGCCTTCCAGTCTTCCTCGTGGGTCTTCGTCTCCTGTGTCCTCCTGAGTCTTCTCCGGGTCTGGTATCTCCTTCCGTTCCCCATCTGCAAGAAAATCAAACTGAGTCATTCAAGTCTACATCATCGGGACTAATTCAGATCCACTCACCTTCATCTGCACTGCCAAACTCTCTGCTGGTTGATTATAATAAATACTCTCTTTACCTTATCCGTGTGTCTGCCCTTCTGTGTTGTAACAGAATACCGGACCAAAACAACGCACGCCAGCATGAGCACTTCGGATCCCTTTGATACCATCGCGGATGATCTTCGTCAGGCACTTCCCCCGGTTCTACCCGCACCTCCACTTGCTACCACTTCCGCAAACATCGTCACTTCTTCACCCCCGGTAATCGCCAGTCCCATGGCCCGACCGGCGCCCTTCTCAGGATCGGCGGAGGATTGCAATGGATTCATCCTGCAATGTTCGCTGGTCTGGGAGATGCAACCGCATTTATATCCAACTGACATCTCAAAGGTAGCGTTTGTAATCTCACAGATGAATGGTAAAGCGCTTCGTTGGGCCGAATCACTCTGGTCACAGAAGAGTGACAGTATCCAGACGATCTCCAGTTTCATCACTCACTTCAGAGAAGTTTTTGGAACGCCCACCAGGGATTCGTCGATTGGAGAACGACTGTATCAGTTGAAGCAGAATAATATGTCTGTGAGTGATTATGCCCTACAATTCCGTACATTAGCTGCTGCCAGTGGGTGGAATGAACAAGCCCTGATTACCACATATCGTCAAGGGTTAAATCCACATATACGGTTGCATCTCGCTGCATACGAGGATTCCTTCGGGCTGGAACGTTTTATTCAACTCTCTACACGCTTCGCCACTCGTTTGCAGTCGTGTCTCGAGGAGCACCCAGACCAGCCGCTCACTCTTCCATTCCTCCGCCGACCTGAGTCCATCAGCCCTCCAGAACCAGTCCACGAGCCCATGCAGCTGGATAATGCAAGGTTATCACGTGCTGAACGTCAAAGACGGATAACACAGCATCTATGCCTATATTGTGGTTCTACTGAACATTACATCTCAAGATGTCCCATTCGTCCTCCTCGTCCCATGGTGAGTGCAATAGTTCCTTCTATTGAACAGATGAAGCCTCTCACTACTTTAGTAGAACTAATTACTGCCGATCTTGTTATTCCAGTCCGCGCTCTACTCGACTCAGGCTCCGCAGGCAATTTTATCTCCGGCGCCCTCTGCAGGCAGCTCAAGCTCAAATCCACTGCCACGAAATCCGTCTACCAGGTCAACTCGATAACTGGCAGACCTCTCAGTCGGAGACGGGTGAGTTTCAGTGCTGGACCCGTTCAACTTCTAGTGGGAGCATTACATGTGGAACAACAACATCTACTGGTTCTGGAGGAGTCCACCGCTGATGTGATTCTGGGGCGCCCATGGTTGGAGCAGCACAACCCCATCATCTCCTGGAGGACAGGAGAGATCCTGAAGTGGGGCAGTAGCTGTTTCCCGAGCTGTTTTCCTGCACTTCCGATTCCACGTTCCAAGAGGTTACCCCTTTGCTCTACTTCCATCGAAAGCCCTGTGGAGAAACGTTCTGTGGATATTCCTCCTTGTTATGCCCACTTCAGTGATGTCTTCTGTCCCCAGCGAGCCTCCAAGCTGCCTCCACATAGGCCATGGGACTGTGCCATCGATCTGCTTCAGGGTGAGCCAGTGCCCCGAGGTAAGATTTACCCTCTATCACTGCCGGAGGAGAAGGCCATGGAAGAATATATCAAGGAGGCCCTGGAGCAAGGCTACATTCGTCCGTCTACGTCCCCTGCTGCTTCCAGTTTCTTTTTTGTGGCAAAGAAGGATGGAGGCTTGCGGCCCTGTATTGATTACCGTGCACTCAACCGTATCACCGTCAAGTTCCGCTATCCCCTTCCTCTCGTCCCCGCTGCACTGGAACATCTCCGAGGTGCCACTGTTTTCTCCAAGTTGGACCTCCGCAGCGCATACAATCTCATCCGGATACGTGAGGGGGACGAATGGAAGACGGCCTTTGTGACCCCTACTGGACACTATGAGTATCTGGTCATGCCTTATGGATTGGCCAACGCCCCCTCCGTATTCCAGGACTTCATCCATGAAGTACTCCGGGAGTTCCTCCACAAGTCAGTTCTGGTCTACATCGACGATATCCTGATTTACTCCCGGAGTATGACGGAACATCGCCACCATGTTGCGGAGGTCCTGAAACGCCTGAGGGAGTTCCAGCTGTTCTTGAAGGCCGAGAAGTGTTCCTTCCACCAACCCTCAGTGCAGTTCCTTGGTTATAACATCGATAACAGTGGCATTCGGATGGACGAGGGGAAGGTGTAGGCCATTCGCAGTTGGCCCATACCTACCACCATCAAAGAACTTCAACGATTCCTCGGATTCTCCAATTTCTACCGCCGTTTCATCCAGAACTACAGTACCATCTCCAGTCCACTTACTCACCTCCTACGTAACAAGCCCAAGTCTCTGTCCTGGACACCTTCTGCCACCCACGCCTTTGAGTCCCTCAAGAAAGCCTTCACTTCCGCTCCTCTCTTGATCCATCCAGATCCAGAAAAGCCCTTCGTCGTGGAAGTTGATGCTTCTACCACAGGAGTGGGTGCGATTCTATCGCAGCAGGGGACTCCAGGTAGATTTCATCCATGCGCCTTCTTCTCCCGCAAATTCAACCCGGCGGAGGTCAATTACGACATCGGCAACAGGGAGCTGATAGCCGTTAAGCTGGCTCTTGAAGAGTGGAGACATTGGTTGGAGGGCGCACAACATCCATTCGTGGTGTTGACAGATCATAAGAATCTACAGTATCTCAGAGACGCCAAGAGGTTAAATCCACGACAAGCAAGATGGGCACTGTTCTTTACCCGATTCAACTTTACCATCTCCTACGTCCCTGGGTCCAAGAATGTCAAGGCGGACGCCTTATCCCGTCTCCATAATCCAAACGAGATTACGAAAGAGTCTGAATCCATTCTGCCTGAAAGACTGTTTGTAAGCCCCATCACCTGGTCTGAGGAAACCTTGCCCTCCTCCAATGTCTCCGCCAACACTCCGCCGGGTTGCCCACCAGGATTGACCTACCTTTCTCGGACTCGACGCATTCCTCTCATCCACACTTCTCACACGTCACTGGGCACTGGCCACCCGGGGGTCAATGAGACCCTCTCGCTGCTGAAAGAACGCTTCTGGTGGCCTAATATGGCAGCGGACGTCAGAAGGTACGTGAGAGGTTGCAAGGACTGCGCCATCTCGAAAAGCCCTCGTCATCTTCCATCTGGCAAACTACTTCCTCTGCCCGTTCCCAACAGACCCTGGTCACACCTAGGAGTTGATTTCATAACGGACTTACCTGCTTCTGATAACTGTACGTGCATCCTAGTAATCATCGATAGATTCTCCAAGTCTTGTCGTCTACTTCCCCTGAAAGGACTCCCCACTGCCATTCAAACTGCCGAGCTGATGTTCAACCACATCTTTAGAGTTTATGGAATTCCAGAAGACATTGTGTCGGATAGGGGACCTCAGTTCATCTCCAGGGTATGGAAGGCGTTCTTCTCACTCCTAGGTGTGACCGTTAGCCTCTCCTCTGGTTACCATCCGCAGTCGAACGGGCAGACAGAACGGAAGATCCAAGAGATCGGACGTTTCCTCCGTACCTTCTGTCATGGCCACCAGGACTCTTGGAACCAGTTCCTGGGTTGGGCCGAGTACGCACAGAATTCTCTACGGCAACCTACCACTGGACTCACTCCATTCCAGTGCGTGCTCGGCTACCAACCTCCATTGTTCCCCTGGACTGGGGAACCATCAGATGTGCCTGCAGTCGACTACTGGTTCCGAGAGAGCGAGAGGGTTTGGGACTCAGCACACCACCATCTACAACGGGCATTGCGCAGACGTAGGATGACAGCCGATCTTCGTCGCTCTGACACCCCTTCGTATCAACCAGGTCAGAAGGTTTGGCTGTCCACCAGGGACATCAGGTTACGTCTGCCTTGCCGAAAGCTGAGTCCCAGGTTCATTGGCCCCTTTACCATCGTGAAGCAGATCAACCCTGTCACGTATCAACTCCAATTACCACCACAGTACAGGATTCATCCTACCTTCCATGTCTCCTTATTGAAACCTCACTATCCTTCTGTTTCTGTTCCCTCAGAGTCTGGCGCAGCGGCGGAACCTCCCCTTCCACTTATCCTAGAAGACGGTGCTACCTACCAGGTTCATGAGATCTTGGACTCCCGGCGTCGTGGTGGTCTTCTAGAATATCTCGTGGATTGGGAGGGCTACGGTCCCGAGGAACGTTCATGGGTACCCAGAAATGATATACTTGATCCCAACCTGCTTGATCAGTTCCATGCCACTCATCCGGAAAGACCCGCACCTCGGGGAAGAGGCCGACCGCCACGACGTCGGGAGCGGCCGTGGAGGGGGGGGTAATGTTACAATCACGCCAGACTCCACCCTCACTCAATCACGACGCACCTCCTCTCCCGAATACTGATCACACACACCTGCTCATCATCAAGTCTTCAATCACCTCCAGCACTTAAACCCCGCTCTCACTCTCACTCATTGTCCGGTATCGTTTGCATCTAGACACTATCTCCTTGCTTACCTTCAGGACTCCACTGCTACTTACCTGTTCCGTCGATTCCTCTCCCAGCCTTCCAGTCTTCCTCGTGGGTCTTCGTCTCCTGTGTCCTCCTGAGTCTTCTCCGGGTCTGGTATCTCCTTCCGTTCCCCATCTGCAAGAAAATCAAACTGAGTCATTCAAGTCTACATCATCGGGACTAATTCAGATCCACTCACCTTCATCTGCACTGCCAAACTCTCTGCTGGTTGATTATAAAAAATACTCTGTTTACCTTATCCGTGTGTCTGCCCTTCTGTGTTGTAACAGTTAGTTTGTTTATTTCAACATTTAGTAATACATTTTAAATTGAGTTTCAATTTTAGTTTGATCTGTTATTACCTTAAAGTACTATGAACTATGAGTGTTCAAGGTACAAATGTATTGCTCAAATATGAATACATGTAGTAAAAATGTATATTGTATATTGAAAATGCATATAGTTCACGATAGCTATTATACATCCTTGTTAACAAATAGGACTTGCAAAGTGTTACCTATGAAATTTACATATGTTTCTAGGTTATAGCTAAAGCTATTACATTTGACCTTTAATATTTTAATGTTTAATTATTTTCTGTATAGTTCGTTCTGTAGAATTTCTCATTTTAATATATTCATATTTATATATATTTATTTCATTTAGCACATTTCAGTTCAGCGCTGTTTTCCTTGGAGTGTTATTTTTGTTTTTAATCCAGTATCCATTTTAAAAAATATCGGTTAAATAATCGGTCACCGGCATGTACGGTCAAACCTAAATATCGGTAAAATCCAGTATTGTCAACCTGTAGCCTCTGGCCAAAAAATCCTCTGATGACACAAAATGACGATTTTTGTGTCATCTGAGTATTTTTCTCCAGACAAAAAATTCAGAAATGCAGTGGAATTTTTTGGGGGTAATTAAGTTCATTTTCATAACAAAGAGGGACTTTGCAATTAATTGCAATTCATCTGATCACTCTTTATAACATTCTGGAGTATATGCAACTTGCCATCATAAAAACTGAGGCAGCTGAATTTGTGAAAATTTATATTTGTGTCATTCTCAAAACTTTTGGCCATTGGCTGTATTGTAAGCTGCTTTACTCTGTATTGAACTCAGCCTGGAGCTTCTTTATGATAACATATTCACACATGCAGCCACTAGGGGGCTCATGAGGAGAAGCATTTTTTTCTGTCAAATTGAACTGTAGTTTGTGGTACTGGATTAGTAGCTTCAATATAGTGAAGAACTGCATCTACAGTACTAGAAGGTGTGTTTCTCCAACATTATTCTCCCACAAAGTTGTGTAGACAAAGCCCTTACTTGCACATTACTATAATATTAAAGGTTAACAACAGAGCCCAAACTATTAGCCAAAACATTCAGTTGCTATTTATAAAATATTATTTTTTTTGTATTTTTAAAAAAAAAAAGTTTACTATTTAGTAAAAAAAAATTGAAGAAAAAAAAGTATACACAAAAAATATTTATTTTTAGATATAATAATCACCACTCGAATAACACATTGTATGCAAACATGTAAACTGCACATAAGGCAGTTTTTGAATTTAAAACTTCTAAATCTAATTATAAAATTGTTTTCTCCAATTCGTTGTTGAAATACAGTCTTTTATACACATTGGATGTAATTTTCATGACAGATTTATTTAAACATATAGGCTATTAAATAATCAAGACATCACTTAACTGGTAAGTAAATATAATGATTGTATAGGGTAATATAATGCATATATTTAGCAAAAGAGTTCATTTCTCTAGTGAACTAACAAGCTATGGAAACTTTCCTGAGGTAAATGTAATGCTACATGACATATTGTTAAGCTATTTTACCAATGTGTTTCTGCCATTTAAACACTGATTGAGCGATTACACGAGATAAGATGATTCAGTAAGTTGTAATGTATCCTTCAACATACATTCAGATGTTCATTTGTTTATTCTGCAGAGGAACTTTAAGAGATGATCACGCTGCAGCTAGAACTGCGGCACCTATACAGTGATCTGTCACGCAGCTCATGCCACATTAAAGAGCGTCAAAACCACATGTATTGTTTAAATTTCGTGATGAAATGTACATAATACTTAATATGTTGGTGTGGGAACTTGAATTTCGAAGTATCATCAGCAGATAAAACAAGCCTACTGTTAACTATTTGGTACACATGTGCACAGTACCGGAAGTCCTGTACCAAAACAGTTCGGTACGAATACGTGTACCGTTACACCCCTAATAGCTATACTGTATTTAATTGCTTTCAATCTCTTCAAATGAGACTGATGGTTTTCTTTTCTCTGTTCTTTGTGTCATTAGTGAAAGATCAGACTCTGGTGTATTCAGCTGTGTGTCTGTGAAGAGCGACTGCTCAATGGAACATCCACCTGGATTAAGTGATGGAACAACACCAGCTACTAAAGGGTATTTCATGTGTTTTACTTTACATTGCTGTGTTAGCAAAATTCTCCATTGTGGTGTATTTGATAGAAATGTAGTAAATTACAGAACATGATGTGTTGTAAGCTTCTTTACTCTTTATTGAACTCAGTCTGGAGTTTCTGTCCAATAACGTAGTTACACATGCAGCCACTAGGGAGCATTTTTTTTCTGTCACACCAGCCCACATTACCACACAGAGACACGCATTCAAATGGCAGGTAGTTGGGGGGATTGGGGGGCATGCTCTCCCCTGAAAATTTGGATTTCTCAGACATACATATGTGCATTTCAAGGTGTTTGGATAACAATAGTTTTAAAAGCATGTCAGTGGGCAGTAGCATACATTATTTGTCAAGCAGATAACAGATTCTTAAAAATGAGAATGAGGATAAATGTTGCGATTTAATGATCCACACTAAAAAATGGAAATGCATTGCAACAATAAGCATAAATAATCTGCAATCACATATTCCTAACAGGAATGCCCTTAAATGAGAAATCTTTCAAGGATTTATTTATATAGATGTTACATTTCAATCAAACGCCAGTGCAATATTTTTGTGTCCAAAGGCAAAAGCAATTTATATTAGCATTAATGATTGGTTTTAGCTACTTGTTTCTTTCCTAAGTTAGTCAATGTTTTTAGACTAATAAGTTGAATTAATGTTCAATTGTTCACTCAGACAGTCAGTTGTCACCACCAACTGGCTTAATGATGCAAGTCACACAAACACAGACAAGCGGAGTGATACAAACAGTGAAAAGTCCCAGGGCTGATACTGGAGAAATATACAAACACATGAGCAGTTCACACTCGCAACAAAAATACAATATAATCTATATAATTTAAAACATTAAGACAAGCTCATTATACAAAGGAAATAATACTACAGATCTAGACAAATTGGGTTCGCTTATACAGGTAGTTAATGTCATGGACGATCATTTAGAGGTATTTTTCACATTTTTGGTCACAAAAAAAAAAGTCAGTTTTGATTACCTTTTCGGGCTCGAGCCCCGAATAATTAGTCCTAGCAACGCCACTGATAAGCTGCACACATGTAAATTAAAACAGTGCTCTGTTTAACTCTGAAACATGCAGTGCATCAGACTTTGTAGTAATTTAATTAAATCACAGCCTTTTGCAGATTGATAATTTAGGGATGCACTGGAAAGTAAATGTATCTAATTAGTGGAATATTAAACAGAACATAGTAACGCCTATAAAGCTGTGGTGCACAAACTGATCAGATAAAAAACACGCAGTGGATTGAGCTCACAGCGGCACAGATGCACAAGCTTGTCGAGGGGGTCCTTTTTTTTTTACAGACATCAGTGGGAAGTCGGATGTCAATGGCAAAGAAAATATAACGAGGCATGTAGTGTGTTGCCTATATTATTACAAGACGTTTGCAGGCCAAGAAGTTTCATGAATGCAAACATCCAAAGCGCAGCCCAAAAAACTGTGTCTGAGACAGCTCGAGAATGCTGAATTTAATTCTCTTTCACGTCTTGCGCTTTTACGGACGAATTCAAACAAATTTATACATAAAAAATCAGTTTTGGCGAGTATCCTAGTAAATTTAGTCAGTTTTATTTCAAGTGAACGTAGACAGTATATTCATATTGTACCCGTGCATTCGGTCTTAAAGGGACAGCAGTCTAATAAATCTGTAAAGAAATCACTCACTGCTCTTGACTAAATACCTTTTGTAACTTAATAAAGATCCATTTATATTTAATTTATACAGTGATGAATAATGCAGTGATATTTCACATTTGATTACTTTGTTCTATCGTATTTATTTATTTGTAATTTGATTATATGTTCATATTTTATTACTGACTGCTTACTTGTTTAATTAGGCTAGTAGTCTTTATTTGATCTAAATTGTAAAAGAGAATTGTGATATTTCACTGGTGTCTAAACATTTGAGTCCTGCTGGAGTAACTCTAAAAATGTGCTGTCTTATATTTTGAAAGATAAAATATGATATTAAAAAAAGCTCATACAATACATTTTAGCAGGCTTTTTAACTATCAAAATAACTGAAGGAAATGTAAATTTGCTGAACAAATTAAGCCAACTAACATGATTCATATTATTTTGGTTTCTCTACCCAGTACATTTAAAAATTACAAATGCAGTGAAAATACAGGTAGCGGTGTCGGCAAGTACCAAAAATTAGTGTCGGTATCGAAAAAAATGATATTGGTCAATGATAATTGCACCAAGCCAGTACTAGTCAGTACCACAATCATTGCCATGAGCTAAAGAAAAAAAAAGAAGTACCCAGATTATATACTTAAACAATGTATAGCGAATGCAGGATATTTCTCTAATATTTTGCCTGGAAATTCTGTATTTTATTTGTTAACAGGATACAGTATGGAACATACGATTCAGACCGTCAGACTGAAAGGAACAAAAATAATTTCAAAGACAATCTTCTGCAGATCTTCCAGGTAGGAAAAACACATTTTCATACATGTCTAATTAAAATGTATATTATAACAAGTTTTTCAATTCAGTTACTTTCAATTTATTTTCCTTTTAAGAGCCCATTAGAATTTGAATGAAGGAATGAAAGCTAATAAACTGATTAAATAGTTTTGACCAAATGGATTTAAGATTTGGTTATTTTATGTTGTTGTCTCTCTCTCTTTTTTTTTTTACATTTACATTTATTCATTTAGCAGACACTGTTTTTCCAAATGAGGAATACAAGCGATTCATCAAAAAGAGAAGTGCCCATAAAGCACAGTTTCAGGCATTGTTCAGAAATGTTCAAACTAGAACAGGGAGGGATTAGGGAAAATTTAAAGAATAGAGAATATATGTATCTGATCTTCCTGATGTGCTGTGCAAAGCTGCATGATCAAGCTGTCTTTGCATTTTGCTCTTTGAAGGTCAGCTGGTCATCAAAGATTACTCCCAAGATTTCTGGTAAAACTAGATTTTATGACTGTTGATGAACCTTGCTGAATGGTGAAATTTTGCTGTACAGTTGGAGTGCCTGGGAAGACGAGAAGTTCAGTCTTTGCCAGGTTGAGCTGCAGGTGATGTTCTTTCATCCATGCCGAGATGTCCACCAGACACTCTAAGATTTGGGCAGGTACTGGATCATCATGTGTAAAATAAAAATAAAAAATAGAGCTACGTGTCCTCTGTATTAGAGCCCTGCATTCCAGTCTGAGCCTGATGGGCCCTGACTTATATTTATGCTCCTAGGGCCGGGCTTTGGGCCAATTTTAGTCTTCTCCTTCTTTTATATTTGAGACATTCTTTAACTCCACCACCACCAGTAGCAACTGGCACGTGCCTTCAGCACAGCTTTACATTTGGTTAGTTCATGCGTTTTCTTTGATCAGATATGTACCTGATTTCTTTGGTAAAACTTTTACATTTACACTTGGCCGCATAAATGTGTGTCCGCAAAATGAATATAAATCCGATCTTCCTGCGCTATATGCAAATTTCACATTTCATGTCAACAAAAGCAACAGATAAGACCTGCATTTTATGTATCATCAGATAATTTCAAGATCAAAGACCGCAATAGGAAAGAGACCGGCATTAGCACTAGTGAGATCATTTAGTCTCATTACTTTTAATGAAGATGATTGTGTTTTGAGCATCTGCAACTTACCCTCAGTATCATTTGAGGCAGTTTGCACATTGACTTGCTAAAGATATACTACTCATACTCATCTGCGGTGATGCGTTTTGCAGTAGCACTGCCATATCCAGATCAGACGAAGGACCTTTGCCTAGACATGACCACAACGCATCCCTGAAGTGTCAGCAGAGATTGTGTCAACTAGATTCTCCCCTGTGAAAGCTTCATCGACACAAGAGCCATGGGCACTGATCCTCAACAAACCCGTCTCCATACCGTTGTGATAACTCGATCTTCAACCAGTTAGAACTAGATAAATATTCGGAATGTTCTGATAAAATCTGACTTCTGACCTTTAATGCTGTCTGAATTATAATCATACACTGTCGCAGTGTACACAAAGGAGAACTGTCCCCCGAAACAGCCTGCTTTCTCCCAAGGTTTTTTTTCTCCATTCTGTCACCTGATGGAGTTTTGGTTCCTTGCCACTGTTGACTTTACCACCTTTTTCGCCTTTGGCTTTTGGCTTGCTTAGTTATTTAATACTTAATATTACATTTAATTTAATATTCAACAATATTATTGATCTGCCTGCATTGACGTCACGGCATTATATGAGACCTGAACTGAGCTGGACATTGACATCACTGGTTTCTCCAGAGTGGCTATATACAGTGCATCCGGAAAGTATTCACAGCACTTCAATTTTCCACATTTTGTTATGTTACAGCCTTATTCCAAAATGGATTAAATTAATTATTTTCCTCAAAATTCTACAAACAATAACCCATAATGACAATGTGAAAAAAAGTTTGTTTGAAATCTTTGCAAATTTATTAAAAAATGAAAAAAAATCACATGTACATCAGTATTCACTACCTTTGCTCAATACTTTGTTGAAGCACTGCTTCATGAAGCTTCAAAACCTTTACGAATATTTTATTCCGAATCAGCAGTTCGGCCCTATGCCATATTGGCATGATGCTCATCATGACAGCCCCTCCCTGGTGCATTTCTCTGAGGAAGCACCTGCTTTCTCCAGACTTCTGGAATCTCCACCTCTGGTCTCTAGATGGTGTACGGAGAACCTAGGTGATCTAATCCAGGTGGTGCAGCTGCATCCAATTCTTACATCACCAAGTGCAATGCAAAGCAGTGGTGTAAAGCACGCCATCACTTGACTCTAGCGCATTGGAGACATGTTCTCTGGAGTGACAAACCACGCTTCTCTGTCTGGCAATCTGATGGACGAGTCTAGTCTGGCGGTTGCCAGGAGAATGGTACTTGCCGGACTGCATTGTGTCAAGTGTAAAGTTTGGTGGATGGGGGATTATGGTGTGGGGTTGTTTTTCAAGGGTTGGGCTTGATCCCTTAGTTCCAGTGAAAGTAACTCTTAATGCTTCAGCATACCAATACATTTTGAACAATTCCATGCTCTCAACTTTGTGGGAACAGTTTGGGGATGGCCTTTCCTTTTCCAATGTGACTGCACCAGTGCACAAAGCAAGGTCCATAAAGACATGGATGAGTGAGATTGGTGGGAAGGAACTTGAGTCCTGACCTGAACCCAATAGAACACCTTTGGTATGAATTAGAGACTGCAAGCCAGGCCTTCTCATCCAACATCAGTGCCTGACCTCACAAATGTGCTTCTGGAAGAATGGTCAAAAATTCCAAAAAAGACTCTCCTAAACCTTGTAGAAAGCCTCAGAAGAGGAATGGCAATATAGTGTATGTGGAGCTGCAGGGTTCCAGTTTTATCCATAGTCTTAATGTATGGGTCAAATAGAACAGCAGTAATGTACCATCTCTGCATAATCCCTGTCCCATCTTCCACCCTAGTGGGGATCAGGTGGCTTACACGGAGCGCAGGAAGGGGCAGCAATAGTGGGGTGCCATACAGGCTGCCATTCTTTAGATCCCTTCTGACGTAACATCGAACGTTACGTCAGAAACGTTGCACGCGCTTCCGTATTTATACCCGCGCTGCACGGTGGAGTATGCAATTCAAATCTTGCACATTGGCTCATTTAGTTACACTTGAAGTTCATTGGTCTCTCTGGCAAGATCTCAATTCGTCAGATCACTTTGGACGTAACAGGTTATAGGGGTTACATACGTAACCTAGACGTTATTAGAAAATAAATTACTGGTACTCCCAACCCTTCCCAAACTGACTGGGGTTGTAAGAGAAGGAAAAGTTGTTAGAGAGAGTAGCAGAGGTTGCTTTATCCTCTGGATGAATCCAGGTTTCAGGTAAGTCTATTCTTCCACTGGAGTGGAATGGATACCAAATAAATATACAGCTTATCAACTTTTACAGCTGTGAACGCCTTAACGATTACCACACCAAAAGCCTATAACACACAAATGACTGAAATCGAAACTACTGCGGGACAATTTGCCTCTTAAGTGCAGTAAGGAGCAAAACAAATAAAAAGCTTCCTTATAGTCAATAGTTATTATTATAATTATAATTATATTGTATAATTATTATATAATTATAATAAAAGTAGAAAATAGAAAGCAGGAAACAAAGAGCGCTACCGATGTCTCCACTGACTAATTGCTTCTCCTTTTTCTTGCTTTGTAGGAACTTGAGGGCAAAATAATAACATTTCTACAAAATGAACTGAAAAAGTTTGAGAAAATTTTACAAAAGGAAAAGACACAATACTTAGTGAAGGACTATAATGAGGATAGATGGAGTATCAAGGAAGCAGCTCTTGATCTGGCACTCTTCTTCCTGAAAGAGATGAAGCAAGATGAAGCTGCTGATGCTCTAGAAGGTAAGAGACTTATAACCATCTTTCATATGATTTTCATTTATAAAATGTACTGGAAAAAATTCAGATAAAAATATATAAGTATTTTTTTTTTGGTGTTTAGATGAGCTGGTATTCATTCATCCACTAAAATATAGCCTAAAGAAGAAGTATCAATGTGTGTTTGAAGGAATTGCAAAGCATGGTGACTCCACTCTTCTAAACAGCATATACACAGATCTTTATATCACTCAGGGTTGTAGTGAACAGATCAATACTGAACATGAGGTAAGACAGATTGAAGCTGCTTCCAGGCATCAAGAATCACAAGAGATACAGGTTGAATGCAAAAAATTGTTTGAAGCACCCAAACAAGACAAGGAGATCAGAACTGTAATGACAAAGGGTGTTGCTGGTATCGGAAAATCCATCTCTGTGCAAAAGTTTATTCTGGACTGGGCTGAAGGAAAAGAAAATCTAGATATCAACTGCATATTTCCTCTTCCATTCAGAGAGTTAAACTTAAAGGAGAAAGAAACACGAAGCTTGACAGATCTTATAAGTCAGTTTTTCCCAGAGACAAAAAGACTGAACCTTACAAGAAGGAATAAATTCAAAGTCCTGTTCATCCTTGATGGATTGGATGAATGTCGCCTTCCTCTTAACTTTGAGGGTAATGAGACGTGGCGTGATGTATCGTCACCAACCTCTCTGGATGTTCTTCTGACAAACCTCATCAAGGGAAATCTGCTTCCTTCTGCTCTCATCTGGATCACCACCAGACCAGCAGCTGCCAGTAAGATTCTTCCTGAATGTATCGACCGGGTGACAGAAGTCAGAGGATTCAATGATGCACAAAAGGAAGAGTATTTCAATAAAAGATTCACAGATAAGAATCAGGCCAAAGAAATCATTGATCACATAAAAAAATCAAAGAGTCTCTTTATCATGTGCCATATCCCAGTCTTCTGCTGGATATCAGCCACTGTTCTCCAGAATATTTTTGAGGAGAAAATAAATGAAATGAAAAACAATCAGGTTGATGATGCCTCCAAAACACTGCAGCAATCAAATACTGAAGACACTCCCAAGACACTGACACAGATGTACACACACTTTCTCCGCTTTCAGATCCAGCAGAGCAGACGAAAGTATGATGGAGAATACACACCAGATGTTTCCTGGGATAAAGATGCCATCCTTTCACTTGGAAAACTGGCATTTCATGAGCTGGAAAGAAACAACCTGATCTTCTATGATTCAGACCTAGAAGCTTGTGGTATTGACATCTATAGGGCATCAGTGTACTCAGGAATGTGTACCCAGATCTTTAAGGAGGAAAAAGGGATCATTTTTGGTACCATGTACTGCTTTGTTCACTTGAGCATTCAAGAGTTTATTGCAGCTCTTTATGCACATCTGTTTCTAGACACCAACAATAAAAGTGTGTTTGTTCATGAGTCTCCAGAACAGGAAAACAAAAATGAAACCATGTTTGATTTGCTCAAGACTGCAGTGGACAAGGCACTCGAGAGTGATAATGGACACCTGGACCTTTTCCTTCGCTTCCTTCTCGGTCTGTCACTCCAGTCCAATCGACTACTCTTACGAGGTCTGTTGAAAAAGGAAAATGGCATTGACCAGAGCAAAAAAGCAGTAGTTCAGTACATTAAGCAGAAATTAGAGGATAATCTATCTCCAGAGAGATCCATCAATCTGTTCTACTGTCTGAATGAACTGAATGATCAAAGTCTGGTGAAAGAGATTCAGACTCACCTTAGAGAAGGAAGTCTCTCATCTGCTGACCTTTCACCTGCCCAGTGGTCTGCTTTGGCCTTTGTGTTGTTGACATCAGAGGAGGAGATGGAGGAGTTTGATCTTCAGAAATTCAAGAAATCAGATGAGTGTCTCATTAGATTATCAGCACTGATCAAAACCTCCAAAAGAGCTCTGTAAGTAATTTCATTTTTTTTCATGTTTTTTTTTTTCAAATGCATTATTTACATTTTTCTTTTTTTTTTCTTTCTTTTTTTTTGTCTTTGATCTTAAGTGTGTCTTGAAACCTCTAATCTATAGTGATATAACCATATACCAATAAATAAGTGTATAACTCCTTTATGGTTAAATTATTACATATTTTATTTATCTTTTTGTTTAGTGCAGTCCATTAGAAGTAGTGTAATCCTTATATTGTATTATATTTACATGTATGTTTTATGTAGATATTTCTGTTTTCAGCAAAACAAGCTTCACAGTTAGCTGCGGAAGAAGCATATAATGTTATCATAAAACTTATTGTTCCTTCTGCTGTGAAGGACATATACTCTTACATAAACTCAAATGCTCAAAACTTTAATTCTCCACATTAAGACACTCATCATGATAAGAGAGCAGCACTTTTCAACCTTAAATTTTATTCAAGCATGCTAGTATCTTTTTATCTAGGAAATGTGTCACTGAATCAGTAGAATTCTAATTGTTACAAATTGCTCTGAGACACAAGGTTAGGGGTCCAAATGCAGCATTTAACCCTCTGGGGTCTAAGGTGTTTTTGGGGCCCTTGGGATGTTTTGACATGCCCTGACATATGTGCTTTTTTCAGTTATTTATAAACATGATAATGACAAAGGTGTAAATTATATAGCACAAACAGGGCAACTATAATATGCGAGCAACATGTATGTAGATGTTTGTATTTTTAAGAGAATAATGTTTATGCATGGTTATTGAAAAAAATAAAAATGAAAGTTGCTGAAATAAGACCACAAAACTCATACTAAATATGTGTCCACAAGACTTTTGACTAATGGATGTTGTCGCTTCGAGTTCTAGCTTAAAAATTATGTGAATATAGTCTTGCTTTATCGTTCACGTAAAACAATACATTGATTTAAATTGTGTAAAACAGGTTTTGCTTGGAAAGCCAATATGCGAGGTGGGTGTGAAGGAGGAGTAGTTTACACCTGAGAATACAATGTCCCACCCATTATGCGTAATGACTCTGTATAATGAGCCATTCATTCAGGTGTGACACTGACTGAGCCAAGAATGAATGCAAGGACAAAAGATATATTTAAAAGAAGACTTATATTGACCATTTAAGATTTTGCTTACATCTATCTTGTAAATATGTTTTGCTATTTTATTAAAAAGGTTACAATTACAACAATAATTACAATTTCAACAATATTTCAAGTGTACTCTTTCTTTGTAAAAAAATTGAATATAGGCCTACATTTTATCATATGTATTCATTAGTTTGAATATAGCCAACATTGGAACATCTAACATCTTAGTTTATGACTTTTTTTTGGACAAAAATAGTATTTTATATAACATATATATATATATATATATATATATATATATATATATATATATATATATATATAGAACATATGAGCAGAAATTGCTAAACAAAAGCTTATTTGATGTGGCAGTATATTCTACAGTAAAAACTGTAACATTGTTTTTATGAAATATTAGGGCATATAAATCTTAATTTGCAGTTTAATACGTTGCTTATACAAAGACATTTTATTTCAACATATTTCAGTCGATTTTTACTCATATCAGTATAGCAAAGCATTTTAGTTGATTAAAGCGGTTTATTCTTTCACACACAGACACACGATTCATATTTAGGCTAAACAGTCTTTACAAATATGTACCCTTCATTCATCTCACAGAAACGCGATTTATTTTATAGAAACGCGATTCATCTTTTTGCGGTTTACATAGGCCTACACTAACGTTATTCCATAACGTTATTCCACATTAACACTTGAGAAAAGATAACTTAGCCTACCTCACTCCTCAGCGGGATCTATTGCTCCTCATATCAGCACTGTTCTGAGGAAACTTTTCTCCAGGATTATTAGGTAGGCTATATTATGCATCACTTGCGGCGCGCTGTGTTTACAGCTGATGTGGGCGTTTCACAGGTCTGAAACAGTACATTTTCGGACGCGTTTCAGAATGGACTGACAGAGAGAAGGCAGAACTCGCATCACGTTTATTTTTCTTTATTTGGCAAAAAGCACAACACTTTGTTTTTATTGTGAGTATACACAAAAATAATACACATTTAACAGAATCGATTGATGTATGAAACTTGTTTGTAATATCAAAGTCAACAGAGCAAAATTAATTTCTTTTGAACTGATAAGAAAAAAAGCGAGCTGGTATCGCCGGCGATACCGCAGACCCCAGGGGTTAATAACAGGAAAGGTTAGGTTAGGTTCCGCCAGGGCGGAGCAGGCAGAGTAGATGACCAGGGCAGAGCCAGCTGGGCAAGTGGCCAGGGCGGAGCAGGCTGGGCAGGTGGCCAGGGTGTAGCTGATGAGAGAGAATATAATCTCAGTGGAGCTGAAGACCACCATGGCAGAGCAGATGAACACCACAGTCAGGCAGACATGACTGAAGACCCCAAGGAGAAGCACCAACACAACAGGGCAGACAAGACTGAAGCGACCACTGTGGTTGTATCAGGGTAAACAGAGTTCATGAGCAGACACTGCTGCCTCAGGCAACACTAGATCAGGTGCTGCAGCCTCTGGAGAAATGTATGCTGCACAGATATACAGGATGGCCATCACTGTAACAGGGAGTACAATTGATGGTGGAAGAACCTATGGGACCTCTAGACTAAATGCCACCACAGAGATGTCAGTTGCTCGCACAGACATCAGCAGTGTGTCCACCAAAGAGGGAGCTGGTCTCAAACACCTAGAGACTGACTTGGTAGCTTCAGGTGCAATGTTCATGATGGCTGGAAACTCTGGTGTGGCATCCATGATGACTGGAGACTCTGGCATGGCGTCCATGATGGCTGAAGACTCTGGCACGCCAGTCATGATGGCTGAAGGTTATTTAGTGGAGGCCATGACAGCTGAAGGCTTTGGCATTGTGGGCATGACAGCTGGAGGCTCTGGGGTGTGTCAGTCATGATGACTGGAGGCTCTGATCTTGGGACCACTGGACTGGAAAGTGCTATGAGCACTGGACTAGCCACCATAATAACCAGAACATATGTTAGGGGAACATAGTGAGCATCAACACTCTTATTTTTCACAGTGCATTGTAGAACTTTACGGAGCAAATGTGTCAGTGCCCTGGAAGGATTCTGTGGTTTATATAGACCCCTTTTGCGCCGACGTCACAGTTACGTCACGGCGCTAGCTGGAATCAAAACAAACGGAAAACTGGAGGCGGCTAATACAAACCAGCACAGATTCGGCTACATAATAAGGGGCTTAAATTATTATTTTTATTATTAAATGTCATCTTGTTGTGTTGTTGGGTGCAAGAATCAATGAAAAATGAGTATGCTGTATCTGGAATTTTTATTTCTAGAAAATATTCATATCATTAAAATTGCACCGTAGTGTCACTCTTTACATTGTCATCTTCTTGGCGCTGGCTAGGCAGAACTGCGGATCGTACCACACAAGTCTTTACATGACCATTCAGCACATAGTTATAGGCATCTAAATATATATATATATGCCCTCAGTTTCTCTTTACCCTCGGTTTCTCTATCGGGTAGGTGTAGAAGTCAGGCCACTCAACCGGAGCTAGCTTTAACGTTAATCCTGTCAGATCGTCCATTGACTGAGCGTGTACGGTCATCTGGTTCCGTCCGTTAAAATTAACTTTTGCAAATAACAATCGCGGTCCTGGACAGTGAGTGACCTTGCACATTAAGACAAAATCGGATTTTCTCCAGTCATTGTTAAAAAACAAGCTAACAAAACTTGCAAACTAGCGTTAGTGAAGCGGCCAGAGGGATCTTTCTGCCTCCAGCTAAGCCCCGCCCACACAAATACGTCACCATGTTTACCAACTGTAAAAGGGTCTATAGGCTGGGCTTAAGGTAATGAGCAATAGCTGAAAGCAATTAGGCAGTTCATTATAGAATAGCAATGGACTAGGGTGCGCTCTGGTTGATATCCAGGGCACTCCAGCTGGTGGTTGTGACACTAAAATGTAAAAAAAAATTTTGAAGTGTAAAGTCATTGCAGCTCACACTACTGAATATTTGTGATGCGATCTGGGAAAACCCACCACATGGTGAAATTTTACATTTTACTGGTTTTGATATTTGACACTTTACCATATTAAAGCTGGCTCCAAGCCCTTTCAAAATCTGTTTTTATTTCTTTCATCGTTTGTCTGTAACAAAAGTTATGGTTATATGAAGTCGGCTGATCTCTATGATTTTCAGGAACGGAATTTTAGAAAAAACAGGTTTAATTAACTGTCACGTCCTGCTAGCTGGACGATTGGCGCTCTTCACAATATGTCACAAATTTTAGTAATCATCATAGATTAGTTATCATTCGAAAGCTTACAAACTCAAAATTCATCCTGTGTAAACCGGTTTGAAATTGGATGATTGAGAGGCGAGCAAGATCTTTCAAGCGAGCATCTTCTTCAGACTCTGTTGTTCTCTTGTGCTCCGCATCTCACAATAATGTTGGATAAAATAAATAAATAACTTGCGTGCCTGTTTAGTTTACACAAAATGCACATTGATATATCTTTATTATGTTATGTGGTTTATTTTAATAGGTGAACTGTCTTTGTAGTGTTAAGAGAAGGAAAGCTATTTTTTTTTTTTTTTACCCTCCTGTGTGTTCTTAAAGAGAATACAGTCTTTTCAGCTTGCCACTATAAATCGCTTTTTTTCTGCACTAAACTTGTGAATTTTGCTAAGATACTGTATATTCAGAGATGATAGACAAGATTTTATAGAATAATTTTGACAAAAGAATGACATTCGATCTATTTTTAGACCTTACTGAAAACGTACCAGCTCGGCATCCCAGGGTTTTCCCAGATCGCATCACATTTACTGTTCATATTAACATAATTGGTATAAATGTAATCTTTGTATTTATCAAATATATTACATGTATCTAGATCTGTGATATGATTTATTTTCCCTTGTAGGCTAAATGATTGTCACTTAACAGACAAAAGCTGTCCAGCTCTGTCTATAGTTCTTGGATCAGATACAAATCTGAAAGAGCTGAACATAAGCCATAATAATCTGCAGGATTCAGGAGTGAAGCTGCTCTGCGCTGGACTGAAGAGTGTCAATTGCAAATTGGAGATACTGAAGTAAGTTATGTGACAATCCCTGGTGTTGAGTAAAAATGCAGATCCATCTGTTAACTTGGAGTCGGTTAATCTGCCACAGAACCTGCTTCAGCTCAATGAAAATTGTAGGCTTTAATTCCTGCATTAACAGTATCCTACATTCCAGGTCCAACAGCATTTCATTGGGTTTTAAGTGTGGATTTAATTAGGGCATTTCAGTACTTTCACTTTCTTGTTATGCAACAATTTTAAGGTTGAGAGTCCTATAAGACTTTCACACCTGTAGAGTTTTACATACTTGAAACCCTATAAGTGACTGTAAACTGGAGATTCTCTGGTGAGTTGTCTCTGTGCCTTTTGTGTTCACGTTTTTGAGTTTATTTTGCAATTTATTGTACAAAGAACAAAATATATTCCACATTAATAATAAATAATATTGAGGTAATTCTTAGAATAGCTGATTAATCCATTAAATGTTTCATTTCTGTTGTAGACTTTCAAACTGTAGTATCAGTGAAGAAGGGTATAAAGCTCTGACTTCAGCTCTGAGATCAAACCCTTCACACCTGATAGAGCTGGATCTCACAGGAAATGATCCTGGACAATCAGGAGTAAAGCTGCTAAATGATTTACTACAGGATCCAAACTGTCAACTGAAGACACTGAGGTGAGATATGATTAAATAATACAAAATAAATTATATGCAGGTGAATTATTTATAGAAATGTTATTTCACTGTTGCATTAAAGTAAATAATAAAGACAAACACCTTAACAGTTTCAGAATCAAATGCTGTTTTTCACCAAGTTTGGCTAAGAACTAAATTGAGTTCTGCTTCATCTTCTCTTCTGCAGGTTTTTGGGTCCTGCTGCAGATAAAGCCTGTCAGTATGTGAATAGAGTTGTGGGTAAAAACCCGCTATTCCTGAGAGAGCTGAATCTGACTGGACGTAATATAGGGAACATGAAACAGCTTATTCCTCTACTGCAGGATAAACACTGTACACTTAACACACTGATGTGAGTATTTGACTTTAATTGATACTAACGTTATTGAGTGGGAATAAACTAGAAATCTCAGGAATAGTGAAGATTGGTTTTCTGTTGGGAAATCCACATTGCAGACTGGAAAAACTAAAGTGTGTTTTCAGTCATGTACATTTATACATTAATATGCATTTGTAAACATATTTTTTAAGTAATGACATTAAAGGTGCACTATGGATTTTTTTGTGTAAAAAAATAACAAAAATCAGTTATTGAGTGAGGATGTAAGTATGTCAACAAGTATGTCAGATCTAAACTGTCCTCTTGCCTTACCTAAGTAATCCTATAATAATGATTTATACATTTGAATTTCAATTTGAAGTTATTCTTTTGTGCGTGGTTACGTCTCAGACTGTATATATTTTGTGTGCATACTGAGGTTGCTGGAGTGTTTGCATCTTGTTTTAACAAAAGCTACTTAGAAATTGAATTAGTCATATAGCTGCTGATTGATTTAAATTGGTAACCCCCTGTTGCTATTTTGGGGGTAAATGAAAACACAAAAAATACATTTGTTTTTGTTCCATTCACCGCTATTGAACTTTACCCAATTATGACGGCTTTTGCTTTTGAGAACCCTGGTAATGTGAAAAAGTCCCGTAGTGCAGCTTTTTTCAGCATAGAACATGTTATATATATATATATATATTTTTTTTTTTAGACTTTCAGACTGCAGTATCACAGAAGAAGGTTATAAAGCTCTGGCTTCAGCTCTGAGATCAAACCCTTCACACCTGAAAGAGCTGGATCTCACAGGAAATGATCCTGGACAATCAGGAGTGAAGGAGCTCAATGATTTACTACAAGATGAGCGCTATAAATTAAAGACCATCAGGTGATAAAACCTTGAAATATTTAAAACTGAATTAGTGATGTGAAAATCAGCTGTATGAAAATAGATAGAGGGGTCAAATGGACCAGTCTGGAATATGAATGACATGAACTGGAACACTGAATTTTTGAGAAAAAATATTGTAAAGCACAAATTAACTTATACACTTCCTGTAGGTTTCTGAAAAGCCCTGCTGCTCAGGAAGCGTGTGACTATCTCACAAAAGTTATGGGTAAAAGTCCATTACTTCTGACAGAACTGGATCTGAGTGAAGATAAACTAGGAGACCTAGATGGGAAGAAACTATCTGCTCTTTTGATGGACACTCATAGCAAACTGGAGAAAATGAAGTGAGTGAACATGAGTTACCGTACATGTTCCACTTATTCAATTATAAATGACCGTCAGACACATTTGTGAGCAGATATGAATACTTGTTGGTCTGATGTGTGTTGAATATGTGCTGAATAATAAATATTATTATTTATTACTGTTTTTGTATTTAGGCTGAATAATTGTGTGCTGACAGAGAAAAGCTGTTCAGTTCTAGCTACTGTTCTCTCCTCCAAAACCACCCTAAAAGAGATGAACCTGAACAACAGCCGTCTGCTGGACTCAGGAGTCAAAGAGATCTGTAAGGGACTGAAGAATCCTGTGTGTGAGCTGAAGATACTTAAGTGAGTACACCTCACCATCAGCTAAATTGAACAATGAATGTGAGCAGTGAGATGAATATTGCACATTATCTGGTGATGGGAATGTTATATATTGTTGAATGTGTCCACCATCAAAAGCATAAAAAATGTAAAATTACCAGTTTTCTAACTAAAATGACACAAATAATTTTTGTTGACTGTACTAAAATATAAGCAAGCACAAGAGACATGGAAGCCGAATGAGGCGGACCGAATGTTACTGAGCAACACCTGCAACATACACCAGCCTTGAGTCCCGCAGGGACCTAAAAGGAGGAGTGACAACAGTGGAAGAAGAAATAGGACCAGACCTGGGACTTTATGTTTCTGGTTTTGTCTATGTTTATGCAGCAGTCGCCTATGAGATGGCTCCTTCTCTGAGTCTTGAACTTTATTACAGTATTCAATAGATTGATAGTATAATATTTTGTAATTGTGCAGAATGAATTTGAACCACAATGTTAATTTAAATTCTTGGTTTTATTCTTTGTAGACTTTCAAACTGCAGTATTAATGAAGAAGGATATAAAGCTCTGGCTTCAGCTCTGAGATCAAACCCTTCACACCTGATAGAGCTGGATCTCACAGGAAATGATCCTGGACAATCAGGATTGAAGGAGCTCAGTGATTTACTACAGGATCCAAACTGTCAACTGAAGACACTGAGGTGAGTGTTTTTAAAACAATGTTCAATTGTCATAAACCAATTTTAGCTGAAACTGTCAAAGATGGTTAGAAAAGATTTGCATTTATTACAACCCCTTTCACAAGCTTGTGAACACTTTTTTTATGGCATATAATGTCAATGTATTTCCTCTTTCTCCAGGTTTTTGGGTCATGCTGCAGATGAAGCCTGTCAGTATGTGATTGGAATTGAGGGTAAAAACCCATTATTCCTGAGAGAGCTGAATCTGAGTGACCATAAACTAGGAGACTCACAAGTGAATCAGATATCTGCTCTACTGCAGGATAAACACTGTAAACTCAACAAACTGATGTGACTATTTTGTTCATTTCTTATTTTACATTTAAAGTAGCTAGAATAAGTGACCAACATACATTAATCCTCTGTAATCACTTAATATTGGCAACAAGCACATTGTGTTTACAATTTCTCCCTCATGTTCATCATTTTAGGCTGCGTAATTGTGGTCTAACAGAGGAAAGCTGTTCAGCTCTCGCTACAGTCCTGAGATTAAACTCCAATCTGAGAGAGCTTGACATCAGCAACAATAATCTGCAGGATTCAGGAGTGAAGAAACTCCAGGACGGATTAGAAAATACAAAATGCACACTGGAAAAACTCAGGTGAGTTTAGCAAACCATTGTTTGATTTTAATAATATTGTTCTCTTTTGTTCAAAGTTAGAATGACTGTAGTAAACAAAACAAAAAAATGAAAATACATGTTTCTGTCAACACCCCGTCATCACCACCCCTATTACCAGAAGAGAAACCATCGTTTGATTTTAATACCATAAAATCCTCTTTTGTTAACATTATAAATATTAAAATGCATTTGACATCTTAACAATTTAAAAATAATAATAATTTATATTAATTTGATAAGTTTTTATATATTTTTTTAAATATCCTTTTTCTAGACTTTCAGACTGCAGTATCACAGAAGAAGGTTATAAAGCTCTGGCTTCAGCTCTGATATCAAACCCTTCACACCTGATAGAGCTGGATCTCACAGGAAATGATCCTGGACAATCAGGAGTGAAGAAGCTCAATGATTTACTACAGGATCCAAACTGTCAGCTGAAGACACTGAGGTGAGTTTTCTTAAAATTAAAGTGCAATGGTTTTAAAACATTTTTAGTTGAAATTGAAGTTGAAAATTGCCAAAAAGTCTTTGACAAACTTGTGAAAAAAAGTCGTATAGCAGGTAAAGTTAATGTACTTATTTTCTCTCCAGGTTTTTGGGTCCTGATGCAGATGAAGCCTGTCAGTATGTTAGAGGAATTGTGGGTAAAAACCCGTTACTCCTGAGAGAGCTGAATCTGAGTGAACATGAACTAGGAGACACACGAGTGAATCAGATCGCTGCTCTACTGTTGGATAAACACTGTAAACTCAACACACTCCAGTGAGTATTTTGTTCATTATTATTATTATACATTTAAAGTATCTTAAATAACTCAAGTGACCAAGAAACAATATTCTCTAGTTGTCACTGAATATTGGAATCAAGTACTTTGTGTTTGTAAGTTCTCATTCTCATGTTCATCATTTTAGGCTGTGTGATTGTGGTCTAACAGAGAAAAGCTGTTCAGCTCTCGCTACAGTCCTGAGATCAAACTCCAGTCTGAAAGAGCTTGACATGAGCAACAATAATCTGCAGGATTCAGGAGTGAAGAAACTCCAGGACGGATTAGAAAATACAAACTGCTCACTGGAGAAACTCATGTGAGTTTAATGATCCATTGTTTAATTTTAGTAATATTGTTCTCTTTTGTTCAAACTAAAAAATAACTGTAGAACTGTGCACTAAGGAAAATGAAAATAAATTATTCCGTTCAATTCACATTTATTTGTATAGCGCTTTTCACAATACACATCATTTCAAAGCAGCTTTACAGAAAGTGCATGAGTCCATATTACAATTTAGAGTGTTCTGATATCGGAGCTTATTGTCTAAATATTTCAGAAATGTACATATACAAAGTCACAGTTCTCTCTATGTTCTCCCGCTGTAAAAGCAGAAAAATATTACTTTATAAAACTGGTATAAAGAAGAAATCGAGGATTAAGAATCAAATTGTCAGAGCTCCATACTCAAACCGTGCGGCAGCAACAACACGAAGTGACATAATGAAACTGGGTGACGTAACGAAACCCACCTGTCACCAGACCAGAACTTCTCTGACCAGAACGTCTCTGAGAGAATAAATTATAAAATGCTCACTAATATTACTTTTATGATAGATTTACTTCAAAACCTCTTTTCTGTAGACTTTCGAACTGCAGTATCACAGAAGAAGGTTATAAAGCTCTGGCTTCAGCTCTGAGATCAAACCCTTCACACCTGATAGAGCTGGATCTCACAGGAAATGATCCTGGACAATCAGGAGTGAAGGAGCTCAATGATTTACTACAGGATCAGAACTATCAACTGAAGACACTGAGGTGAGTGTTTTTGAAGTAAACAATGTTTAGTAGTCTTAAGCCCGTTTTAGATTAAATAAAAATTAACTGTCAAAAAAATACTGTAAAAGTCAAGTCAAGTCTTTATTTATATTGCGCTTTTAACAATGTAGATTGTTCCAAAGCGGCTTTACAGAGATACAAGGATAGTTTAAAGTAACAGAGATTGTTTTAGCTTTATAGCAGTTCTTGAATAAAGTTATTTTCCAGCTAAAGTTAATGTGATTGATTCACTTCCGTAGCAATGATCGTTAGTTATTAACTTAGGGGCTGCTAACACGACACCGTTTTAACAGGAAACGTGACTTTAAACGTGAAACCTGTGAAAACGCTGATGGCGTGCCCATGCGTATTACGAGTTCAGTCTATTTATTGGTATACGCGTTTTAATATGTGTGCAGGTTTGTAATTCCCTACAAACCAAGCCTTAAAAAACTACTTGTCTGGCCTTAACATTTTTGATATAGAATTTTATCACTTCGGGGTATATACGAGAACCGAATTTACCTGACAACGCTTTATCTGTAGAGTCGTAAAGGGATCCTCCATAAGGAGAAACTAGTTGGCACTTTAGCACCCCGCTATGACATCGGGTCCAGGCACAGATCCTTCATCAGATCTGGATACAGCCTAGATCCGGCAGGCTGCGGGAAAACCTTGGGATAAACAAAAACACTAAAATTAGCGTAGGAATGGTAGGAATGGTAACAATGGTAGGAAGACTGTTTCAAAGTTTTGATGCTAAATAGGAAAAGGATCTACCACCAGCAGTCGATTTTGATATTCTAGGTATTATCAATTGGCCGGAATTTTGAGATCGCAGTAGACATGAAGGACTATAATATGTTAAGAGCTCGCTGAAGTACTGTGGAGCTAAACCATTTAGTGCTTTGTAAGTAATCAGCAATATTTTAAAATGTATACAGTGTTTAATAGGGAGCCAATGCAGTGTTGACAGAACGGGGCTAATATGGTCATACTTCCTGGTTCTGGTAAGATCTCGAGCTGCTGCATTTAGACAAGCTGTAGTTTGTTTATTAAGCGTGCAGGGCAACCACCCAGTAGAGCATTACAATAATCTAGCCTTGAGGTCATGAATGCATGAACTAATTGTTCCGCATTTGTCAATGAGAGCATATGGCGTAATTTAGATATATTTTTAAGATGGAAAAATGTGGTTTTACTGATACTAGACACGTGACTTTCAAATAAGATTGGTATCAAAGAGCACACCCAGGTTCCTAACCGACAACGAAGACTTATCAGAGCAGCCATCAAGTTTTAGACAGTATTCTAGGTTATTATGTGAGGAAGTTTTTTGTCCAATAATTAGAATCTCTTTTGTTTCAGAATTTAGTAGTAGGAAATTACTAGTCATCCAATTTTTTATATCAGCTATGCATTCCGTTAATTTTGTGAATTGGTAGTTTTCGTTAGGTTGTGAAGAAATATAGAGCTGGGTATCATCGGCATAAACAGTGAAAGCTAATTCCATGCTTCCTAATGATATCCCCTAATGGTAGCATGTACAGAGTGAACAGCAGCGGTCCTAGTACTGAGCCTTGTGGTACGCCATACTGAAATTCGATAAGACATCTCTTTATCTACTGCTACAAACTGATAACGGTCAGATAAGTATGATTTAAACCATGCTAATGCAATTCCACTAATGCCAACATAATTTTCAAATCTATTTGAAAGAATGTTGTGGTCAATATTGTCAAATGCAGCACTAAGATGGAGTAACACCAATAGAGAGATACAACCACGATCGGATGATAAGAGCAAATCATTTGTGACTCTAATGAGAGCTGTTTCGGTACTATATATGGTCTAAATCCTGACTGAAAATCCTCGCAGATATCATTTCTTTCTAAAAAGGAACATAGTTGTGAAGATACTGCCTTTTCTAGTATCTTTGACAGAAAGGGTAGATTCAAGATCAGCCTGTAATTAAGATAAAAAATGATTAAAAGCCGTTTCACAAGCTTGTGAAAATAAAATATATCAATGTATTTCTACTGTCTCCAGGGTTTTGGGTCCTGCTGCAGATGAAGCCTGTCAGTATGTTAGAGAAATTGTTAGTAAAAACCCGTTACTCCTGAGAGAGCTGAATCTGAGTGAATGTGAACTAGGAGACACAGGAGTGAATCAGATCGCTGCTTTTCTGCAGGATAAACACTGTCAACTCAGCATACTGATGTGAGTATTTTTAGTTTTGTATTCATTAAACATTTAAATATCTTAAATAAATCAGATGACCCAGATCAGTTCTCAGGAATCACCTAATAAGGCATCAAGTATTTCGTGTTTGTAAATTCTCCTCCTGTTGTTCATTTTAGGCTGTGTAATTGTGGTCTAACAGAGGAAAGCTGTTCAGCTCTCGCTACAGTCCTGAGATCAAACTCCAGTCTGAAAGAGCTTGACATGAGCAACAATAATCTTCAGGATTCAGGAGTGAAGAAACTCCAGATCGCATTAGAAAATACAAAGTGCACACTGGAGAAACTCAGGTGAGTGGTCTTAATAATATTGTTCTCTTGTGTTCAAAGTTAAAATTACTGTAGTAAACTAAAGAAAACGAAAAGACATGCTTTTGTCACCAGATCAGACCTTCTCTGACCAGAAGAGAAAATAAAGTGTATTTGAGGTTTTACGAAATAAAACCCGGTCACTAATATAAATATTATAAGAGATTTTGTTATTTTAAACCTCTTTTCTGTAGACTTTCAAACTGCAGCATTACTGAAGAAGGATATAAAGCTCTGGCTTCAGCTCTGAGATCAAACCCTTCACACCTGATAGAGCTGGATCTCACAGGAAATGATCCTGGACAATCAGGAGTGAAGGAGCTCGATGATTTACTACAGGATCCAAACTGTCAACTGAAGACACTGAGGTGAGTGTTTTTTTAAATATTATTCAATTGTCTTAAATCAATTTTAGCTGAAACTATCTAATATGTTTATAAAAGCTTTGTGCTTATAAACAGCCCTTTCACAAGTTTGTGAAAATAAAATGTATGGCAGGTAATGTCAATGTATTTCCTCTTTCTTCAGGTTTTTGGGTCCTGCTGCAGATGAAGTCTGTCAGTATGTGAGAGGAATTGTGGGTAAAAACCTGTTACTCCTGAGAGAGCTGAATCTGAGTGATCGTGAACTAGGAGACTCAAACCTGAAGAATCTTGTTCCTTTGCTGCAAGATAAACACTGCAAACTAAACACACTGATGTGAATATTGTGTTCTTTTATTATTGTATATGTTAGCATCAAGTACTTTTTGTTTGTAAATTAAATTGTCTCTCTCATGTTCATCATTTTAGGCTGCGTAATTGTGGTCTAACAGAGGAAAGCTGTTCAGCTCTCGCTACAGTCCTGAGATCAAACTCCAGTCTGAAAGAGCTTGACATGAGCAACAATAATCTGCAGGATTTAGGAGTGAAGAAACTCCAGGACGGATTAGAAAATACAAACTGCACACTGGAGAAACTCAGGTGAGTTCAATGAACCATTGTTTGATTTTAATAATATTTTTCTCTTTTGTTCAAAGTTAGAATGACTGTAGTAAACAAAACAAAAAATGAAAATACATATTTCTGTCAACACCCCATCACCACCCCCCGTCTGACCAGAAGAGAAACAATTGTTTGATTTTAATACCATAAAATCCTCTTTTGTTAACATTATAAATATTAAAATGCATTTGACATCTTTACAATTTAAAACCAATTTTAATTTATATTAATTTGATAATTTTTTTATTTTCTTTTTTTAAATGTCCTTTTTCTAGACTTTCAGACTGCAGTATCACAGAAGAAGGTTATAAAGCTCTGGCTTCAGCTCTGAGATCAAACCCTTCACACCTGATAGAGCTGGATCTCACAGGAAATGATCCTGGACAATCAGGGCTGAAGGAGCTCGATGATTTACTACAGGATCCAAACTGTCAACTGAAGACACTGAGGTGAGTTTTCTTAAAATTAAAGTGCAATGGTTTTAAAACATTTTTAGTTGAAATTGTAGTTGAAAATTGCCAGAGTCTTTGACAAGCTTGTGAAAAAAGCCTTATAGCTGGTAATGTTAATGTACTTATTCTCTCTCCAGGTTTTTGGGTCCTGATGCAAATGAAGCCTGTCAGTATGTTAGAGGAATTGTGGGTAAAAACCCGTTACTCCTGAGAGAGCTGAATCTGAGTGAACATGAACTAGGAGACACACGAGTGAATCAGATCGCTGTTCTACTGTTGGATAAACACTGTAAACTCAACACACTCCAGTGAGTATTTTGTTCATTATTATTATACATTTAAAGTATCTTAAATAACTCAAGTGACCAAAACACAATATTCTCTATTCATCACTGAATATTAGTGTCAAGTACTTTGTGTTTGTAAGTTCTCCTTCTCATGTTCATCATTTTAGACTGCGTATTTGTGGTCTAACAGAGGAAAGCTGTTCAGCTCTCGCTACAGTCCTGAGATCAAACTCCAGTCTGAAAGAGCTTGACATGAGTAACAATAATCTTCAGGATTCAGGAGTGGAAGAACTACAGAAAGGATTAGAAAATACAAACTGCTCACTAGAGAAACTCATGTGAGTTTAATGAACCATTGTTTAATTTTAGTAATATTGTTCTCTTTTGTTCAAATTTAAAATAACTGTAGTACTGTACACTAAGGAAAATTAAAAGAAATTATTCTGTTCAATTCACATTTATTTGTATAGCGCTTTTCACAATACACATAATTTCAAAGCAGCTTTACAGAAAGTGCATGAGTCCATATTACAATTTAAAGTGTTCTGATATCGGAGCTTATTGTCTAAGTATTTCAGAAATGACCAATACAAAGTCACAGTTCTCTCTATGTTCACCCGCTGTAAAAGCAGAAAAATATTACTTTAGAAAACTGGTATAAAGAGGAAATCAAGGATTAAGAATCAAATTGTCGGCGCTCCAAACTCAAACCGTGCAGCAGCAATAACACGAAGTGACGTAATGAAACTGGGTAACGTAACGAAACCCGCCTCTTACCAGACCAGAAATTTCTGACCAGAAGAGAGAGTAAACATCAGAAGAGAGAGTAAATTAAGTGAATCTGAGGTTTTATACAGTGTTCACTAATATTACTTTTATGACAGATTTACTTCAAAACCTCTTTTCTATAGACTCTCAGACTGCAGTATCACAGAAGAAGGTTATAAAGCTCTGGCTTCAGCTCTGAGATCAAACCCTTCACACCTGATAGAGCTGGATCTCACAGGAAATGATCCTGGACAATCAGGAATGAAGGAGCTTAATGATTTACTACAGGATCAGAACTGTCAACTGAAGACACTGAGGTGAGTGTTATTAAAGTAAATAATGTTCAGTAGTTTTAAGCCCGTTTTAGATGAAATATAAATAAACTGTCAAAAAATTACTCTAATTAAATGTTTAAAAATTATTACAAGCTGTTTCACAAGCTTGTGAAAATAAAATATATCAATGTATTTCCACTGTCTCCAGGGTTTTGGGTCCTGCTGCTGATGAAGCCTGTCAGTATGTTAGAGAAATTGTTAGTAAAAACCCGTTACTCCTGAGAGAGCTGAATCTGAGTGAACGTGAACTAGGAGACACAGGAGTGAATCAGATCGCTGCTCTACTGCAGGATAAACACTGTCAACTCAACATACTCCAGTGAGTATTTTTAGTTTTGTTTTTATTACAAATTTAAATATCTTAAATAAATCAGATGACCCAGATCAGTTCTCAGGAATCACCTAATAGTGGCATCAAGTATTTCGTATTTGTAAATTCTCCTCCTGTTGTTCATTTTAGGCTGTGTAATTGTGGTCTAACAGAGGAAAGCTGTTCAGCTCTCGCTACAGTCCTGAGATCAAACTCCAGTCTGAAAGAGCTTGACATGAGCAACAATAATCTGCAGGATTCAGGAGTGAAGAAACTCCAGATCGCATTAGAAAATACAAAGTGCACACTGGAGAAACTCAGGTGAGTGGTCTTTATAATATTGTTATCTTGTTTTCAAAGTTAAAATTGCTGTAGTAAACTAAAGAAAACGAAAAGACCAGATCAGACCTTCTCTGACCAGAAGAGAAAATAAAGCGTATTTGAGGTTTTACGAAATAAAACATGGTCACTAATATAAATATTATAAGAGCTCTTTTCTGTAGACTTTCAGACTGCAGTATCACAGAAGAAGGTTATAAAGCTCTGGCTTCAGCTCTGAGATCAAACCCTTCACACCTGATAGAGCTGGATCTCACAGGAAATGATCCTGGACAATCAGGAGTGAAGGAGCTCAATGATTTACTACAGGATCCAAACTGTCAACTGAAGACACTGAGGTGAGTGTTTTTTTAAATATTGTTCAATTGTCTTAAACCAATTTTAGCTGAAATTGTCAAATGTGTTTATAAAAGCTTGAATAAATGAGCTTATTAACAGCCCTTTCACAAGTTTATGGAAATAAAATGTATGGAAGGTAATGTCAATGTATTTCCTCTTTCTCCAGGTTTTTGGGTCCTGCTGCAGATGAAGCCTGTCAGTATGTTAGAGGAATTGTGGGTAAAAACCCGTTACTTCTGAGAGAGCTGAATCTGAGTGAACATGAACTAGGAGACACAGGAGTGGATCAGATCGCTGCTCTACTGTTGGATAAACACTGTAAACTCAACACACTCCAGTGAGTATTTTGTTCATTATTATTATTATTATTATACATAGACACCACAGTCAAACCAGTAAACATACATAAAAAGAAATAACAATGACAGTGTGGCGAGCACGGCGAGGGTTGGAGAGCATGGCACGAGGCCGGTGGCGTGATTACTGATTACGAGCAACACCTGCACAACACACCGGTCTCGTATCTCTCATGGAGAAGCAGAACTACAAAGGGGGAGCGACGACGGTACGGGACCGGTGCGTCGCACAGGTGTCACTCATCAGTAATCACGCCACCGGCCTCGTGCCGCTCTCTCCAACCCTCGTCGTGCTTGCCACACGCTTGTTATTTCTTTTTATATATGTTTACTGGTGTGCTTGATCATTATACATTCTGATCACTGTAGGTACAAATGATTTATTGTACCTTTCTGTTCTAATTCTCTGTTGTAAAATTCTACCAGTTGACCTATTACTCATAAATTTATGATGGAGAGGGTGAGTGGGGTCATTGAGGATTTGATCAATCTTTTTTAAGATAAGATCATTGTACATCTGAGCTGCCAACACCTGGTCAAGACCGATGATCTTACTGGCCATCTTGATCATGCACTGCAGTCTCTTTTGGTCCTTAACATGCATGTTGCTACACACACAGATAAGGCCAAAGGACAGAACACTCTGGAGGACACTTTTATAAAACATTACAAGAATGTGTCTGTCTAATCTAAAATCATATAGTTTCCTAAGGACGTACATCCACTGGTGCATTTTCTTAGCTTTATTTAGTGCACATTCATTAAAAGTTAGTTCAAGTACATTGTATGTATAATTTCTCCCTCTCATGTTGATCATTTTAGGCTGCGTAATTGTGGTCTAACAGAGGAAAGCTGTTCAGCTCTCGCTACAGTCCTGAGATCAAACTCCAGTCTGAAAGAGCTTGACATGAGCAACAATAATCTGCAGGATTCAGGAGTGAAGAAACTCCAGATCGCATTAGAAAATACAAACTGCACACTGGAGAGACTCAGGTGAGTTTAATGAACCATTATACCATATTGTTCACTTTTATTCAAAGGTAAAATGACTGACCAGACCAGACCTTTGCTGAACAGAAGAGAAAATAAATAAAGTGTAATTTAAGGTTTTACGATGTAAAACACACGTTCACAGATATTAATTTTAAAATAGATTTGTTTTTTCCCAAAAATCGTTGCTGTAGACTTTCATACTGCAGTATCACTGAAGAAGGTTATAAAGCTCTGGCTTCAGCTCTGAGATCAAACCCTTCACACCTGATAGAGCTGGATCTCACAGGAAATGATCCTGGACAATCAGGAGTGAAGGAGCTCGATGATTTACTACAGGATCGAAACTGTCATCTGAAGACACTGAGGTGGGACATGATGAAATAATACAAATAAATAATATGCATGTGAATTATTTTATGTCGCCCTTTGTCACAACGTGAAGGCTGAGGTTTTTTTCGACCGGTGGGGATTTCTTTAAGACTGCAAGGGAAGTTTGGCTTCCCCTATAATTAAAAAAAAAATTAATGGTCAAATATGTACTGTTGTTTAAACATTTTATTGACTAAAAATGCGTTAGAAAACGTTAATCTTAAAGACGAGTTCGTTCAGAATCAGTTACATTTAGCAGGTCGGCTGACTCGATTTCCATCTCTTACTATCACGTAGTGTGAGTAAGAGACGAGTATCACGAGTGTCATTTCCCTGTTGAAGCCCAGCGTCCGTTGACTTCAATGGGGCTGCTTTGAACAAGACGGTCATTGGATAAATGCTGCGATTATGTCCCGCCCATGAACGCTCTGCGTCTCTGGGGATGAATGGAGGAGTGGGCTGGCCTGGACTCCGGGCTTCTGCGTGATGATTGGAGGGTCTTTCGAAAGGCTGCATCTCCTTTTGCTTGACAGCGATTTCATACAATAAAAAGTCGCTGATGCTGAAGCTATTCGAGCTCAATCCCATCGGGGATTTTGCAAGTGTAGTCGAAAGATAAACTGCTGCAACCTATTTCTTGGTATTTGCTTGTCGAAATTGCTAGCCAATTTTCATAATACATTTCACACAATTATACATTTATTATATTATTATTTATTATATTTTTTTATAATAATTGCCTACAAAATTCTAAAATCTGCCAGTTTAATGTGACATGTAAGCTATATGTATCTTTTCGTTTGCAGCGATTATTTTTCCAGTTATAGACCAGTGCTCAAGCACTGACTAGAATCCAGCGTTGACAAGAATCAGCATTCACGTGCTCAAAAATGTGTTTCACGCTGACAACAATCCGGTGGTGGCTAGAATCACTCCTTCAAACTATCTGTTCCGGCTTTCTCAAAACAACTTAAAGTTAGTCTCGACAAATATTTTAATACATGCAGCAGAGGAATGGAAAAAGTATTGACTTAAGAACCACTTATATTTTCAAATATTTTCAATAAATCATGTTCCTATTCATTCTGGCGACAAATTTTAAAATTAATTAAACTATATTCTATTTAAAAGGTAAAACTTTTACATTTTTGGCTGCTGTTAATTAAATTTTGAATGTCAAACATGTAACCGTTGCATTTTTTTGCTGCTCCTAGCTAATTGGCTGCTATTTGTGATAAGCCACAAAATTACCATTGCTGTTGCATTGTAACCGTTGCATTTCGTTAAGACTGATGTACACTGATATATAGGCTAAATGGTACTTAAGATGACTTTATTTGCTTTCTGGGAAACTATGATAATATTTCCACTGTTCAGTCAAATCAAAGGGTCCTGGATAATGAATGGGTCCAAAAAAGGTTGAGAACCACTGATCTAGTGGAAATAAACATTATAGACAGAAAGCTTTGAGGGAATACTCAAGTAACTCAGCATAATCTTATTAACATTCAGGGGGTAAGTATTTTGTACATGTTAAGCATGTGCAGTTAAAACACTCTTATAAAACGTAACTCTTCAATCAACTTTAAGTAGTAACACTGTTTTGTGTATGGGTCTTTCTAGGTAGCTGCCTTACTCCACCTGGTCCAAAACTCATTTGCCAGAAACTGAACTCTCTTCCATCTTTTCTTAAGATAGAGATCCTCCCTTACAAACTCGCCAGTAGGTGGTGCATTGATAGTGGACTTGTTTATTATTTGGAATCAATGGTTCTGGACCCACAAGATCATTGATGTGTTCTGAGGTCAATGGTTGACTATTTACGATCGCCTTTACTTCATACATACACATTTTAACAGTCCAAAGCAGTCCACACCAGTATAAGAAAGTGGAGGGGTAGCTTCCATCCTTTCTGGTGGCAGGTTAGCTGTCCTCTGCTCCTGATTGGATTTCCTTAGCTTCCTAAACTTAATGCATTTGTAGATAAAAGATGACACTTCACTACTACATCCCAAAATCCCAATAGTATTGGAGCGGATTTCATTGATGGTCATGCCACAACCTTTATTTTGCACCTTTTCACGGAATAGATGAGATACATGATGCCCTTTTGGAAGAATGGCCAGATGCTTGACATGAGGGTGAAGCTCTGCCTGTCTCAATTTTCTTCCCATACCATGGTCCTTGATAAATTGTCTTAACTTGTACAGCTTGTTGAACTGATTAGAATTAACTTCCCTTGTCTTAGAGACTTGATTTTATCACTGAACACTTCTTCTTGGACTGTACGGATTAAAGGCATTGTGGATTAGTTGGATATTTCTACCAAACCAGCACTTCTTGCACAACGTTTGAGTCTTGCTATGGCTTTCACTGCCCTATTCCATTCCGAAAACTTTGGCAGGCGAACTGACAGAGATCTCTCTTCCTTTGCCTTGGTTGTAAGAACTTGTGCCCTTTTGAGCTCGAGGTCTCCATCATTAATCTCGCCTTTCTTAATGTCCTCCTTAGGGAGGGTTCTCTTTGCCATAAGAATCTTGGACCAGTAAATCAGTTCGATCCCATGAGTTCCTTTACAGTTAGCCTACAAGAGGCATGGTCAGCATGGTTTTGATATAATGCAACATACAGTATGTCCATTGACTAGGTTCAGTGCTTGTTCTGATCTGCTGCATTCGATTGGCTACAAATGCATGTTACCATCTTGCATCATTGTTAATATAACTAAACCTTGGAGTTTGTCCAGTATTATTCATGAATGGCATCTAATTCTAATAATATTTTGAGTAAATCACCAGTTATTGTACTGACCACTGCAGCGGATAGCTCCAGGTGGGGGATTGCAGTTACCTCTGTTGGGGCAACCCTAGCTTTACCCATAACAAGATTGTAGTAGACTTCTCCAGACCTGGTCACTGTCCTGAGGTATGGACATACTCCATAACCTGACACAGTGGCATCAGAGTAATGGCATCAGTGAAATTCTGTAAATTTCAATTGGCCCAAGTGAAAATCTGTAAATTTAATTTTATAATTTACAGAATTTCACTTGGCCAATTGAAAAATGTAGATGTTATTGGTCACTTGAATTTTTTGATTTGGGAGGGTTAGAAATTTTTTACAGTGCATCTGATTGTGACACATTCTTTGTAGTTTTTTTTTTTTTTTTTTTTTTTTTTTTCAAATAGAATGGAGTGACAAATCCAAGAGGATCAAAAGTGGAATCAATTGTAGACAGATCTTTTCACTTTTAGTGAAAGGATTTTCCTTTACTAGTAACTAGCACTTAGGTTTACTTTAGGTTCACCTAAATAACAGATCAAGTCAGTCGCACCTTCAGTACATTCCTCCTTTGGAATTGTGGTGATCACCTTCTTGCTGTTGGTGATGAATTTGTGCAAACGGATCTTCCCAGTACTGCTGAGATCCCTGGCTTCCTTTACAAGCTGGGTTGCCTCTGTTCACACTTGCCAAGCCATCGTCAACATCAAAATTAGGTTGTATGATCTTCACTGTGCCTTACCATCACCTTGTGGATCCAAGGTATTTGAGCCCGAAGTTCTCAAATCCAGTCGAGGAAGCTGCTCTGAAAAAGTGGAATTTTTTATTTTCATAGACTGATAGTGGGGCTTCCATGTTACCTACTTCCTACCATAGGAACCTGATGTTTTCTCGATCCTTTAGGGAAATATAACACTGGTGGAACATACTCTCCATATCACACCTAATGAATAACTGTCCTTTTCTGAAATGACACAAGGCTCTAACAAGGGTATTTGTGAGATCAGGCCCAATCAGTAGATGCTCATTCAGAGAAGTATTCTGAAATCTTGCAGGGCTAAGACACACAAGGTTTGTTGCTGGACAAGGTTTGTTTTTTGGCTAGTCTGGTCTTTCACCCTTAAAGAGCAATGGTATCTGATAGTGCTCATCTTGTAATTGCTTAATGCCTCCGTTTAACTTTACCAAAACCTCAGGTGTTGTAAGGTCGGGAATTCCTCCTTATTCCTTTAAACAAAGTCTGGCTGAAAAACTTTTACTATCTCTGCTGGAGTGATTATCTCCTCAACCATGTTCCTGCATACAAAGTAGACTTCAGACTTAAGTTTGTGAGATGGTTCACCAGCTGGTAGAACTTGTTTCATTGTAATCCTATTAATCACAGCGATTTAATTTTTGTAGTGGTTGTGTTTGATGAAACCCAAAACAGATCTTTGTGCAAACAGCTGATCTTCATTACCACTGAGAACATCTCTGGGGATTAAGCCTTGTGCTTCACAACCTTGAACTGCTCGCTGAATGCCAGGATACTGTCTCGGGTCCTTAGCATAAACCTTATATGCCTGTATGTATGAAGGAGTGGCAGGCCATGCAAATTCCACTGGACAATTCTCATTGGCCTTTTCTTTACTACTCAGAGGTGATTGGGGCTCCCAAGTGAGACCAAGTCTCCCAAGTCTTTGTCCCCTCCTTCAGGGAATGAGGGTTACTATAGTAAATGAGAACTTCCTTTCATATAGGATTACTGTTGTATCAACACAGACATCAGTAAAGTAAAACTAAACACAGATCATGTTCCCTATTAGTGGATGAACAATCCAGCGCTTGGTGAATTTTGCTCCATAACGATAGGAAGAGCCAGCTTCAAAAGATCAATTAGTGAAGTCACTATGAATGCTTAGCTGTCACAAGCAAGTCCCTATGCTAAATTTCTCATCTCCTGCTTAAAAGCTAGAAAGATCTTGAGACACTAATTTCACTGTCCATTTTTGAGAATCATGATCTAGTGAACTTGTGTCTTTGCTTTGTGGGGCGTCTCTGGTTCCTTTTTTGTAGTTTGTAGTAATGCTAATTTTCTTTGATTTAATTGTGACTGTTTTCAAAAAATTACTTATTTTTATATTTAACGTAAAACTGTTAAAAGTAACTAGAATTTGTTATTACAAACAATCTTAACATGTTTTGTAATGCAATGCACACTGAATTGGATCCTGCTTTAAATTCCCTTCCGCAGGTTTTTGGGTCCTGCTGCAAATGAAGCCTGCCAGTATGTGAGAGAAATTGAGGGTAAAAACCCGTTACTCCTGAGAGAGCTGAATCTGAGTTTAAATAAACTAGGAGACACAAGAGTGAATCAGATCGCTGCTCTGCTGCAGGATAAACATTGTCAACTCAACACATTCAAGTGAGTATCTTACATAATTTAACAGGTTACATGACTACTAGTAATGATACAGTAGTTAGACCCCAAGCAACATTTTAAAAATACAACAACCATTCATTTTTAGTTTTTCAATTACAGGTTAAAAAAGGAAAAAGGAATGGACACAAAAGTACATGGACCAAATGTTCCGGGGTCAACGTAAATAAAATGTAGAAATCAAAATTTCGCATTTTTGTCAAACAGAAAAAAAGTTTTGTCAATTATTTTGATTTTCAATTAAATAAACATTGTATTTACCAGTCTAAAAACGAATAAAGAAGAAAGCATGTTTTTCGTTTTTCAATTACGAGTTAAAAAAGGAAAAAGGAATGGACGCAAAAGTACACGGACCCTGTATAATGAGTGCGTTTCAGGTCTGTGTTTTATTGGTTGTTGTCTCCCCTCTTCCCACCCTCTACACTCCCACTTTTCCACAGCTTTACATGCCAATTTTTTTAGATATTTTCCAACTCCTAAATGTAAATAACCAGCCTAAAACGGGGGTTTTCATCAAGTCATCAAGTCAGTTTGATCCTGACTCAATAATTATTTCAGTGACTAGAGAGAGAATAATGGTTTACTTCCAGAGCTTAAATAACTCCTCAAATAAGTAATGGAGTAAAAACAGCTGAACTGTGTAAGGTGTGTGCCAGTAAGTCTGATCGACGCCTCATGGAAGCAAAAGGCTCTCCTGAGAATTAACATTTGAACTTTTGCATATGTAAGAGGAACATCCGAGACGCAGCACACAGTGCAGCTCACACTTCATACTCACCATCTCCCCCTTCATCCCCCTTCTCCTCTTCACCTAAAATACACTGAAAATCTATGCAATGTTAAGTATGTACAAGAAGTAACTATACAAGAAGTTGATCGACTAACGTCTTTTAATGGTGGCCAAAACCTCTACTGAAGTAAAACGATTGAATTAAGTTCAAGAGGAGGCATTCCAAGGGGTTATTAAAGTATCTTTGATTGTGTACGTGTGAATGCGGCAAATCTCAGATATTTCGCCAATTACCTCTGTTTTGATGACTCTAACTGACGAAATTGTATCGTGAGACCTTGCGAGAGAGATTCAAGGACCTCAAAGTGATATAGCTTCCTGATCTAGGCCGGTAAAATATAATTAAAGAGTTAAAAAAGAATAATCAAATATTCGTTCACTTTTAATGATACCCAGACATCATTAAATCTTTTTCATTTATGGAGTCGGATGGAAATAACGAGTCAATACATGTAAGAAAATTTATTTTATTTAATCTTGTTGTGTTGCGGAAAAGGAAAGACAAGTAATACGCAGAGAAACCTTCCCCATATTATTGGAAACCCTTATTGGACCAATAGACGGGCTTAGAACTGTAAACACTGAGTCAAACAAAAAAAAAACTTTCAGCTGGTAAAATACATTACTGTTAAATTTAGTTTATGTGCAAATACAGGGTTTTTTTTTTTTTACTGTAACATTCTAACAGTGTGCTATCTTGTAGTGCAAGGTGTAATTTTTTTCAGAAAACAAATGGCTTTCAATAAATTACAGTCATGGACCATTAGTATTTTATGGAAAGCCAAAGCTGACTCAATAATAAAAAATAAATACAAACAATAAATATATGAAGAAATGTTAAAAAGTAAATAAATAAATGAGTATTTATTTACACTTTATACTTTTATACTTTTATTTCCTTATTTATGTAATATATAATATAATATAAATATAATTGTATTTTTTCAACATTTATATTCACTTTTATTTATTTCCTCTTATGTATGTATATATTTATTTATTTATACATTTATTTGCTACACACCCTTTCATTAGCACACAGGGGAAGCAATTTAGCAATAAATAAATGTAAAAAAAATTATAAATAAATGCATATATGCATAAATAAATATGGAAATCAATTAATTATGCAATTACACATAAATTAGGTAATAAAAGTATAAATTCTCATTTATTTTTGTTTTTTACATTTCTTCTTATATTTATTTATGTATTCATTAATTATTATTTAGTCAGCCTTGGCTTTCCATAGTGTGTGTGGTGAATTTGTAAAAAAAAAAAAAAAAAAAAAAAATTAAATAGACAAAATACAGGAATACATTTTCTGATTATATTTTGAAGAAAATAAAATAAAAATCATGAATGAAAGAATCTAACTCTTTAAACTTAAGCTATAATACAAATGTACGCATTTTTTGTGACTCTGGGTTGCACCGTTTTCATTCAGGAGACTTTTTTTTTTCATATATGCACACATGCACACACCACTTGCCAAACAGTCTCATCAAAAATCATCCCAATCGCCTCTTCTGCTGTGTTACTCCTTCTTCGCCATGTTTTTGTTTGTTTCTTTTTTTATGCAATCCAAAACTCCCTAAAGTGCTGCACTCCATATATTTCCATTCAACTCCTTCCTTCCCGCTCTCCTGGAAAGCAGCCGTCATTTGGTGATGGAAAGCAAGAAATTATTGTAATAAGCAAAACATTGTCAAAAAAGCACATATTGTCTACTGTCAGAAGCAATTCGCATTTTTTTGACTGTGAAAACTGTGGAAGAGTTACGGTAGCATGAATACAGCTTGGTTAGATGGTTGGCTATTTAACTGGTCAGGTTTCTATCAACATAACTCCATCTTTTTCACATTTTAGCATTCATATAGTGATTAAAGTTTTAGCAATTCATGGTTCATCTCGTTCATCTTTGTGAAGATCTCTATCAGTTTTTGTGGAAAAGTGAATATTGAGGTTTGCTGTCACTTAGCTGCACTAGTTCTGTGTTGTTTGGGCACAATCCTTCTTAGTGTTTGACGGTCTCTATCATTCACTTTTGGTTTTCACTTACTATTCTTCTCCACTGAAATGCTTTATATACATAATCAAAATTGAATTTGATTTTTGGAAGCCTGACAGGACACGCATTTCATCCACGGCTTGTACTAAACACTGCTAAAAAAAACAAAACAAAAACTTAATAATAGATATACTATAGATAATATAGACAATGTTAGAAAAATAAAAGATAATTGCAACGTTTGTCTGCAAAAATATTAACGCAAATAATGTTTCTTCACATTTTTTGTCATAACTTGTGGTATTTGTAATACCTTTAGAATGACAAATTACTGTCAGACATGACAAATTATTTTCCAAAACCTTAAGTGGTCTGACCTATTTTCTTTTTCTTTTTGTCTTCAGTCTGTGGAATTGTAGTATAACAGAGAAACAGTGTCTCATCCTGACTTCAGCTCTGAAATCAAACCCATCGCACCTGAAAGGGGTGGACCTCAGTGGGAATCAAATTAAAAGCACAGGAGTGAAACACTTATGTGACACACTTAAGGATTCACACTGTGCACTGGAGAGATTGAGGTCAGTAGCATTCACATACAAGATTTAAAATGATTTTTCAAAAAGAAAAAAAGAAAAACACTCAATATTTAAGACACAATCTTTATTATAAAAAGCACTATAGAAATAAAGGTGATTTGACTTGATTTTAAACAAAAATACATTTTGTGGCTTTAAATAAATAGTTTTTTTCTGTCTTATTTTATGCTCTCTTTCTAATGCTCTTTTGCTGTTTCCTTTTAGATTGAGCTGCTGTGATATGACAGACGAAGGTTGTTCTGCTGTGACTTCAGCTCTGAAATCAAACCCATCACACCTGAGAGAACTGGACCTGAGCGGGAATAAACTAGGAGACTCTGGAGTGAAAAACCTCAGTGATCTACTGATGAACCCACAATGCAAACTGGAAAAACTACAGTTAGTAACATTATACTGTAGAGCAGATTCAGTGTGTATTTACTCACACTTGAACTTAACATGGATCTGAACTATTATCTTTTCTCTTTTTGTCTTTAGTCTGTATGAATGCAGTATCACAGAGACTCAGTGTCTCAGTCTGACTTCAGCTCTGGAATCAAACCCATCTTACCTTAAAGAGCTGGACCTCAATAGTAATGAAATAACAAACACAGGCGTGAATCACTTATGTGATGCACTGAAGGATTCACACTGTAGATTGGAGGGATTGAGGTCAGTGACATTCACATAGAAGAAGAAAAAACTTTTGTTATTTAAATGAAACAGAATGAAACGGATGCTTTTTCTTGTTTCTCTATATGTAGGTTAAGAGGCTGTACAATGACAGGTGAAGGTTGTTCTGCTGTGACTTCAGCTCTGAAATCAAACCCATCACACCTGAGAGAGCTGAACCTGAGTGAGAATGAACTAGGAGAATCTGGAGTGGAAAACCTCAGTGATCTACTGATGAACCCACAATGCAAACTGGAGAAACTACAGTTAGTATCATTATACTGTAAAGGAGATACTGTGTGATTAAAGTTTACTCTTTAGTTTATTTTAAGACAACAGACACAAGTTACATCCTATATAGTGCTGCTTCTTCTGGCATTTCCTCAGTAAAAGAAGGATTGAAATATCATGTTAGAAAATTAGCTATTGGCTACTGATTGTTCAGCATGTGTTTCAGTATAAAGAACATTAAACTCTGAAGCATTTGAAACTTGGTGGTTATAAAATAGTTTCATATGCTGAAATATGACACATTTGGTGTAAAACCAGATAGAAGTGACAAGTCCAAAAAATAATGTAACATGATGCATTTAACTTTCTGCCTTCAGTCTGTTTGAATGCAGTATTACAGAGAAACAGTGTCTCGTCCTGACATCAGCTCTGAAATCAAACCCATCACACCTGAGAGAGCTGGACCTCAGTGGGAATCAAATTAGAAACACAGGAGTGAAGCACTTATGTGACGTACTTAAGGATTCACACTGTAAACTGGAGAGATTGAGGTGAGGAACATCATAATGCTTTATCACAGTTTAAATCGGTCCAATTTCATACTATATATATATATATATATATAATATTATTATTATTATTTTTTTTTTTTACAATTATTCATTATGATTTGTTTTGTGATTCTGTCTTCTTGTTTGTCTCTTTCTAGTCTAAAAAGCTGTGGCATTACCGATGTTTCTTCTTTAACTCAGTCTTTGACAAACACAAAAGCACTGCAGTTTTTACATGAACTTGATCTGAAAAACAATACTATAAGAGGCTCAAAGCAGCTCAGAGATGTGATACGTAACTCAAACTGTACACTGAGGTGAGTAAATTTCACTTTGTGGTATTAAAGAGAGCTTCATTTACCTTTGATACATCCACAACTAAATGTGGAAAAGAAATTCTCATTAAAGCATTAGTTCACTTTAAAATAAATGGAAAAAGGATAATACAGGCCTTCCGAAGCAAATTCATTTTTTTTTGTGAGAAAATTATCTATATTAAAAATGTTATAAAGTAACATATCTAGCTTCCGCCAGACCGCCTTACATATTCAACTTACGAAGAAAGTGTAACTCCTTTCGCAGTTCAAAATGCTTATGCTACCTCCAACGTCATAAGTCAGTTACGTTTTTTCCGTAAGTTGAAAAAGGAAAGCTGTCTGGCGGAAGCTAGATTCTTTACTTTATATTGTGCTAAATATGGATATTTGTCTTACACAAAAGCATCGCCTCGCTTTAGAAGGCCTTTATTAACCCCCCAGATACATGTGGAGTCCGTTAATGATGGATGGATGCACTTTTTTGAGCTTCAAAATGGTGTGCCCCAATGGCAGTACCATTATAAAGCTGGGAAGCATGAGGATGTTTATTAATACTTATACTACTCAGACTGTGTTTATCAGAAAGAAGAAAGTCATAAACACCTAGGATGGTTTGAGAGTAAGTAGTAAATCATGGGGTAATTTTCATTTTAAAGTGATCTAATCCTTTAAGCTTTATTGACAGAGTTTTGACAGAAAAAAGTGAAGTTCAAAACCTTTTTTTTTCACTTCGACAAGCAACATGTCATATAACTTATTTACTTAGTCCAACACAAAATACAGCTGCAAGCAGCGATGACGGGCCTAAGCCCTGTTGCCACCGCCACCCCGGAGGCTTTAGGAAGACTGTGCACGACTGGCAATATGCATTTAAACTGGGTGAATGGAAAAGGATTATGTCGAGATATGAGACTCTTCCTGTTTCTCGTTTTGGTCATTCATTTAATTCCTCACCATGGCAACATCATTCGAGATATCCAATATCCGTTCTCAGTGTTGCATCATCAATGTCTTGGCATCATGTTTGGAAAGATTGGTGCTAATCATAAGAATTCCCCACGAGAAGTAATTAAAAATACAGAGCCTGATTTTTCAAAAAAATCCACATTTACGGACAAGAAAGTTAGCCACCTTGAAGAGAACAATATATGAACCGAGTTTGGTGACTGTAGACTTTCGTCAAAAATTGCCCCTCCTCCACACCTTTTTCTAAGGCTTTGCCCTTGTCTACTGGCCGACAACTATATGATGTGTATATACAATTTTAATGCAATTTGAAGCATGCCAAGAGCCTTATGTACACCCTAAAAAACATTAAAGTTTTATGCATTTAACAGTATTTAAAATATCAAGAATCCTTTTGCAGGTCTACATCTGCCGTGTCTTGACAGTATTCTGACGAAGTTTGAAGTGAATCTTTTAAAAATAGTGACACACTTCCTTCTGCCAGTTGGTGGCACTATAACTTTGACTCACAATAGTCACATCAATGGTATCGGCCTCCTACAACAAATAGTCTGCTAAAGTTTCATGAAAATCAGTCAATGTTTGCAGAAGTTATAACACACTTCCTGTTTCCATTTTTCTTCCACAAATATGTTGCCTCGCCACGGCCAAAATGTTAGAGGTATCAAAAATCTGCTCGCAATTTAGCATCCTTATTGTCTTGACATCATTATGTTGAAAAAGGTTGGTGTGAATTCTATTATGGCTTTTGGAGCAGCAGTTAAAAAATGAGAGCTTGCTTAAAACAATCCACAGTCCCTATCAGATCTCTATAACTGTATAAAGTTTGGTTACTGTAGGTGAAAAGGGGTGCTGCAGACCACAATAATATTTCATTTATTGTCATTGCAATGATACAACGAGATTACATTAGAGCATCAAGAGACAGTGCAAGAGATCAACAATAGCGTATTTGTAAACAGGGCAAAGCGATTCACAACAAGAAAAATGTTATATGAGGCGAGGAATCACTAGTGTATATTGGTGTATAGTTGTGTGTGCTGCAGCAATGCAAAGTCCAGTACACAGTTATTGCAATTGTTGAATAGTATGCATAATAGATGGATTAAGTGAGATTTACAATAGCACATTTTGTAAACAGGGCATAGAGACATAACAAACAATGAAAAAGGGTATATGAGGTGAAGAGTCTCTAGTAACCAGGGAAATTTGTATAATTGTGTGTGTTGCATCAATACAAAGTCCAGTTCACAGTCATTGGATGATATTAAGTGAGTAGATTAAGTGAGTGGAGGGTGGAGAAGGGAATGGTGCTTATTCAGCGGTCTAACTGCCTGGGGGTAGAGGCTGTTGGCCATTCTGGTGGTTATGGCTTGAAGAGAGCTTTACCTCCTGCCCGATGGTAGCAGGCGGAACAAGCAGTGTGCTGGATGGGACTGGTCTCTCATGATGTTGTGTGTCCTACGCATACAGTGGGAGGTGTACACAGATGAGATCCCGGGTGTCACATTCACCGTCTGTCATCGTCCTGTCTGCACTACAGTTCCCAGAATCCTCCTTGTTTCCACACCTGAACTCACTCCCTTCATTACCCGCCTGTTCATCATCTGCATCACCTGTCTTGTGTTCATCTGTCTGCGTATTTAAGTTCCTTCTGTTCACTCATCACTTGTCGGTCAATGTTTATGTTAGGTTTGTTTAATGTTAGGTAGTCTGTTCCTGAGCACACGCTCCCTGTTCCGTGTACCGTTGTTATTGAGAATTAAAACCTTTGATCCTTCATCTTCGTGTTCGCCTCCTACTTCATCAGCCACCCAGAAGCCTGACAGATTGACCGACCAAGGTAATGGATGAACACCTCAAATTCATCCTCGTGGCTCAGGAGAACCACGACATCCTGAGCTTTGCCAAGGAGTTTTGGCAGCTCGCCCTCTTAAGCTCTTTGAAGGACGAAACCCTCAGCACCCTGTTCTGGATCGGGGCCTCTTTCCATCGTCCTCTCAACCTCCCAGACACCACCGGACTGAGTTGGAAGGAGACGGTAACCCGGTGTCTGGAGAGTGTTGCGACCCGGTCCAGAACACCACCCAACCCAGCACTTCACGCCAGTCCAGCCGAGCCCGCACTTCACGCTAGATCTGCCGAGTCCAAAGCAGTATGCGCCGTGCCCGCCAAGCCAGAGACTGTCCACCCAGTGTCTCCTGTTCCTGTCCTCAGCCAGAGTCCGGACGAGAAGGACTTAATTGACCTTTTTTCAGAGCTTCCTTCGCCGCTGGTCCTGTCCAGCTCAGAGCCCTCTTCGCCGCTGGTCCTGCCCAGCTCAGAGCCTTCTTCGCCGTTGGTCCTGCCCAGCTCAGAGCCTTCTTCGCCGCTGGTCCTGCCCAGCTCAGAGCCTTCTTCGCCGCTGGTCCTGCCCAGCTCAGAGCCTTCTTCGCCGCTGGTCCTGCCCAGCTCAGAGCCTTCTTCGCCGCTGGTCCTGTCCAGCACAAAGCCATCTTCACCGCTGGTCCCGTCCAGCACAAAGCCCTCTTCACCGCTGGTTCCGTCCAGCTCAAAGCCCTCTTCACAGCTGGTTCCGTCCAGTTCGAAGCCCTCTTCACAGCTGGTTCCGTCCAGTTCAAAGCTCACTTCACAGCTGGTTCCGTCCAGCTTAAAGCCCTTTTCGCCGCTGGTCCCATCCAGCACAGAGCCTTCTTCACCGCTGGTCCCGTCCAGCCCAGAGCCTTCACCGCTGGTCCCGTCCAGCCCAGAGCCCTCTTCACCGCTGGTCCCGTCCAGCACTGAGCCTTCAGCGTTGGATCTGCCCAGCACAAAGCCCTCATCGCTGGATCTGCCCAGCACAAAGCCCTCATCGCTGGATCTGCCCAGCACAAAGCCCTCATCGCTGGATCTGCCCAGCACAAAGCCCTCATCGTTGGATCTGCCCAGCACAAAGCCCTCATCGCTGGATCTGCCCAGCACAAAGCCCTCATCGTTGGATCTGCCCAGCACAAAGCCCTCACCGCTGGATCTGCCCAGCACCGAGCCCTCGTCGCTGGATCTGCCCAGCACCGAGCCCTCGTCGCTGGATCTGCCCAGCACCGAGCCCTCGTCGCTGGATCTGCCCAGCACCGAGCCCTCTCTGGTACCCGGGACTTTTCCCAAGTATTTTTTGGGGGGGGGCCATAGGGCTCTGTCCTGGCCACCTGAGGGGTCCTCACCACCATGGCCACCTGAAGGGTCTTCACCGCCGTGGCCACCTGAAGGGTCTTCTCCGCCATGGCCACCCGAAGGGTCCGCACCGCCTTGGCCACCCGAAGGGTCCGCACCGCCTTGGCCACCCGAAGGGTCCGGACCGCCATGGCCACCCGAAGGGTCCTCACTGCCGTGGTCGCCTGAGGGGACATCACCGTCCTGGCCACCCGAAGGGTCCTCTCCGCCGTGGCCACCCGAAGGGTCCTCACCGCCGTGGCCGCCCGAAGGGTCCTCACTGCCGTGGCCACCCGAAGGGTCCTCTCCGCCGTGGCCACCCGAAGGGTCCTCACCGCCGTGGCCGCCCGAGGGGTCGTCTCCGTCCTGGCCACGCCCACAGCCTGCTCCACCGTGACCACACCCACAGTCTGCTCCGCCCTGGAGGCTTCCTGCCTTGTCTCCCTTGCCTTGTCTTCCCCGTCAGCCTCCAGGGCGACCCACCCTCCCACCCCTTTGGTCTTTCTACGGCGCGAGGACGCGCCTACCGGGAGGGGGGGGTAATGTCACATTCACCGTCTGTCATCGTCCTGTCTGCACTACAGTTCCCAGAATCCTCCTTGTTTCCACACCTGAACTCACTCCCTTCATTACCCGCCTGTTCATCATCTGCATCACCTGTCTTGTGTTCATCTGTCTGCGTATTTAAGTTCCTTCTGTTCACTCATCACTTGTCGGTCAATGTTTATGTTAGGTTTGTTTAATGTTAGGTAGTCTGTTCCTGAGCACACGCTCCCTGTTCCGTGTACCGTTGTTATTGAGAATTAAAACCTTTGATCCTTCATCTTCGTGTTCGCCTCCTACTTCATCAGCCACCCAGAAGCCTGACACCGGGAGGACAGTCCCAATGATTTTGCCTACAGTTTTCACCACCCTCTGAATCAATTGCTGTTCAGCTATAGTGTATCTAGAAAACCACACTGACAGCCCATAAGTCAGCACACTTTGAATTGCACAGTTGTAAAAATGTATCATGAGCCTCTTGGGGAGTTTCGCTTATTACAGCTTCCTCAGGTAAAACAGCCTGCTGTTAGGCCTTCCCTACAGCTGAAGTGATGTTATTGCCCCAGGACAGATCCTCCGACACAGTGAGACCCAGAAATTTTAAGTTGTTCACCCTCTCACCTGCCTCCCCATTAATGTTAAGGGGTGAGTGACCAGGGTGGTGTGATTTACGAAAGTCAACAATGATTTCTTTCATCTTTTTGATGCTAAGTACCAGGTTATGCTTTTTACACCACTCTGCCAGTAGTTCAGTCTCCTCTTTGTATGCTGTCTCGTTGTTTGTTATGAGGCCGAGGATGGTTGTGTCGTCAGCAAATTGAATGATGTAATTGGTGGGCAAGGAGGCAGAACAGTCATGTGTGTAAAGTGTGTAGAGTAGTGGACTGAGCAGCACGCAACCCTGAGGGGCACCAGTGTTGATGGATATGGTATTAGAAACATGCTCGCCTACTTTCACACATTAAGAGCGGTTGAGTCCAATATCCAGTTGCATAGTGACTTGCTCAGTCCAAGGTTACCCAGTTTCAGCAGAAGTGTATTTGGCCATAGTGTATTAAAAGCTGATCTAAAGTTGATGAAAAGCCGCCATGCAGCACTCAAGCATAGAAAACTAAATAATGTTTTAAATTTTATATATATATATATCTATATATATATCTATATCTATATCTATATATATATATATATATATATATATATATATATATATATATATATATATATATTAGAATATTGTTTTAGAAATGTGTGTGCAAACAAAAAGTCAGTAACTAATGTGAATTTCATCTTAGTTTAATGTTACATTTAATTTTATTTTATTCAATTTAATTAATATAACTTATTTACAATTCTTTATTTTCTCTTCTGATTCCTCCTTACAGAATAGACAGTGAAGAGGCTTCATTGGGAGCTGCTTCAAAATGGACTGGTGGACGGTTTAAATCCTTGTTTAAATAGGAACCTGTGAAATGAATGGTGAGGAGAAGAGCCTTACTATAGTAGTGTATATGTGTGATGATGTGACGTCTGTAACCAGAATCTAAAATGTTTATTAAATATTGAAATATTAACTCTGAGAAAATCAGCACAAAAAAATCAAATCAGTGTTTATAACAGTTTTAATGCTTTAAGATTTAAAAAAAATAATTCTTGTATACATACATTTGCACAAAACTGCAGGTATTACTAAGTTTAATGGATACATACATGCATTAATGTATGAATGTAATAATCCATACAGGTTATAAGAGCTTCAGACTTTATTTTGAATTAAATGAAGCAATATTATAAACGCATGTGCAACAGGAGTAATGTTGAATGGTTATTGTTGGTTTATTGTTGATATAAATGATGATTTTGTTTTATTCACAGGTGCAGCAGTGAAGAGAAGAGAGTCAGTGGTCAGAGCAAAAAGAATTCTGAGTCCATAGTTTATACCAAATTACTTTTTATACTTTTTGCATTATTTAATCCCGCGTCCCAGTCAACAGCTCTTCCATATCCTGAATGAACATTTGTTTAAAAATAGATTTTTAAAGGATTTCTGCTTTTATCTTCTCTGCCATCCTTATTTGTCTTTGACTAAAACTGTTTTACTCTCAATCAGCACTTTGGGTTTTGTACATAATTTAATCATTTATTTAATATGAAGCAAAAATGTCAAATGTGAGCAAAGAGAAATTTGATTGCATGATACAATTTGATCTCAGGTCAGTTGTACTTGGTTTTGATTTATTTGACAGCTTCAGTACGAGTTTGAACTGACTGAATCATGTGTCATGTATTTGTGCACCGCTGAAGTTCTTGACAACTATCTGAGAAATAAACATTAATAATCATAAACACATTAGCATAAGGATATAAAATCTCATATAATTATTTTATATTGATATAATGCTGCACCTCAAACTACATCACCCTTCTAACAGAATGTAAAATGTATCTGCAGTTTCTGAAAATCAATCAACTGGATGGGGCGGAGCTTTTGATACTGCTTATAAGCAGTCTTTTTTTGTATATACAGCTGTGTTGCTTAAAACAGTCCTGTTACTGTATACATTTAATAATTCTCTGTTTCCTCCATTCCTTTTTACTTCTGTTTGATGTTTAATGTCTTTGTATGGATTTTTTTTTTTCTGAAAGCTGAATAAAAAAGAGGGAGAAAAAAAGATTACACAGATAATTTAATTTCTTTTGGTTGGTGCAGAACCGTTGAAAAACACACATATGACCAGGGACGTGCAGATAGTTGCTCAGGGGCAGGGGATCAAATGTAAAAAAGGGGCATATATATATATATATATATATATATATATATATATATATATATGCTCATCATGCATTTATTTGATAAAAAATACAGAAAAAAACTAGCCTGGAAATCCAGACCTAAATCTGAAGGATTAATGGTCTGGGATCGACTAATGAAAATCGGCCAGCTCGAGGGGCGGCACCAAGCATGCATTTGAAAATCTCACTGCACGCAATTGGATAACACTACGACCAATCACAACAGTAAACCCCATACGCTACCAGGGGAGCTAACTGTTAGATTAGACTCTAGACTTCAGCCATATCCGGTTGGCAAAACAGCAAAAACGTCCTTCTTGCAAAGGAAGGATTCGATCGCCATCTTTTGTTCCTCTTTTAGATAAAAAGCCAAGTCTTAACTCGTTCATTGTAGCGGCCAAAGCCGTTTCAAACAACTGGTGTTCATCCATAGCCATCTTGCAATGTGTACTTATGACTTTGACGTCACAGCGCTGTCGTCATCTGTTTAGCTCGCCTCTGGCCCATCTATATCATATAACCCGATGTGATTGTTGCAGCTCGGATACAAGGGCATATTTAATGAGCATCATTACTCAACACCAGAGTAAACCATAGACAGTAAAAGAAATGAACACAGCGACCCCATAGACTTCAACGGAGACAAGTGAAGTCAATTAGAAGCACTCACTTCCTGATGGCTGAGCGTACTGCGCAGACTCAAACTGAGTTTGACGACGTAGATGTGACGTGAGCAACCCGTCTGACAGTTGTAAGTTTTCTAGTAGCTGTGCCAAGAGAAATCTGAATCATTCCCTTCCAAATCTTGCAGACACTACCTGTGAGTAGGAGCTGTCCATGATCTAGTATAGGAGCAGAAGCAACTTTTCTTTTTCTCTATGGGCTTCTCCCTTGACTTTATGCCTCCACGTCCCCCCGACAATAAACAATGGACAAAAAGTGTCTTTAAACACCTCAGATGTAAAGTTATTCGCTGTCAAAGTGACGCCAAAATGAATGGGAGTCAATGGAATGCTAACAGCGTATGGCTTGTTAGCCAATGGATGCCCCCATAGAAGGTACACTTTCCGGATGCTGGACTACCCCCTTGAACAGAAATGATTAGTTTGAGTCTTCCGGAGTTTGGGTTCGTCTCGGCCGGGTCCTCCGTGTCTTTCGTTCTTCCTGTCAGTCCCATAGAGACTATGCTGTCAGTACCGGAAAGAGAAATGATTAGTTCATAGTCTTCGGGTGATTTAGGGTTAAAACCAACACATGCATACCATTGCGAATATTTGCCTTTGCAGCTGTCCGTCTCCTCCGTTTACTTCTCCTCAAACAATAATGGGCTAAATGAGTCCGAAAGGCCCTTTTGGTCTTTTCAGCTGAAAAAAGAGAAAAGAAAATATCATTATGTATAATATATAGGATTATTTAAAGGAAAAAGTACTGATTTACCTTACAAATATTGGATTTTACATTATTAGGCATTAAAAGCATGGTAAGTGTTGTGGTTAATATGCATTTACAACAAATATCACTTTAAAACTACAAATACTGAGGTAAAAGCATGGTAAGTTTTATGGTTACTGTCCTTTTGCCACACCTATCACAGTAAAACTATGGTTACTGTGGTAAAAGCAGTGCAAGTGTTGTGGTTGTGCATTTACAATAAAGTATCACATTAAAACTACCAAAAGTGTGGTAAAAGCATGATAAGTTTTGTGATTACTGTCTTTTTACTACACTTATCACAGTAAAACTAATGTTACTGTGGTGAAAACATGGTAAGTGTTGTTTTTACTGTGTTTCTACTACAAATACCACTTTGGAACTAATTGCTCTACTTTAAACCTGATATGAATATGATTAACTGATTGAAGGTCTAGGCCCAGCACGTCACATGACAGACAGTGTTTAATCACCCTGTTTTGAATTAGAAAGCAATAAAACTTCGGTTCGCGAATCTCTTTGCTAGTTTATTTTGGTTCCGTGCAGAGTAGGAGTAAGAAGAGGGTATGTAGTGAACTTTTATAATTATTGCCGCAAATTTCTATACAATAAGTTACAATAAGTTAAATAGGGCAAAACCAGTGAACAATACAATAGGCTATATTGCATTATATTCCAAGACATTTAACTTTATTAATTATAGAAATACTTTTAGATACTTTACCTTGTATGTATCTGATGTGTGGTTTCCAGCTTAATTTACTATCAATAGTTATTCCCAAGAATTTAATTTCTGACACTATTTCTAATGCAACACCACCAATACTTAATAATATTTCTGCGTTTTCTTTATAATTACCAAACATGTATAATCTGACCAATCACAGCCCTTGCGGTCTGCGTCGCCTCAACGCGTAGTTAAAATTTTTTGGAGGTGCACGTCGAGCTACGGCGGAAGGGTCGGAGAGGGGTTCGCGGCGACGCAGAGGGGTCTGCGGGGGTACGCCGTCGACGCAGAAGTATAAATAGGCCTTTAGACCCACTGCGCAACGTGACGTCGGAGTGACGTCTTTTCTATGTAATGTTTGGACGTCCAATTTCGGTCCACTGAAGGAGTTGTTTTGTAACGCCAGGCGACGTCTTTTTTCGACGTCTACCGCACATCTAATGTTGACGTCTGTGGGACCTCCGTGTAAGGGTTATTTATAGTCCAAATGTGGTCGTTTGTGTATGTCTTTTCAACACCAAATTTAGACAAATTTTAGACGTTGTTTTTATACAACTTCTATAACTGTAGTCCCATGTTTCAAAAGGGTGGAGGACATGTTTTCTGTACCATGTATTTACATTTGGCAGACGCTTTTTTCCAAAGTGACTTATATTGTATTACACATTTACATTCATATCAGTTCTTGCTTTCCCTGGGAATCAAACCCATAATCTAGGTGTTGCAAGCACCAATGCTCTACTGTTTGAGCTACAGCATTACACCTTTATATGTGTCTCCAGTTGTCACCTGCTGGTGAGACAGTCAAATGGAGTTTTTGGAAAATTATCTTAAATAATTATTTAAAATAATTTGTAGTAATTTGTATTTTGTGAATCATAGTGTTCTTGAATACATGTGCGTGAGAGAGACATTGGGATAAGCTAGACTGCATGAATACAGGGGTTGAGAGAGGGTGCGCGGGAAGAGTTAGAGACATGGAGTGTGTATGCAGTAGGCTATATGAAGTTTCCACCGGGATTAGATATGCATTTCATATGTTCCTCTGGTAATGTTGTTTTGGTCAGTAGCATATAAAACCAAACCTCTTTGTTCAGAGGACAGAGATGACATATGCTGGAATGAAGACCTTTGTTTGGTCTATGTCTTCATATTATGATAAAATAAATAAGAGATCTCTTGCAAAAATAATTGGTGTCTGGTCCAGTGAATTAAACAACAGGAGAAAAGCATAATTTCTAACTCTATATTTTGGATGAGTATTATGAAAATAAATGCTTGTTTTGCCATAATTGTGTTAAATAATTAGTATGACTCTGAGAGACATACAGATTTATATTGATTTAAAACTCTTTATTTGATGAGTTCAATACTCTTCAATACACTGAAATATGTGTGCTACACATTCCATGTTTATGAGTTTCTCATGATTTAATAAACAAACTAAATATTTTGTTGTGCAAAGTGGATATTGATATCAGACTAAATGAATCAAAAAGCATCATTTAATTCAACAAATGTAAATTTTATTTGAAAGAGTAATACAGTGTAAAACACAAATGTCAATACAATGAGCAATATCTTTTGTTAAGAAACAGAATCACAGAGAGTTTGATTATTGATCTGTGATTAAACATGTGTAAACCACCTCCGTCATTTCAGAATTCTGTAAGAAACAAACACAAAAGCTCAAAAGGAGAAAAACAAACCTGATGTTTCAGATGCAAAAACTTTCTAGAGCTCAAAATGAATAAATGACAGAAATTTGCTGAAAATTCATCTCTAGATATTACGGGTTATTAGTCAGTGTTTCTCACACTGAATTATGTGATATAATCTCAGTATTGTTTTCCTCTGTGAACATGCACTCATGGATGTCTGACAATATCGTTGCTTTTTGGAGTTTTCAGTTTTAAAAACGTCTATAGATATAGAGGCGACACTCAGTCTGCGATACCCTTGCTCTCACGGAACAGAAAAGAATATGCATATTTAACTTTTCAGTGTTAAAGGTCCCATATTGTACACCTTTCTGGAGTTTTAATTTTGGCCTGTCTAATTAATATTCATGAGCCTCTCTTCTGATTGGCCTGTTGTTTTCTGAGTGACGCACAGCCAGACCAACCACAGCTGTGGCTTGGTGATGCTCACAAGTAATGGCGAGTTCACACTGAACGATTTTAAGCCCGATTTTCGATCACCGATAGGTTTTGGTAGATCACCGACAAATGCCTGAAATCATAGGCAAATCGGTGCTCGTTCATGCGAGTGACAATCACACAGTGTGAATTATCAAAGACGCGATCTGAGACAATTGCTGACAAGACGCCGATGCCTGTGAGATATTTGGCATGTTAAATATCTGGACCTGTTGGCGATTCACAATCCTGCTGTGTGAATGTGTTCTGACTGAAAACTACATTGGCGATGATCTACAGCCAATGAGAGAGCAAGATACAGGGCAGCGGGATGTTCGGGGAGGAGTTAAAGACCGAAATATCAGTACTTTAATAGATATATTTACAATTATATAAAACAGAAACAAAACAAACATTTCTCTCTTTGCAGAACACACAATCCTACTCCCTGCGTCTCCCCAACCATTTCCTCCTGCATAATCTATTTTTCTTCTCCTTTTCGATGCAAATCAGTGCACAGGAAATTTAGAAAAACTACAAAGGAGTACAAAACATGGCATAGGACATAGCCTAATGATAAAAGTCCACACAAGACAAGGGGAACACAAGACAGGAATTATGACAAGCCTACAGTGACGTCGCATAACTGCCAGATTCAAACTGTGCTTTCATGCTTTGGCTGGAGCTGAGCCAGAGACGGACGGACACGCTCAGCGCTGTCATACATCACAACTATACAGTGTTTTCAACCACATCATTTTCAATTAGGTTCCAGACATTTAAAAACACATAAGCACTAGAAAAAACAATACATTTACAGTAAGTACAATACACACTGGTGTCTATGGAAGCGGCAATGATAATCCATTAACATACGATTTAATCTAAAAGGCTATTTTCAAATATAACTGTTTTATTCATATCAGATACACATTGTTTAGGTAACTATACAGTTCACCGTTAACTAACTGTGGCTGCGGTGTGTCATGACAACCATGAAGCGTCGTCATGGAAACAGGTAATAAGGGGAACATTCTAAAATAACGGTCACCTTAAAAAACTCACTCTGGGTCTGGGGGGATCATCTAGAATATTTTAAACATAACTGTGAAAATGTTCAATTTGTAAATAAAAGGATCTACCAGAAAAACTGCTGTAAAATTGTAGATAATGTCATGATAGCTACAGCTGAATATTATATTTCAAAAGGCATTTCAAAAAGTCCATTTCTTTTAGGATGTTGCCTTATAAGGGAGCTGTCTGTGTAGACAGTAAAGCAGTTCACTGGGTTTAGAACAGACTCATCACATTTTCTTTTAATTTCGCTGTTCACCTTTTTAATTACATGAATTTGCAACCATATGTAGAAATATGGAAAATGTGCATTATATAATACTATTGTATAAACTCCCCCTCAATTATGCAATGAATGCTCAGATTGTACAGTGTAAACTGTAACATGAATTGTCTTACCGCTTTTTGTGCATTTCTTTTGTAGGACATTGGATCAGCGTAAGTGATCTCTTCATCACGGGTCTGAACTGTTTGAATAATAATGACAGGCGTGTTAAAACAGCAAAACTGTAACTATTTCTTCAGATGTAACAGCAGTGTGAAACACTTGCCCTGTTGGTCTGTTTTTCTGTGTTTCTTGCAGATCCAGACGATCCCAACAGCAGCAACAATCATCAGAGATCCAGCAACAGCAGAAGAGATCAAGACTATCTGAAAGACTGAGACTGGAGGAGGAGAGGGAGTTTGCTGCTCAGATTCTGGAAAGATAAAGAGACACAATCTGTCAGTCTGTCCTTAGTCTCAGTCTCAGACGCCCACAGTCTGTTCACTGACTCTCTGATACTAGTCTGACCAGCATGAGTCTCCTTTAACATGTTTATGGCTTAAATGTGTTTGTCAAAAAGTGTAAAGAGCTTACCTGTGTTGTTATTATCTATATTTTTTCAGCAAAGAAAAAAGAAAAACAACTTGCCATATTAAAACATTGCAAAACTCAATATTAACTTGTTTATTGAACTGTTGTATAAAAAAAATCACACTCATTATTGTGCTGTTGATGTGAATATCAGCTTCATTACCCTCTGCATTCTCACTTTCAGTCGATGAAGGACTTCGTGGAGTGGACGGCTTAACTGGAAGATGTTAGAGAAGCACAGAGATGAGAATATATCAACAGTGAGAAGTCTGCTTTAATGTCAGTGTTAGTCTCATCACACACCGAGATCAGTGCTTATACTCACAGCCCTCACTTCTCTCATAACAATGAATTCAGATTTGAAATATAATCTAAATGAACAAAATATACAAAATCTGAATACAGTGGCTCTTGTTTGCCAAGGTTCTTAAGCACCATCTATTCTCTCTCCTAAAGGATCTTATATTCATATTACACCCTTCCTGACAGATGTATATCATCTAAACATTGTGCCATTATTAAGGTGCATTAAAGAGGACTTAAAACATTGGCCTGGGTCATTCTGTGTCAAATCAACCATATTTCAGAAACTTTCCCTTTTTTTCTAAATATTTTTTTCTAAAAACAGACACATAAATAGTGATGAAAGCCAAACTATTAAATGTAATAGGGCCTAGATGTAAAAATTATCAACTGAATGCAAAGAGACCCACAATTGATTTCTGACCACTAAAAATGTGTAATTGACCAATGTACTCATGGATCCACATTAAGATCTCTGTATTTCTGGGACTGAACCATTGAGGGCCTTTAAAATGAAGATACCAAAATAAATGTTTGTTAAAAATCTAAATATAAAAGGATATTAAGGTATTTTTTAATAATTCTTGAGTTACAGGCATGCAAACTTGGGGCAAAACAAAATAAGTGTTTTTTTCCCCCCATTTTTGAACTGTCGCTGTTGGCATACCTTTAATGAAACAAAGATTGCTAAAGTCAACAGATTTTACTAATAGACTTACCTGTGTGTATAAAATAATGATTCTGCCATCTTTCTGAAGTCATTTATACTCCCTGTAATTTTGCTCCAAATCTCAGGTGAAAATGATCATTTTGACCCCTCTCTACAAAGCTGTAAGTTGCTCAGTAAATATACATTCATGATATTTCATATTTTGGCTTTCTTCTACATTTATGTATTTCTTTCACCATTACCTGGTTGAGTTGACCCGCCTAGCTTTACTTCATTACTTCACACCCTGATGAAGACTTATTGGCCGCAACACATAGGTGTGCCGTTGCTTGACGCCTGTTTTTAAAATCTAAGCCATGAAAGAGTAAAGGCTTTTTACATTTCTCTAAAAACTAATTACTCGAGTGCCTTTGATTGTTTTTTCTTATGAGTAGTGTTACTTCATCTTTGTTAGGTTTAGTTCATTAAAGTTAATTATGCATTTAATTAAAATGCATATCCTGCCCTGCTATACTTTCAGTAAATTGCACATGAATGTTCTTGTAAGTTATTTTGCTATGATGTCATCAAATAAATTTACCAAAAATGTGTAATGACCCTGGATCTGTAGGAATTCACCCATGTCGTACAGAGTTTGGCTAATCACAGTTCTTTTATTCATTGTGAAATGTTACATATTGCTGTAATATATCTGAGTATTCTCCTGTAAGAGCACAATGGATCAGACTTACACTGATGCTCATGACACTTGGAAGAAGTTTATTTAATAATAAACTATTTCGGTTCTATAATATGTGTGTTCATTTTGCCCCTTGTGTGGGAGGTAATATAATGTGGACCTGGATGTTTTTCATGCACTGGAGGGATGATGTTTGGTGATTTTAATTATTTTGTTTGATAAATATACTTTAAATGTTAGAATAAGGTAAAAACTGCATCTGAAATGTATCTTCAAGATTTCTAATAAATAATCTTCAAATATCATTGTGGGTTATGACAATAATTATGTATATTTTGATGATGATGACAGAAGAAAGCGTGTAATTATGCTCACCATCAACAGTAACACTGAATCTCTTGATAAACTCCTTATCTCCAATAATGGTTCTTAGTTGATAAAGTCCAGAGTCTGTGGTTCTGATGTCACTGATGGTCAGAGATCCAGTCTGATCCAGTTTCAGTCTGTCTCCGAATCTCTCATCATTATCATATCTAGTAATGTTCATGATCACTCTAGCGATGCGAATGTTTCCAAACCTCCACTCGATCTCTTCATCTCTCTGTATGTCTGTAAGATCAGGGTTTAGAGTGACAGAATCTCCCTCCATCACTGACACTGACTTCACTGCATCTGTGTCACCAAACACACCAGAAACACAATATTATTAACAGCTAATTTAAATCCTCTGAACAATTTTAACTGTACATTATTACTAGAAGTATAAAAACATGTTCATAACTCACCAGACAGACAACACACACTCAAAGAGAACAAAATAAGTGTGAGCAACATCATCTCCAAAAGCCTGAGATAAAATCACTCTATGATCTGAAAAATATATCAGTAGATAATCTGAGGTTTAGAAAGAAACTCTTCAGACAGGAAGAATAAACACATGCAGTTTATGAGTGCATCTGTGTACGGGAACGCGCTTCACACTCTGACTATAGGCTAGTTACATGATACAGTCAATGAAAACATTTGAAAACAACATTTATGTTGGCTGAATAAACAATGTAATGTTATAAACCTCTTAGCATAGTTTTCACCAAAATTACTGTTGTCATTATAAATAAGCAATCTTCTAAAAATATGAACATGGGATCTTGCAACGCTGCATGTTTTGAGTGCAAAACATGCACTCCCCCTATTTTCTCACTTCTCATTTCCCTCAGAAGCAACATCCTGTAGAGCATTTTGACAGTGTCTGTTTCAGTAGAAAAAACAGCCTGTAAATGTTGGTCTTATTTGGAGCTGATATAAACTGATCTCCCAGCTTCCAAAACCACAAACAACACCAGCAGAACTAAAATGACTAAAAAACACCATATAGCCTACTGGATTTGTCAGCAGGGTAGCAAATATATTTTATAAATGAAATTGATATAGGGCTACTTTGGTGTGTGTGATACGCTCTCATATTATATTCTAGGGTGGATATTGGCTACAGAATTAATACAGTTATTTCACAAATGTTTTCTGTACAAAAATCCTCTGAGGCTTGTTATAAGCATCTCATCATCATCATCATCATCATCATCGCCCCCTAGAGCCCTGATGTGAGAATGTCTGATTCATCAGTAACTGACTGATCGTGACATCACAACAGCAGCCACGCCCACCACAGCAGAGACAACCAATCAGAACAGTGTAAACCGTCCCAATACTGTTACAGAACTGAAAAGTCTTCAGAATGAAGCATAAAGGTTTTGTAGAATTGATGTTAGTTTATTAATTTGTACAGTGTGTTTTGCAGTTTTTTTTGTTGTTGTTGTGGTTGTTGTATAATCAGAGACAAATCTGCTACTCTTCATTTGTAACCTAGGCCTATTATACAAATGTGTTAATAAAATGTCTGAACTTATCAAACTGATCCGAGATCATGTAAAAACATATAGACTTTGGTTAATGGGTGTGATCATAGGGTGCGATCGTCCACTAGTGGCAAACGTTTTAAAACAGTTGTGACACACCGAAGGCGAAGCCTCCTATTGTAATCTCCTAATTACGGTAATTATTATTACATGCCCGCTATAGTGTAATGTAAAATATACTTTTGAAATATTCATTTTCATTTATTAGGCTATATGGATTTTATGTCACAGGAATAATTATATAAATCATTATTATATTATTATTATACTAATTGTTTGGCATACTAAAACACCAGTTATAATGTAATGTAGACTGAAACTCCATCTCATAACTAAAAAATATGTTTGAGCCCCCTTTAATGTCCAGGTACAAGTCAATGTTTTTTCTTTGTGCACAGTTCATGGGTTGAAGCCCGTTGAAGCTCTTAATTTTGAGCTCTCAAAGAGCACCAGATTGATGCATTTAACCTTAAAATGTACAAAATTTTCTTGCGGGGAGCATGCCCCCGAACCCCCCTAGAGGGACAGAGGTTTACCCAACATACTTTTACAAAATCTTATGGGAAAGATCGACCATTTATGAACTTTGCTCCAGCATAGTACAACAAAGTTCCTTTTAAGTCAGTAAACTAAAACTCTTAATGCAAAATTAAAATGTCCTTGGACAAACTATACATTTGGCCTGCCTAAGGGGGGGCCTACAAGACATTGATTGTGCCCAGGGGCCTCTGAATTCTTAATCCGGCCCTGCACCTCACCCCGGACCTCACTTATTTTCAAACCCTGGTTACGGCCTTGGATGGGTCTGACCCAACAAAAATCGTTTGACAGTGCGCGCGCGTACGCGCTCAGAAAAAAATGCATCATGTCAGAACAGAACGCCAATGAAATGTTTACCCGGCAAAGCTTTAAAGCACGAGCAAATAATAAACTTTTGTGATTGTGAATAAGTGCAGTGCCCTGTCCTGTGAGTGTAAAAATCTACCGCTGCGACAGGGTCGGCGCCAGGACATACCGAATGAGGGGGCCTCGTTGTGTCACTGGGGGGGCATACCTCTCCCACCCTCAATAATAATAATACACCCACTTTTAATTAAAACAACAACAACAACAACCTCTATAAATCCATGATTGCTTGAATGATCAAGCACGTTAGGTGTTTTAGACGAATACAGATTATTATGAATAAAGAGTAGAAGTTGACTGAAAAAAATACTTAACGTCATGACGTACAGTCATATTTCAATCAATTACACACAAGCTGCTAGTGACGTAATTTATTTAATCGCCGTCGCGAGTGAAATGCAAAGTTGCAAAGCTGATTTTATTCTAGTAAAACTAAATTAATTTACAAAAAAATAAAAAATAATAATAATAATAATAATAATAATAATAATATATATATATATATATATATATATATATATATATATATATATATATATATATATATATATATATATATATATATATATATATTATTTTTTTAAATAGGCCTATATCGTCGCTGTCGGGCGGAATCCTCGTATCTCTCAGGAAATTAAAAAAACGGCATATTTTTTGTATCCTTAAAGTTGGTATTATTCCTTATATTGCTATCCTATACTGTTGTGTACCAACATTAACACAACATTTCCCCAAAATCATGTTTAATCGGAGATACGAGATTTATGACTAGGGAGCAGGGAGATACGAGGTTAATTTACGCTGTCATTGATAAGAACGGTACGGACACAGACGCCGCTGCTGCCAGCAGTGTTCATCAAAGTCTGCGGTCGCGTTCAGCCTTTTGACAAGAGATAAGGCTTTAAGAGCCATTCAAATCTAATGATTGGGGTCACATACATCTTCCTAAACTCCATTTTAAACGTTTAAGAGATATGAGTGATGCATGCAATACCAAAATACTAGGCTGTCTAAAATAGGCGGAAATTAATCTGCACGCAAAGAAAGTCAGCGGTCGCGTCAACACATTCTCACTCCCAACTCGTCACATATGGACGCTTGGCAGGACCCCTTGGCGTCACTTTTCAACGATCTGGGTATACCTTTAGCGTCAATTTTCAACGTGCAGGGTAGTCCGATAGACTTCTATAGAACTCTGAACTGGAGCCTGCGGCGTTGAAATTTGACGTCTTGGGGAACCGTTGTCCGCGGTGAATGGGCCGAGACTACAATAAATACAAAATTAAAAGGAATAGTCTACAATAAATGATCTATGCCAGGGCTAGTCAAATGGCAGCCGCCAGATCATCTTTATCTGGCCCTTCACCTAGTTTTTGATGTTTAAAACCTCTCGCAATCTGATATCAAAGTGCCCTCTGCGCAAAGGTTTAGCGCGTTCATAGGCAACTGCATTCAGCGGTGAGTTTAACAACGCATATGGTGAGCAACAGCATTCAGCGATGAGTTTAACAACGCAGGTATAACGGCATTCAGAGGTGAGTTTAACCAAAACAACGCCCAACTGCATGTAAAACAGCATTCAGAGGTGAGTTTAACAACACTCCATGGCGCGTTCAAGTAAGCATTTAAGCGTTTTCTTGTCATAGGTAACGTTAAGTGACACTGCTTTAACTAGAGCATGCTGGATAACGTATTTTTATCGGAGGTTTGTTGATGTTAATAAATATATATAATACGCTACGATTGTGTTCAATTAATCAAAGTTTTATTTATTTATTTATTTATATTTATTAAATCCTCTTAATTAATAACGCTGACGTCACTGTATGGGGCGATCCCAAGGTCCATTGCGATTTTCCACTCGGTAAGTAGAAGAGTTAATTAATAGAGATGGATACTATTCTTAAATGTACACATTAAAAACTTTTGAATCAGGACAATAAGAACCAATTTAGAACCTTTCATTTTTTTTTTCTTATGACGGTAAATGATATTGAAGATATCAATGATAATGAAGACATTATTAAAACATATAGCTTGCTACACCACTTGTGCAGGCTAGCAAAGTTAGCTAATCAAATACTGAAAGTTATTTTTTGTCGCATTTAATCATGCAAGGTACAATTATAGGGGAAAGTAAGATTTCCAGTATTACATTAGCCCACAACTATTATCCAACATTATAAATGTTCAGATGAAGAACGGTGTTGCCAGATTGGTTTGTTTTACAGCCCAGTATTGTTTAAAATCCACACAAAATGATATAATAAACACCCAAATAAATCTATAATAAACAATACAGATTAATTCATAACTACAACCTTGTGGCTCATCACAAGTTTTCAATATGAAATAAAACAATGTGTATAATTAATGTAGCCTAATAAGTATAACTTATTGACTGATTCATATGTATATATATATATATATATATATATATATATATATATATATATATATATATATATTTATATTTAAAAGTTCTGCTGCGGCTTTGGCTTTTTTTTGGCGAAATAGAGCAAAACTTACATTATTTATTTTTTTGGTCTAAAATGTAATTAACAATATTAACTTCTTGTTTATTGAACTGTATAAAATCAATATCACATACACTCTAGCCCATTCTGGCAACACCGATGAAGAGAATACTGGTGTAAAATGTTAAAATCTGTTGTTGTTTTTTTCCTTTAGGTCCTTCAAATTTGGCAGCTTCAATTTTGTTTTATTCTAACCCCACACCACACACACACACACACACACACACACACAAACAAAGGCACTTTTAAGAGCCACGTCCGTCTTGTTAACCTGTACTCATCAGTGTCTCTCTCTCTCTCTCTCTCTCTCTCTCTCTCTCTGTTTACACATATATATATATTTGTTTTATATGTCCATCTCTTTGTTGTGAGTCTTTCTGTCTGTTTGTTTTTGTGTATATTTGGTGTCTAGTCATGACAAGGCCCAAATTCAGGCCCTGCCCTTCTTGCCAGACTCCCAATCAGACAAGCAGGAAAACTTGCCATGTCTGTTTTGCAAGCCTGTCCACCAAAAAGAAAATTAAAGAAAAAGTGGTGTCACTGGATAGCCAATGGGGGAAATCTGTCCTTAAATGCAGAAATGCTGGGCGTATAATTGATTCTGCCCGTATTGGTAGAATAGAAAATAGTCATAGAAAAATGTATTGCTGGCGAAGGGAGGGTCAAGTGTTTTTTGACAATTTATCTCAAAACTCCTCCGGTGGCCCTTTAAATAAAAAACGAACAGTCCCTTACATAATGTAATATTTTATTTTGTTGACTATTCTTTGGCCAAATCCAGTTAAAGTGCTGTGTATCATAGCTGCTTTTATTGAAAAAACGAGAACCTCTATATTATAGAGTAACCTAAGTAATGAAAATCAATTGTTTTCTTAGCACCCCCACATATCGGTCCAGCTCCCCATTAGCACCAGTAGAGAAAAAATCCTGGCGCCGTGCCTTCTCTGTAGGGCTGTGGCCCTTCAGGAACTGAGCTTGACACCTGTGCTTTATCGGAACCATGATGTGATTGTCCATGCCAAATTTGGGAACAGCACCACCTTCAGGTCATGAGATCTGGAAAATGGCTATTATTGCCAAATAACTTCTGAACAATTTGTCAGAAAATCATGTCTGTGGATTCATTGTGTCATGTTGAATTCGTGGATACAGAGTTTCACAAGATTGGATGAACCACGTGTCTACCATATTGAATTTTGAGATAAATTGCGATATCAATATATATATATATATTTTTTTTTTTTTACAATTTAACATCTTTACAAAATTTGGTAGGAATCATCGACAGCATGTCCTGAAAGTACCTGAGAAGCTTGAACACAGTGCCACCTGGTGTTCCAGAGATGTACTTTTCTTGCAAAAACGCTTCAAACTTATAACTAGTCGTTTTGTTCCCTGGCTTATGCCGATTCGGACAACATATCATTTGTCATTTTCCCTAAATGTGACTGTCCGCCATATTGAAGTAAATGAATAAGTTTTCATTACTCCTCCTTCAAATTTAGCCTAATTTTGTCCAAAATTGGCTTTGATCTTTGAACGGAGCTGCATAGAAATGAATGAATGGATTTTTGATATGAACTAAAGTTCCTGAGATATTTGTCTCCAAAGTTGACCATGCCTGTATTTGTTGCCTTATGTTAGTTAGCTTAGCATGCTACCCAAATGCTATTCTCTAATGTGGCTCTTCAGCTATCAGGTTGACCACAAGCTACATTAGTATTAAATAAGCTTAGCATATGGTTAACATGCAAAGTAATTATTTTGAGTCCTCAGTCTCACACTGAAGGCTCTCCTCTGCAGTTTGGTGAGTCAGCGTTAACTGAATGGCACAAGCTGCAAACAAACCAGCTGTTTCCCCATATACATTAGATTTCTGCTGTTTTTGTTCTTCTGGCTCTGCACTGCTGTTGCTGTTTCTTCAGGGGCATGGCCCTGAAATCGCTGCTTGCAGTTTTGTACTTGTCCCTTTACCCCTGTAACAATGATGTACCATTAAGCATGGGGGATAATTATAACTTATTTATTGAAGTATTACCTTACAAGCCACTTTTGTTAAAAGAAAAATGTCTGATTGCATGAGTTTAATGAGTTCTGTCTGTTTTGTTAAAAATGTGTTACTATTTTCTTTTTTTGTATTACAATGCTTAATGTAACTGTTAAACATAATTATGCCACAAAATATGAATCGCCGTCCATGTTTTATATTAGCATTACAATGCACTAGTAGTGGTAGGTTCTGTGTTGTAATGGCACTAACAATAAGGGATAAACCGGGATAAATGGTAGATTTCTAAACTAATTTGACTTGATGCAGATAAATGTGTGGCTGTTTCTTAAGTTTGATACACACATTGCAAAGCCCCCAACTACAAGTGGAAAAAGCTATTTCAGCACTCTCGGTCTCCCCGATAATCCTCTTGAATTATCTTCTGTATAGGGGCTGGTTGGTGCTTGGTGAAACTGAGTTGCTTCCCGTTGAGGATGTTTCTGATAAAGACTGCTCTAAAGGACACGAATGCAACGATCTGATTGTGGAAATGATTTGATTGTGTGTTCTCCCTGCATTCAACAAGTTTCAATAGTGGATGTCAGAGGTCCTCCAAAAGAAACACTGAAAAAAATGTTGCTGTTGAGTTTCACAAGAAAATGCAAGTGACACATTAAATTAAATGTGAAACTTTGAAGGAGACAGACTGAATTTTTTCATGGTAAAGAAAATTATTTAATGGTGAAGGAGACATTCAGCGTTCAGTAATTATGGTTTCTGTCATGTGTTTGAATAACAGTAAAGCCAGGAGTGTGTCCAAGCACAGACGGAATGATAGGACATTGTGCTGACCTTTTTTCCGGTGACAGTGACTGTCCGGGGGATGCGAAATGCTGCAGCAGTGGATGTGGACATGTGTGTACAACTCCATATACAGGTATTTATATTTTCTTGTAGTGTGGATCAGTTTTTTTTGTTTTGTTTTTTATCAAAAAGATTGGATGAACCACGTGTCTACCATATTGAATTTTGACATAAATTGCAATATTCTTTTTATTTATTATTTTTTACAATTTAACATCTTCACAAAATTTGGTAGGAATCATCGACAGCATGTCCTGAAAGTACCTGACAAGCTTGAACACAGTGCCACCAGTGTTCCGGAGATGTACTTTTCTTGCAAAAATGCTTCAAACTAGGGATGTCCCGATCAGGTTTTTTTGCCCTCGAGTCCGAGTCCGAGTCATTTGATTTTGAGTATCTACCGATACCGAGTCCCGATCCGATACTTCTATAATACATAAAAAAGAATAAAGAAGAGCAAAAAACAGATCCAGGATGTTCCTTATTTTTTATTTAATTCAACTTATTTTAACATTCAACAACTCTGTTAACAAACAGAGCACTTCTGTGAGGTAGCTTGAACAATCAAGTAATAAATAACATAAATTCTTCACTTTTGGACTTAGTGCAACAGTAAATATAAAAAAAGTCTAATATATAAACAAATAGCACCTCAACTTAAAATACCCAGCAGGCATGTAAACAAATAAAAAAATAAAGTGCCACAGTGTTTGCAAAGGCAGTAATGTGCTTTTAGGAACTGCACTTACCGGTTTCACACTGCACGCGTTAGCAGACTCAAACTGAGCTTGATGACGTAGAAGTGACGTGAGCAACCCGTCTGACAATTGTAAGTCTTCTAAAAGCTGTGCCAAGAGAAATCAATCTGAATCACCCACCGAATCTTGCAGAGACGGCGAACGTGAACAGCAGCAAATTTTGGTAAGTATTCTGATTAATTATTTTGTCATTTTGCGTAGTATTTATTTCTTTATTTTAAAATTTAACGCCAGTAGCCTACGCTATCTTTAAAGTTAATGCATAATATTAAGAAGTTATGATAGAACCTGTGATAAGTAAGCATATTCTGATTAATTATTTTTTGTCATTTTGCATAGTATTTATTTATTTTAAAATGTAATGCCAGTACGTATTAAGTTAATGCATACTATTAAGAAGTTAAATGACCTCAACTTGTGATATGAATTCGTAAGTTACCCAATAGGTAACGTTACATAAGGAGATAATAGGTAACTTACAGGCTAATTATTGCTAACTAAATGCTAGTTAAATTTTGTAATTCATTTAAAACAGCTATTTAAGTCGAATGTAAGTTAAATGAGTCATATTTATTTAACCGCCCAGGGAGCGCATATTTTTGGAATTCAAATAAAAAAAATTAGACCCGTTTATGCATATGTGAGCATAAACGGGTCTAATTTTTTTTTATTTGAATTCCAAAAATTCCTATTTGAATCATATTTGAATTTTTTCAAAAAATTTTACCAAAAAGCACATTTACCAAAAAAATTCCATCTTCTCCGTTTCCCATATCTACATTAAACCGAATAATAACCCATTCAAAACAATACTATATAAGCCAAGGAACCATACTGTAAGTAGGCCTATACAATATACTATCCCCTCGAGTCATTTTCGTATCCATTCAATATTAATTTTAAATAGTCTCTTAAAATGACTCATTGTACAGTTCATCTCTTCACGTAATACATTGACCATATAATATTCCAATTTATAAAAAATGATGAGCTGTTAAATCATGCAGTTTTGGCTAATAAATCATGGACAAACACACTTGAACAGAAACGGTTTTCTTTATTTTTTACATTAGGTTATGTAGGATAGGACATGTTGTATATGGCTTCCGACCAGGATGAAAGGGATCACATTCATCTTCAAGCGTATCTGTAAATAAATAAAGGAATAAAGTTAACCGCGATTGACATTGAGATGTTTTTTTTTTCCATTGCATAATTTCATGATAATTTCTCCATCCCCCGTTAAATTAGATACCCCGTTACCCATACTTCATTATTTAATTAAGTAGATACATTATTTAAAGATCGTGGATAAATGTTAGGCTACTTCATGTATACTTGCCACATACCGAATTATTTCCAATTCCTCAAAACGTTGTTGCACAATTTTTCCCCGTTGCTTTTATGGACTCTATATGGGCTTCTCCCTTGACTCTACGTCCCCCCGATTGCCTCATAGACGTCTATGCTCATAAAATATTGCCTGCGAGCTTCTCCTCCTGTCCATACGGTAATTTTTTACTGTGCGACAGAGAGTCGCGTGGCTATGACGCAATCATTAGCCTACTTTTACAAAAACTGCTTCTACAGGGCCATAACATAAGCTACAAGGTAATGGAGCATTTTATACATTGTCGTGTTTCTTTAGAAATAAATAATGGACAAATGGAGTCTTTAAACGCCTCAGATGTGAAGTTATTCGCTGTCAAAGTGACGCCAAAATGAATGGGAGTCAATGGGATGCTAACTGCAGGTGGGGTTCCGTTAGCCAATGGCGGCGTCCGGGGGTACCTTCAAAATAATACAAATCCCTGCCCCCTTGGAGCATTCACACCGCGCGCAGAGGCGGCGCGGCAGCGCGTAGCAGGAACAGAGCAGAAGCAGCAGTGCCGCGATCGTTTCGGAGCAGAGTCTATTTTTGCTGCGCCGCTTACGCTGAATTAAAGTGATATGCATTGATCATGGCCAAAATACACCGCAGTTTTATCCAAAAAGTGCATTGATGATATCTATTGTGTTTTAAACAGTCGATCAAATTACCAACAGCAATTAAATAAGAAAACAAATGTCCAAAAACAAACTTGTTGCCAGAACAATAAAAACAAAGATGAACCAAAAGTTATATTTATGAAATTATTAATAAAATAAGCTTCTTGACAAGTATTTTCTCTTAAATGTATTTGAAAACGAAATAAAGCAATGCCAACTTATCCATTATAGAGTAGGCTACTCTGTCTGTACACAACCCGCGGTTCAGCCGCGCGTGACAAACGCTGCCAGTGTGAAAGCAAAACGCGCGTGTCCTGCTCCTGCTCACCATATGCACTGCTCCTGCGCTGCTTACGCCGGTTTCACACTGCACGCGATAGCAGAGCGTGAGCAGAGCAGGAGCAGTGCGTATGGTGAGCAGGAGCAGGACACGCGCGTTTTGCTTTCACACTGGCAGCGTTTGTCACGCGCGGCTGAACCGCGGCTTGTGTACAGACAGAGTACTCTATAATGGATAAGTTGGCATTGCTTTATTTCGTTTTCAAATACATTTAAGAGAAAAGACTTGTCAAGAAGCTTATTTTATTAATCATTTCATTTATGTAACTTTTGATTCGTCTTTGTTTTTATTGTTCGGGCAACAAGTTTGTTTTTGGACATTTGTTTTCTTTTTAAATTGCTGTTGGTCATTTGAGTGACTGTTTAAAACACAATAGATATCATCAATGCGCTTTTTGGATAACACTGCGGTGTATTTTGCCCATGATCAATGCGTGTCACTTTAATTCAGCGTAAGCGGCGCGTTAAAAATAGACTGGGCGCCGAAACTATCGCGGCACTGCTGTTCCTGCTCTGCTCCTGCTACGCGCTGCCGCACCGCTTCTGCGTGCGGTGTGAATGCACTCATTGATTAACATGGACGCCGAAAAAAATACGCGCTGCTCACGCGCCGCTGACGCTTGCGGTGTGAAACCGGCGTAACTCTGTGCCACCGCATAACTATAGATGTGTTAAATAATAATGAGAATATATATACATATATATCCGAGTCCTGATCGGGAGGTAACGTCCGATTCCGATCGAGTCTGAAACCACGTGATCGGGCCCGATTTCCGATCACGTGATCGGATCGGGACATCCCTACTTCAAACTTATAAGTCGTTTTGTTCCCTGGCTTATGCCGATTCGGACAACATATCATTTGTAATTTTCCCTAAATGTGACTGTCCGCCATATTGAAGTAAATGAATAAGTTTTCATTACTCCTCCTTCAAATTTAGCCTAATTTTGTCCAAAATTGGCTTTGATCTTTGGACCGAGCCGCATAGAAATGAGTGAATGGATTTTTGATATGAACTATAGTTCCTGAGATATTTGTCTCCAAAGTTGACCATGCCTGTATTTGTTGCCTTATGTTTAGCATGCTACCCAAATGCTATTCTCTAATGTGGCTCTTCAGCTATCAGGTTGACCACAAGCTACGTCAGTATTAGTTTAGCATGTTAAAATGGTTAACATGCAAATTAATTATTTTGAGTCTTCAGTCTCACACTGAAAGCACTCCTCTGCAGTTTGGTGAGTCAGCGTCAACTGTATGGAAAACAGTGGCATTTTTATATAATTATAAATATTATAACTAATAATTATAATTAATAATTATAACTTTTAATTATTTATTGAATTATTACCTTACAAGCCACTTTTGTTAAAGTCTGATTGCATGAGTTTAATGGGTTGTCTGTTTTGCTACAAATGTGTTACCATTTTCTTTTTTTGTGTATTAAAATGCTTAATGTAACTGTTCAACATAATTATGCCACAAAATATTAACCACCGTACATGTTTTATATTAGCATTACAATGCACTAGTAGTGGTAGGTTCTGTGTTGTAATGGCACTTTGTAACGATTTAGGGATAAATGGTAGATTTCTAAACTAATTTGACTTGATGCAGATAAATGTGTGGCTGTTATAGTTCAGTTTGATACACACATTGCAAAACCCCCGACTTACAAGTGGAAAAAGCTATTTCAGCACTCTCGGTCTTTCCGATGATCCTCTTGAATCTTCTGTTTAGGGGCCGGTTGGTGCTTGGTGAAAATGAATTGCGTCCCGACGAGGATGTTTCAGATAAAGACTGCTCTAAAGGACACGAATGCAACGATCTGATTGTGGAAATGATTTGATTGTGTGTTCTCCCTGCATTCAACAAGTTTCAATAGTGGATGTCAGAGGTCCTCCAAAAGAAACACTGAAAAAAATGTTGCTGTTGAGTTTCACAAGAAAATGCAAGTGACACATTAAATTAAATTAAATTAAATTAAATTAAATGTAACACTTTGAAGGAGATGGACTGAATTTTTTTCATGGTAAAGAAAATTTAATGGTGGAGGAGACATTCAGCGTTCAGTAATTATGGTTTCTGTCATGTGTTTGAATAACAGTAAAGCCAGGAGTGTGTCCAAGCACGGAAGACGGAATGCTAGGACATTGTGCTGAATTTTGTTCCGGTGACGATGACTGTCCGGGGGATGAGAAATGCTGCAGTAATGGATGTGGACATGACTGTACAGCTCCATATAAAGGTAATTTATTGTATTATAGTGTGGATCAGCTTTTTTTTTTTTTTTAAATCAAAATGCATAAAGTCATTCAACATTCACTGATGCTTTTATTTAAACGCATCACAGGGAAACCAAAGCCCGGAGTTTGTCCAAATGCAACCCTTGAAGTAGCAGTGGCAGGAGTATGTGTTGAGTCATGTTCCCATGACAGTGACTGTCCGAACGATGAGAAATGCTGCAGTAATGGATGTGGACATCAGTGTTCGGCTCCATATAAAGGTATTATAGTAGTGTGTGGATCAGGGTTTTTTTTTTTTTAAACTCGCGCTGGGGTGTCAGATAGAATATTTAGAAAATTGCGTATGAAAGGGTTAAACATTAATTATAGATAGCAATTCAACAATATAATTGAAAATTATTCATGTATTGGGCTACAAAAATATAACTTCAATTTAGGTGAGCTTTAAACAATCATGATATAAACCTATAATTGTCATTTCTGTTAGCTTTGTTTGATTACCATTAATAACGGACAACATACTTATCTATGAATATGCGAATTAGCCTCGCCTGAGTCGCCTCCATTTGCTCACACCAGAGCCATACATTTCTATATGGCTCTTGCTCACATCACTCCGCCTCAGATCCTCTCGCCCAACTTTAGGGTAAAGCTAGCCAAGAAATCACGCACCCTAGCGGCAGCAGAAGTTAAATCTATCATCAACTAGCTCCGCTGTTGGGAAAACGCTCTGGTTGGTTGTAGTGCTGTCCTAGTCATACGTGTCAACACTCCCGTTTTCCCCGGGTTTCTCCCGGGTTTTTTTTAGGCCCATCTCCCGGACCCCTCCCGGTTTATTTCTCCCGGGAAACTCCCGTAATTTGCATGGCCCAAACTCCTTTATGAATAATCGGACCAATAGGTTTGTCTAATGTTGACCAGTTGCCAGATCTTGTATTAAATGCATTATATTCACACAATCCACACACCATACAATTTTAACCCATTTGTCACCTCAACCTGGCAACCTATAGGCCTAACCCAGTCGCCTACCTCTTGCTATCCTGCCGGCACGTTGACGTAATTGGTTACAAGGTAGCCTGTGACATCAAACACCAGCTATTTTTTTATTATTTTAAACGCGTTTTTGAGCCCGTCTTTGGTTCATTGTATTTTCAAAGAGAAAATTAATTTGACAGCACTATTATTATATTAGTGTGTGGGTCAGGTTTTTTTTTTTGTATTATCATTTAGTGATATGCTGTTATGCATACACATGACAGAGAAACCAAAACCAGGAGTGTGTCCAAATAAAACCTTAGGAGTGGTAGGAGTGTGTGTCGAGTCTTGTTCCCATGACAGTGACTGTCTTAACGATAAGAAATGCTGCAGCAATGGATGTGGACATCAGTGTAGGGCTCCATATACAAGTATTTATATTGTATAGTGTGTGGATCAGCTTTATACAGAGCCCCTAAAGGGACATGGTGGTTTAAAAAAAAAAAAAAAAAAAAAAATACAGATCCGAACTTCCCAGATCAATATGAAATGTCACCTCGTTCCAATAGTAACATAGAAAACCGAGCTGCAAACTAATTTCCTTTATACCAGCTTTATAATCAGTTGATCTCTATGAGCAGGAAGCTGAGATACAAGTCCGAAGGGACCGTCTACAAAGTGCAAAACCAGAAAAGACGGTCCTTTCTGACTTGTCTCTGTCGCTGCGCAGAGATATTTATAAGGCTCGTTTTGAGAAATTGGGTTGAAGCTCAATGGAACCCTTAACGTATGGAGCTGTCTGAAACCCTGTTTGCCCAAACTCGCAACAAATTGCGAGAGAATGCAAATTATTATGCCTCTGAAGCCCATATGTATGTGCAGAGTGTAATTCAGCTTTCACTGATATGACAGCGAAACCAAAGCCCGGAGTGTGTCCAAACAAAAACCCTGGAGTAGAAAGACCATGTATTGAGGCGTGTTCAAATGACCGTGATTGTCCGAAAGATGAGAAATGCTGCAGCACTGGGTGTGGACATCTGTGTACAGCTCCATATAAAGGTAATGGGGGAAAACTGACCCAGGCATCAGTAGAACATGCATTGAATGAGACATTCAGCAATCAGTGATCTGGCTTTTTTTTTTTTTTAATAGCAAAGCCAGGAGTGTGTCCAGTCAAAACCCTTGGAGGTGTGTGTAAGGATTCATGTGTCGATGACAGTGACTGTCCGAACACTGAGAAATGTTGCAGCAATGGATGTGGACGTCAGTGTAGGCCTCCATACATAGGTATGAGTTAGTGTGTGGGTCAGCGTTTTCTTTTAAATGCAGTGAGGCATTCATTGATAATGTTATGCAAACACAGATAAACCAAAGCCAGGAGTGTGTCCAAGCAAAATCATCAAACCAGGAGTGTGTACCAAGTCATGTTCCTATGATCGTGACTGTCCGAACGATGAGAAATGCTGCAGCACTAGATGTGGACAACAATGTGGTATATTATTTTATTTATTTATTTTTTATGAATGCCACCATAGCATAATTTGTTATATAGCCTAGTTCAATATATAATTATTAGCTTCTTATTTTTCTTGTTTTGAATACCACTGAATTTAAAGGATTTGTGAAATGAGGGGTAAATGACCTAGGCTAAAGTATTTGTTGTTAAATGTTTAGTTTTATTTACCTGTATTTAATATACATATTAAGTTAAATGTTTTTTTTTTTGCAGTAAGACCAATTTCTCTTTCAACATAACTTCCTCTTCTTGAACAGGTTACTTTTTATCTGTGGCGTAAACTCTAGAGATGAGGCTTTAAAACCATGAATTTTTAGGGCCGTGATTTTCAAATGACGATTGTTTCAGCTGCCATATTTATCAACACATGATCATTCACACGATCTGATTGGCAGCGTACTAATGTTAAATTTCTGCGCTTGTTTCTACGTTGGATTGACATGAGAATGATAAAATAGTTAAGACAAACATTTATCAAAGATTGTGCTTTACAAAATAAAGATTTATAATGCTTAGAACACAACTAGTAACAAGTAAAAATTGTTCTTGCTTTGAGTTTTGTGCTGTGTTTCTGAAATTGAATGCCACTAAATGCACTGACTAAAGCTGAATATTTGTATCCATGCAGTGACGCCTGGTAAATGTTATCCACCCTTTTTGTGTCGACAAGTGGATCCGTGATGGCCAATGTCCTGCCAGACTGAAGTGTTGCCCAACCACCTGTGCTGGTTTAACCATCGAAAAGAGTCCTCTGAGATTGATTTTGCGTACCATACATGAGGACTGACTTTTCACCAAATAAATCTGTTTAGTAAAACATTCCTCTGGGTTATTTTTATTTTATTTTTTTAACTCTTTACTTGGCAGCAAAAGTGTACTTCAGTGTAAGGTTTTTCAATTACTTTTTTTATTTATTTAAAAAAATTTGTCAAAGAACCAGAAATGAAACCAAAAATGCAGCTTAAAACTGATGCAATGTTTAACAGTTTAAAGGAGACATATCATGCTTTTAAATCGTTCCTTTTTACATATAAATCATACATTTGTGGTCTATATAAAGCGCAACTGCAATGCAATGGGGGGGGGGGGGGGGGGGGGGGGGGGTATGGTACGACCGTTTGATTGACGCACTTACTGTCCAATGATTCTAGGTGGTCTTGGAAATGATTGGCTGGAGTTTTTCGAGTCCTGCTCGTTCCACAGATTATTAAATTGCTTAATTTTCATTTCAGTGCTTCTAACTCAGTGGCTGTAAGTGGGTTAGGAATAGGATTTTGAAAAAAAGGTCAAAAAAGAGAATCACATACCCCACCTTAAGTTTGTCTATTAATGTATCTGAAGACTGCATGTATTCATATTTTAAATAATGCATTTTTTGTTAATGGGCTCTCATGAGGGCGTGATTCAGATGCCCGAGGTCTAGGATGTGCCTGAGGCCGCTATACTTTTTGGGATTTTTTTTATTTATTTAATTGTTAAAGTGTATTTTGAAGGGTTAATAGTAAATGCTTTATATTTTGCCAGTAAAGGGGACTTTTAAATCCACTGTAAAGAGGTACATACAATAAATGATGCCCTTTTTAATAATAATAGGATAATTGTAAGCTTAAATAATGCCCTGCCATTCATTTATTTTTTTTAAAGAAAAAGGTTTTAGTGATCACTGCTTATCCAGCTAAAAAAAAATGGCCCAAACCCCTCTAACCATCCAGAAGGCCAACCAAATTAGGATTGTTTTAGCTGTTTTCCCAGCAGATCTTTTGCACTGTAAATACAGCAAAGATGCCATTTTTTTATGCATTATTGATGTTTTGGTTGAGTAATAATGGTTTAATGGAATTAGCAGTTTTACACTTGGTCGGCTATCCTGACACATAATCTGTTTCTACCAAACACTTGGAATAAAGTCATATCTCTGCTGATGATGCTGTATGACTTGTTTAGTATGACTTTTAACAGAGCTTATGAAAAAAATATTCTTGTCAATCCTGTTTTCTCATTATCTTCAATAATATGAGCTCTAAGTGTCAGTTTGCAAGTGATCTGATGTCAGCAGACCCATCTCCATTTTTGATTTACAAGATATACATCTCTTAATTTTATTATAGTCTGAGGTGAACCACGTTTAATGTAAAAACAGCAAAAACTAAGAACCAGTGAAACACTTACCAATTATAATGAAGACTTAAATTGCATTAATATTATTTTCAGTATTATTCTTGATCAATATTCATAATCAGTAATTTGTCTTTCGAAGTTACAACTTGTCTTTCAAAAATAATTTTTCATATGTTACAAGAACAGCCTTTTTCCACCTTAGAAACATTGCTAAGTAACATGCTATCAGTTTCTGATGCAGAAAAGTTAGACCATGCATTCATGACCTCGAGACTAGATTACTGTAATGCTTTATTAGCTGGTTGTCCTGCATCCTCAATAAACAAGCTACAGTTAGTCCAAAATGCAGCTGCTAGAGTTCTTACTAGATCAAGAAAATATGATCATATAACACCAATTCTATCATCACTACATTGGTTACCTATTAAGTTCCGTATCAATTACAAAGTATTATAAAGCCCTAAATGGTTTAGCTCCTGGGTATCTAACGGATCTTCTATCGCCCTGCAATCCATCGCGCTCTTTAAGATTACTAAATTCGAGGCTTTTGGTCATTCCTAGGATATCCAAGTCCACTAAAAGAGGGAGGGTGTTTTCACATTTAGCTCCTAAACTCTGGAATGGCCTTCCTGATATTGTTCGAGGCTCAGACTCGCTGTCCCAGTTTAAAACTAGATTAAAGACGCATCTCTTTAGCCAAGCATTCACATGATATTACCTTTTATACAGTTGAATCAGATCAAATGCATTAATATTATGAACAGCAGCTATGCTAATTATTTCCCATCTGCTTTTCTGCTGTGATTCAGATTTCTCTTGGCACAGCTACTATAAGACAGACGAGTTGCTCACGTCACATCTATGTCGTCAAGCTCAGTTTGAGTCTGCGCAGTACGATCAGCCATCAGGAAGTGAGTGCTTCTAATTAACTTCACTTGTCTCCGTTGAAACCTAGTGGGTGTGCAGTTTATATACTGTCTATGTTCTTTATAGACGGTTTCATCGGGCGCACACGCGTTGCCAGGGTTACGTGCTGGCCCGAAGTTAACTTCCGGTCTGTGTTTGTTTATCGGTAATATGGCGCCGACAGCAAACGCAGTTAAAATGAAGGTGATGAGTAGACTGAAGTTGGGCTCAGGTTGTTGTGCTGTGGGATGCAACCTGACCTCTGGAACAAATATAAATAAATAATAATAAAAATGTTTCGGTTTCCTAAAAACAAAGGGAGACGGCGAGCATGGATCACCACTGTGCGAAGAGGGGCTTGGCAGCCAGGCAAGAATTCAAAGGATCTGTAGCACTCGCTTCGTTACATGATAAGCAACAGATAATAGCTAGACCAGTAACAATCCTGCAATAGTTATGTATTAACTAAATTGATTACTACACAAGTAGCTAACATTGTATACATTCATTTTACACAGTAATGTTAGCTCAGTGTTGTAGTTGATACACTTTAGCTATGATTTAAACCAGTGGTTCTCAACTCCAGTCCTCGGGACCCGCTGCTCTGCACATTTTGTATGTCTCCCTTATTTAACACACCTGAATCAGATCATCAGCTCGTTAAGAGAGACTCCATGAACTGAACTGAGTGTGTCAGATAAGAGAGACATACAAAATGTGCAGAGCAACATGTCCCGAGGACTGGAGTTGAGAACCACTGATTTAAACTAGCATTATGATACCTGATATATCAAACATAAAAGCCACAATGTTTTTCCATCAATGCTATACAAATAACCTACATTATTTAACTAACAGTCGCCTTCGGCTTGTTCCCTGGGGACATAACAAATACAATAATGCATAGCTCTTCTAATGAAGCTTTAAATGAAGTACTAAATATGGACTTTTACTACATTTTCACTGACGAATTTACTATATTATCACTGATGTATTTTATCTGTAAAGCTGCTTTAAAACAATTTGCATTGTGAAATACATTTGACTTTGACCTAATTTCATTGTACTAGTAGGCTACTAATATTTTTTTTAATCAATAAGTTTGAATCAATATCATAGAAATAGAAATCTGCCAACAGATTGTGTGAAACTGGCATTTCCTTTGCAAAAGTGGTTTCTGGGGCAACGCAACAGAACAGGAAGCCGCTTACCCTCCAGATGACAGAGGCAGAAATGCTTGAGCTTGTGTACCGTTATACCGTTAGAATTGCTTTTTGAAGCTTTGCTGTAATAAGTGTGTGGAAACTAAGTTTAAAGGCAGAACCTTCAGCTGATTTCAAGACTATATAAGACGCAATCAAAGGAAGATGTATTGATCTTCCTTGCCTAGAAAATCTAGTATGCCAGTTTTACTAGATGCAAGAAGCATGCTATCTTTAGCTATTTTTTTTACATCTGTTACTTAGTACTCATTTATAATCTGTAACAGGTATTCTTTTCATTTGATTATTTTAATGAAGTTTGTTAAACATTTATTATAAAATCATCTGACTGGACCTGGGATTCTTTGAGTACCGTTTTCTTCTGCCTGGAAAGAAAGTCCTTTGTGGAGGAAACGCACGAGGGGTGAGCATTCTTTTTGATAAAAGAATTATTACCATGTATATTGATTTGATCATAAAGCCTAGCCAAAGAGGCAGCATGTAACAGGGTGATGTTATATTGCAGAAAGGTTTAAGAAGTACCGCAAAAGACAGACTTATAATACTGGTGATATCTCTATTATTTTTTATAGTAGATTATTAACTCGTATAGACTGATCGTCTAACTTAAGGGCACAACTAAAGGATAGGCTCTTTAGTTACCGCAAGATTATCTCTATAAACTTTGAGGATGGTTTTAGAATAATTGGGAACGGTATTGATCGTGATCCATTGCAACATGAAACCAGATAAGTTATGGATTATACAAAGCATGTAGGCTATGTATGATGCTTAACAAGATGCAATACTGTCAACACAAACAGTTTCTGTCTTTATTTTAGGTGTGCCATCAGTGGACCCATGCCATCCAGATTATGTTCTATCAATTTTCGCTCATAAAAACACCATTGATGGTTCACAGAAGTTGGAGCGATACCAGAGGAGACAGAGGAGACCATCTTTGGTTGAGTCTATTGATTCACCTTCCTTAGAGGTCACTCATGCTGACCCTGAAGAAGGATGCACTGCTGTGGGTACAGATCTGTCAATGGCAGACACTGACCAGCTACAAAATTAAAACATTGAATTAAAAAGAAAAATGGCTTCACTGGAGAAGAAACTGGAATCTCAAGAAAAACGACTACAAGATCATTTGTTTGGATGACAAGCACACTCATTTTAACACTGGTCTACCATCTGCTTCTGTGTTTTTCACCCTCCCTGACAACAATATGGAACGCATCATCAACCATACTTACCCTTCCCGAGCAGTTTCTTGTGGTCCTGATGAAGCTTTGTCTAGACATAAATCATCAAGACCTCGCTTTTCGCTTCAGAGTGAGTTGTGGAACTGTCTCAAACATCTTTCATGAATGGCTCGATGTGATGGCTAAAGAGTTACCCCGGATTTCCACCAACTGCAGAACGGCTGCAGATCGGCTCCGCTGCGTGTCGGCTCCGTGCTCCGCTGTCCTTCAATACCCACTAGGTCCGGATTTGTTGCAGAACGGCTGCGGCCATGACTGACAGCTGAAGTCACAAGGACCCACGAGATCTCGCGAATTCACGTATGATCGCGCGATATTAGTGCTGAATTGCTGCGGAGCTCTCCGGCATCCGACAAAAATAGAAGCTCTGCGTATCTGCTCCGGAGGGCTGCGGATCGCCGGAGTCGGAACGCAGCCGTTCCGCAGTCAGTGAAAATACACACATTGACTTTAATGGAAACCTATTGACTCCGCCGCCGTTCCGGAGCGGATCCGCAGCCGTTCCGCAGTTGGTGGAAATTGGGGGTTACAATGCCTTGTCCGGTGGCCATCCAGGAAAGATATCAGAAGAAATCTCCCCACCCTCTTCAGGTTTCCAACAAGTTAGATGTATAATAGACTGTACTGAAGTGTTCATTGAGAGGCCAACTAGTTTGCAAACACGGGCAGTCATATAATCCCACTACAAATCACATAATACTGTGAAGTTCCTTGTTGGTATTAGTCCAACAGGAGCTATTACATTTTTATCAAAAGTCTGGGGTGGTCGTGCTAGTGACAAGGTTATAACAAAAAATTCCGGGTTAATTGACCATCTTGAACAAGGAGACCATGTAATGGCTGATCAAGGCTTAAATTTTCCTGAATATTTTGCCACCAAATGTGTCTTCATGTACCAGCATCTACAAAGGGAAGAAAACAATTGACAGGATTAGAGGTGACACACTCTAGAAAAATGTCCCGAGTGAGAATCCACATGGAAAGGGCCATAGGAAAACTGAAGACATTCAGAATTCTGCGGAACACCCTGCCAGTCAGTATGGTCAAACGGAGAAATGATAACAGTCTTTGCACAATAGATAAAATATTAATTGTTTGTGCAGCACTTTCAAATCTGGGGAAACCACTTGTACCAAAATAAAGCAGGACTTATAACCACAACTTAAAGGGATAGTTCACCTAAAAACCCTCATGTCGTTCCAAACCAGCAAGACCTTTGTTCATCTTCGGAACACAAATAAAGCTATTTTTAATTACTTAGGCTGTCAATGGAGGGACAGAAAGCTCTCAGATTTCATCAAAAATATCTTCATTTGTGTTCTGAAGATGAACGAAGGTCTTACAGGTTTGGAACGAAATGAGGGAGAGAAATAATGACAGAATTTTAATTTTTGGGTGAACTAACACTTTAATTTGATATTTTTACCTACAGGGTTACTTTTTTTAATTATTAAATATATTAAAATACCAAACATATGCGTTATGATAATTGTAGTGTTGCGCTTGTATCACAATGCTTCACATGGATTGTAATTATAAAATGAAATTATATATTCAGTAATGAACACCAACAATTGATTAACTGATTTATTGACTGATGAATAAAGTACTGTAGACTACGATTTCCGTTTTTAATGTATTTATTTGATGTAAAAAGTGAAAAAGCTTGGTGCTCAAAAGGGCAGGAACAACCTATGCTTTAAGAAAAAAAAACTCTTTTTCTTGTAAAACTGATTTCAGATCAGCACTATTAAGCTGATCCGGACACCTAAAAATGAAACTTCCTCCATCCCAGTAAAAACCAATGCAATTTATTTTTGTTCTATAATATTTATTCTTTTTAATTTAGAATTTTGAGACAATTTGATTGAACTTATTAATATTTATGCAATATCTATAGTCCATTTTTTGCCATTGAAAATAATGATTTTTTTTATTTTTTATTTTTTATTTTTTTTAAAAAAAATTATATGCAGTATTTTCAGGTAAAATAGAGACTAGGCTTTCAGAAAAAAAAAAAAAAAAAAAAAAAAATTAATCAATTTATTAAACATAAAATTAAATAAAACATGTTATTGCATGGGTTTACCACTAGATGCCTGTATAGCTCTAAATGGAGATGTTTGTGAATTCTAGTTGTTTTTGGACCAAATTACTTACTTTTAAGATGTGGATTGAATGTATTTTTTTAGAAATTCTCAAATAATACTTTTGCCAAGGTTTATAACATTTTATGAATTATTATTTTAATAATTTTAATAATTATTATATTAATTATATATACATATATTAATTATAATTATTAATTATGTTATGTTTTTCACTCTTGATGTTTTAGAGCTTCACCCCATTTTGCCAATCTTGGTGTTCTCTGGCAAATGCCAAATGTCCTGCAAGGTGTTGGCCTGTAAGCACAACCCCCACCTGTGGACGTCGGGCCCTCATACCACCCTCATGGAGTCTGTTTCTGACCGTTTGAGCAGACACATGCACATTTGTTGACGCCTGCTGGAGGTGATTTTGCAGGGTTCTGGCAATTCTAAGTGTTTGGTAGAAACAGATTATGTGTCAGGATAGCCGACCAAGTGTAAAACTGTTAATTCCATTAAACTATTACTCAATAACGGAGATGACCAAAACATCAATACTGCATAAAAAAATACAAATGGCATCTTTGCAGTATTTACAGTACAAAAGCCCTGCTGGGAAAACAGCTAAAATCATCCTAAGTTGGTTGGCCTTCTGGATGGTTAGAGGGGTTTTGGCCACTTTACCTAAAGTAAATACTGAAAGTCTTAAAGGGGACATATCATGCTAAATCCACTTTTTTAGCCCTTAAATGCATTTAGTTGTATATTTGGAGTGTTTAGAAGTACAGAAAAGTTGAAATTATTCTCTTCAGGTGCTTCGTTGATATCTTTATATTCTGTTTTGACCTTATTTTTCAACCTGTTCCGATCTTTCTGTTCTCTATGACGTTTTTTGAACTATTACGTCACAGTATTTGCAGCGGAACTGCCAAATAAGGACATTGACTTCCGGCCCAACACTTCGAGCAATCCGCCATTTTTATTTCTCGCTGCAATTTTGTAGTCCAAGCTAAAGGATGCAGAAGTTACGAGAGGGTAAGTTAAAATGTTCGGTTGTGGGATGTAGTAACCCACAGTCCAAACGCTTCATTACACCGTCTAATGTAGATGAACTGCCGCGCTTGTGACAGGGCGCATGTTAAACTGAAAGAACGAGCAGAGAGAGACCCGGTCGCGCGCGCGCACTCTCTCTCTCTTCGGAGATAGGCGAAAGCGTAAACAAGACTTCACCGTCTCCAAACTAAGCGCTGTCTTGCTCTCTCTCCCTCGCACATATTAATCAAAATAAATCGACACAGTGGTAAAAGGTCGGAAGACCAAAGTTTCATGTGTAAATACAGTACACACCATTGCGATACATCCATATGAAGACGTTGTTCTGCAGGTTCCTCGTCATTTTCATCTCCGGCTCCGACTCTGGCTCGAACATGTAAGGCTGGCTGGACAAGTCTTCCGTTGTTGACATTTTGTTAATAACGTGTGAATAAAAAGTTTCTGTGCCGCTAGATAATCGTATCTCTGCTATCAAACTACAAAAATGGCCGAACGGGGTGGAGTTGAACCGAGTGTCACCTCTGCAACCTGAAGAGGGGGCAGGGTATGAAGTGTCTCAATTGTATTTAAAGAGACCGCACCAAAACGAGTTGCTCTCAGACGCACATCAGAAAAGGGGCCTGTGGAGCTATAATAATGAGGAATTCAGACCCAAGCATTGCAGTTGCGCTTTATATAGACCACAAATGTATGATTTATATGTAAAAAGGAACGATTTAAAAGCATGATATGTCTCCTTTAAACTGTTAAACATTGCATCAGTTTTAAGCTGCATTTTTGGTTTCATTTCTGGTTCTTTGACAAAATTTTTTAAATAAATAAAAAAAGTAATTGAAAAACCTTACACTGAAGTACACTTTTGCTGCCAAGAAAAGTGTATAAAAAAATTATAACAATAAAAAAAATAACCCAGAGGAATGTTTTACTAAACAGATTTATTTGGTGAAAAGTCAGTCCTCATGTATGGTACGCAAAATCAATCTCAGAGGACTCTTTTCGATAGTTAAACCAGCACAGGTGGTTGGGCAACACTTCAGTCTGGCAGGACATTGGCCATCATGGATCCACTTGTCGGCACAAAAAAGGGTGGATAACATTTACCAGGCGTCACTGCATAAGTACTATGATTCTTTATTTTGTAAAGCAGAATCTTTGATAAATGTTTGTCTTAATAATTTAATTCTCATGTCAATCCATCATAGAAAGTTTCTGACATTTGATTGATGTAGAAACATTGGTGAATGAGAAAAATAAAGTAGCAAGAGTGGTTAATACTTTAAAATTAGTAAAGCAACAGTTAAGTTGGTGTGATGATATGCTTCAAATCAAATGACAAGTTTGCATTCTGTTTAAGCCACGTGACCACGGACGACCACGCACGGACAAAATTCTTCTCGACCATCATCTTCTTTTGCTGCAGGATAACCTCAATGGTGGACACATAATTACATATGGTGAGTAATCTTACAAATTAAGTTAAAGGAGAATTCCGGTCAATTTTAACATTGAGCTCATTTTTTGTACATTTGGAGTGCTGTCAATACAGAGAACAACGGCAAAAATCAGTGTTGCCTACACCGAGTTATTCTATTTTTAAAATTTGCACCCTGTTGACTTCAATGGGGCAAGTACTAAACCTGCTTTTAGCTTCTTAACATCCTTGATGTGTCATTACAAGTGCACAGAAAATGTGAGTGATTCCTTCAGAGTGAACACGAGTGAATCTGACTGCAGTAGATGTGAAAGATATGTATAAAAATGATGTTATTTAAGCCAATGCAAATACCTGTGTTTACATCCTGTTTTTCGGTTGAAGTCCAAAGTAGTCGATTGCCGAGTTCACGTGCATAGGTTTAGTCATAGATATCATGGGTTTAGTTACCTATGATCACGCGCGTGAACTCGGCAATCGATTACTTTGGACTTAAACCGAAAACAGGATGTAAACAGGTAGCCTATTTGCGCTGGCTTAAATAACATAATTTTTTATACATATCTTTCGCATCTACTGCAGTCAGATTCACTCGTGTTCACTCAGAAGGAATCACTCACATTTTCTGTGCACTTGTAATGACACATCAAGGATGTTAAGAGGCTAAAAGCAGGTTTAAAACTTGCCCCATTGAAGTCAACAGGGTGCACATTTTAAAAATAGAATAACTCGGTGTAGGCAACACCGATTTTTGTCGTTGTTCTCTGTATTGACAGCACTCCAAATGTACAAAAAAATGAGCTCAATGTTAAAATTGACCGGAGTTCTCCTTTAAGTTTCATACATTTATAATCACATGAGGATCAGTTAACTGATTAATGCAAGTGTTTTATCAAATAATTCAAAGTTTGTATTCAAAGTGGATATCAGAGAATTTACACTTTATCAATATATTGCACAGCACTGAATTGAGTTCTTTTTAGTGTCATATGGCGTTTGAATGGTCATAGATATTTTATTTTAATTGAAAATGTCTACCTTGCCAGTTGTGTCTTAAACATTTGCCAAAAAATCGAGTTTGTCTTTGTTGGTATGTGTGTTCATTCTTAAAGTGACAGTAGCCTCATATATACATACTACTGTATAACCTTAAAAAAATAAATATATGGTAAATACTTGATTGATCAATTACAATGTTGATGTTTTAACACACTGCAGTAGGTTCCGATTACGTCATAAAAGTTTAAACATGCATGCACGCATGCAATGACCTATTACATAATACGTTACACAAAATACATTATTTAATGAAATCTGTATGACATGACATCTTTGCAACTTTGAAAATTATTGATAAATGTTCAAATTACACAAATTTATTTAACGTATTATTTATAAATATCTAAACTTGCAAAATGTTTGGCTCTTAGGTGCAAAAGCATATCCATGCATTTTAATTTTCTTTATGAAAGTTGGTGATTGCTGTGTTTGTCTTTTTTAAGATACAGATGTTGAAAGACAACAGTTTGGAGTCATTGTAGTCCAGTCAGAAGATAACGGTAAGTAATTGGTCTCTTTTTGGTAAGAGCAGTTGAATTTATGAATTGGCTCTCTGAGTAAGAAGAGTTTTTTTTTTTTTTTTTTTGCTTGTGTGTCTTTCAGATTGGCCAGAAAGATGAAGCACAGAGAGAACTTGGACAGTTTTTGTGCTCTGTGAAAGTGATGGTCTAAGCACTCCCCTGGACATCAGCATTGTCATTGATGGTACTGAGTTGTCCTCAGTTGCATCTGCTTGTGCCATGATGTTTGGAATCATGTACTGAGAACTTGAGGTATCCTGAAGTACTTAAATATACCTTTGAGGCCTTTCAAAAAATTGTCATGGACCTAGCGAAGATGCAAATGGATTTTAAATGGTTAATTCATCCAAAAATGAAAATTCTGTCAGTATTTACTCACCCTCAAGTTGTTCCATCCCCGTAAGACTTTCGTTCATCTTCTTGTTGTGTTCACAAAAGCAACACAACGCATGCGCAAGAACTGAGAAGATGCCGCAGATGGGTCTAGATGTAGTGTTTAAAATGGTTCTAAAGTGTGCATTTACTGGATGTCCGAATTGCAAAAAACCAACGAGAAAACGTATAAGTTCCTTGCCAATGCCGCTAAATGAATGGCTTACCTTTCAACCTTTTCCCATCAAATGATCGTGAGCGTCATTTTCTCAGTTCTCGCGCATGTGTCGTGGTGCTCTCGTGAGCTCACTCAGACCCAAACTGAAGAAAATTAATAGTTGAATAAAGTCGAAATTTTTGTTTGTTTTTTGTACACAAAAAGTATTCTCGTCGCTTGATAAACTTAAGGTTGAGCCACTGTAGTCACTTGGATTATTTTAACAATGTCTTTACTAACTTGTCTTGGCCGGCAGAATGAAATTACCTAGCAACCTATGAAGGAGTGACAGCTCTCAGATCTCATTAAAAATATTTTAATTTGGTGAACTAACCCTTTAAATGTTCCTGCATGTCATGTCTTTTAAGGAGCTTTCAATGTTGATTTGTTTCAATGTTTTTTTTTTCAATGAATTGATGTTACATTGGATGATTTATCAATGCCATATTAAGGGCTTTTCAATGTTTTCTGTTACATTTCTAAATTTAATGCAAGATAATCTGAAATGTCGAGTGACAATTTTACTGTAGCAAATGGAATTGATGTATACATTTATTGATGGATGTTTTTTTTTTTTGTTGTACAAAATGACATTGTTGACGGTTTTATTATTGAATGTATATTTTTATTTATTAAGTCATGTACTAAAACGGTTTCGGTATTGACTTTTGTAAATCAAATGAATTCTTCATCAAATGTTTTAGAACAAGTGGAAATTCTGGTTCTGTGAGTTTGTTGGAAGATTGCACTAAATAAACAGTTAAATGTTTGATTCCAGAGTGTAAAAGGCTTATTTTTTCAGACAAAAATTCGGTGTCATTTCATGTTTGTAATTTTGTTTTGTATTTATTTTGATATTTAATATATAAAAAGTTTTAAAAATTAAGTTAATCCAAATAATAATTTATAATTTAATGCTAATTAAACAAATCTCTTTGGTTGAAAGAGTATTTTTACTTTCAGTTGACTATGGAAATGTGATTTGAGTAAATTAATTTTTTTAAGTTGAGATAAAGTAAACCGATTACTTGTAACAAGTTGAAGTAATTTTTTTTACTTTGATCCAACTACTAATTTTTTTCAGTGTGAGGAGCCATTAAAAAAATTATTATTATTATTATTTTTTTTTTCTAATATGTGACCCTGGACCCTGGTCTTATGTTGCACGGGTATATTTGTGGCAATAGCCAACAAAACATTGTATGGGTCAAAATTATTGATTTTTCTTTTATGCCAAAAATCATTAGGATATGGTTGTTTCAGATCAACACCTGCAAGTGACCACTAGGTGTCACCGTTGATACGGGTGTCGGATTAATTCGAAGCCTCGAAACAAAATGGCACATTTGGTTCAACTGTTTCATTGCTTCACGAAGCCTCGATCTGCCCATCACTACTGAATTTCACAGAGGAAATGCACCAGTTCAGCGACGCTGAGAAGAGAAGAGGAGAACTCTGAAGACTGGAGAGAGACTGACGAGTGGAGAGAGCTCAAACAGCGCGCGCTCACTCAACCGCCGAGTGTCGTCAGAGGGTGGGGGAGGGGTGCATTGTTTTAATTGATTTAATTTTATGTGTGTTAAAAATTAATAATACTGATTTTAAGTAATAGGCTATTTGTGGTTCTTAAAACAGATCAGTTTAATTATCCATTCCCAAATATTGTGATGGAAATTTCACAAATATATTAGCTAAGCGTATTTTAAATAAATAATTGGTCAGTCAAATACTAAATTATTTTAGTGAAAAACTACAAACTTAAATACAACTGTAAATTTCAGACAAAATTAATTGTTGGAGTTTTAGTCAATTATTTCGGTATGTTCAACTCAAACTATCAAGTAAATGATATTCAGAGATTTTAAGTTAATAAAGTTAATTATTACTGTGATATATACTAAGCCACTGAATTATTTTTTAGAGTGATAAGCAGGCCCGGCCCTAACCAATTTGGTGCCCTAGGCAAGATTTTAAGTGGCGCCCCCTTGCATCGCAGTACAGTACTTGCACTGTTAGTGTACATATACTCACAAGAAACTTAATAGCTTTGTTTTAGACATTCTTTTATTTAACTAAAACAATTGCACATTCAAAATACTAATAATAATAATAATAATTAAAGAAACAAATAAAAAAATGAACTCAATATATGAAATACAATATAGATAGCTTACTTATTATTTTAATACTCCCGAAATGAAAAGTGTAAACAAGTGACATTAACTTAGGCTATATACAATAGAAATACGGCACTGTGCAAAATAAGATATTAGTATATTATCTTATCTATCTTATATATCTTATCTATTTGTATCTTTAAGTAGACACAGAAATACTACAAGGATTTGAATAAAAAAAATGAAAAGATGATCTTAAAAAGAGCTCTATTGGTGTTTTTGGTCCAGCCTTAAATTACTAATATTTACACATTTGTCCGAGGAAGGTACTCATATTACTATTTTCCATAATAATAGCGCTAGGCTTATCTGTTAGAACCATTGACTGTTAATATTTTGGTTAGAACTAGCAGATAGCGCTGGTTATTTATAGATTAACGTTAGCTAACCACCATGTATGCTAATGACTAATGGCATTATTGATCATCTTTCTGTAACATCAAAATAATATCATTAACATCATCTTTACTGTAACATTACCTTTGTCTTTGTCGCGTTTTTCCTCCTCTTCTTTTCTTTTTTTCCTCCCCTGGGCACCAGATAATTTGGGACGCTTTGACATATTAACTTTTTTTGACGCAATAAAAACGAAAACCGAATGGTGGCCGCGGGTAAAAGAAGTCTGATTGGTGGAAGTGTATGATCCCTTCAACTCCCCCCTGGTCACGTTAAAGTAAGAATTTATAAGAGAAAGTCAATGCCATTAGAAAAATTTGATCACAAAAAAAAAAGAAAGAAAGAAAGTCAATGCCATGTACATCCCATTATTGCTCCACTCGTTGCAGTGTTAATGAAGTACAATAAAAGCGGAAAGTTCCTTACGCGGCTCTGGCGCCCCCCTTAGGGTATACGGCGCCGGCGCCCTTAGCATTTGCCTATACTGCCTATGCCACGGGCCGGCCCTGGTGATAAGCATAAGAATCACTTCGACATTTAGGAAAGTTTTATGTTTGTAGGTTAAGAATAGAACTGTTGTATACCATAGTTTACTGTGATAAAGTTTAGAGAAATTGTCACAAATGAAAATGAAATCTGGTGATGCAGGATTTAAAATTAAAACTATTGATATGTGAAATATGCAAATGTATCTTGTAGAATACACTCTAATAAATAATTTAATTAAATGTGTGCTTGTGTGTGTAGTTTAAATGTTGTGTTTCATCTAAGGCTGATTGTAGTATGATTGACTACAGGCGGGCTCGACTTAGACAAGATAAGAACAAGCATGAGTGAAGTACAGCCTTATACTGATTGGTAAACTGCACTGTTTTATACACATCCATGCTGGACATTCATATTAAATTAGCATTATTTTCCTAGATTTTTACTTCATGAAAATCTATATGGCTTTAATTGTATGTAGGACATATAGGACATATATGATTAAAAATACATTAATATTATGCAATTTATATATGTGGGTTTTTGCAGCATATATGTCCCTTCCCAGCAAACATCGGTCCGACGGCAACGTCGTGTCCCTGGCCAAAAAATAGTCGCGGTAGGACGGCATAAATAAAAGCTACGTGTAGTTCAATATAGTGTATCGGGTGAGAGGACGTCACATAGCAACGTCTTTTACACGTGCATTCAAGACCCTCTATGAAATCCTTGTGAAATATGCAAAAGCTGTGCTTAATCCTTGCATGGTTAATACTGCAATAATTAATTTAATTGCCCAAGTAGTTTTTAAGAGGTTGTGAAGACGTGCACTGACGTCCTTTACACGTCTTGTCAAGCCAAACAGAAAAAAACAGGAATTATCTTTATGAAATACACGATTTGTATACAAAGTAAATATATTTACTTTATCTTGTTTAAATAAATTATAATCACAAAGTGCCCAGTGTGGTTAAATGATTGCAAAGCCACTGCATTTTAGTCGTTTTACGTGGACGTCCAGTAGGCTAGGTGACGTCCTTTACACGTGCATTTAAAGTCCATCATGACCCTCTATGAAATCCTTATGAAATATTCAAAAGCAATTATGCTTACACCTTGGTTGATACTGCAATAATTAATTTAAGTGCCCCAAGTAGGTTTTAAGAGGTTCTGAAAAGACGTACACTGCTCTACACGTCAAAACCAGGCGGGAAGGAAGTCGACCGGAAGTTGAAGCCGGCCGCGTGCCACCATCTTGTAGCAGAACTTCACCTGCAGTTAGCATCCCATTGACTCCCATTCATTTTGGCATCACTTTGACAGCGAATAACTTTACATCTGAGGCGTTTGAAGACTCCATTTGTCCATTATTTATTTCTAAAGAAACACGACAATGTATAAAATGCTCCATTACCTTGTAGCTTATGTTATGGCCCCGTAGAAGCAGTTTTTGTAAAAGTAGGCTAACGATTGCGTCATAACCAAGCGACTCTCTGTCGCACAGTAGAAAGATTACCGTATGGACGGGAGGAGAAGCTCGCGGGCAATCGGGGGGACGTGGAGGCAAAATGACAATATAATTAATCAGAATACCTAGCAAAAGTTGCTCCTGCTCCAAGCTCATGGACAATTCCTACTCACATTCTCCGTCTCTGCAAGATTCGGAAGGGAATGATTCAGATTTCTCTTGGCACAGCTACTAGAAGACAGACGGGTTGCTCACGTGGTCCGTGTAACGCTTTGCTCGGTTTGAGTCTGCGCGTCAGGAAAGGAAGTGCTAAGAAATCGCTAAAAATGGGCTTCACTTGTCTCAATTGAGTTCCAATGGGGTCGCTGTGTCCATTTCTTTTACTGTCTATGGTCAAAACTCTGCCACCGAGATGTTGTAGCAAATCTCGCGATATTGCAAAATCCCACGATATGATATATTATCTCGCGATAAAGCAGCCATTTTCCTGTTTTTCTACAATCACAAGGCGAGCAGGATTTGAGGGTGCATTGTTGTGTTGCCAAATTACAAAAAGTTGACGAATTACTAAAAATCTGCTGTTGGGTAAGTACATTTTGTATTATAAATGTAACATTAGACATTCTCTGCTTCAGCAGAGTACCCGCCTTCAATGAACTTAACGCTTGTCTATGGAGAGGGCCCAGACTCTTTGTACAAATTAAATGTACGAGAGTCTAGTAGAACCAGGCTAATTTTTTTCTGCCGGTGAGACCAAATTTTGTTATAGGTCGCGCTGGCGCGACCGCAACATTTGGCCAGCAGCGAATGGTAAAAAAAAAATGAAAGCGGAACGAAACTGCGCTACTCGTTTGTGCTTACGGACCGTTTATTAGTTCGGACCATTTCGGATATTTCACAGGGGGGCATGGTTTTCTATTATTTTGAAGGTATAAATCTTATTATAAAGGTATAAAACCCCCGGGCGCCGCCATTGGCTAGCGGACCCCCACCTGCTGTTAGCATCCCATTGACTCCCATTCATTTTGGCGTCACTTTGACAGCGAATAACTTCACACCTGAGGCGTTTAAAGACTCCATTTGTCCATTATTTATTTCTAAAGAAAAACGAAAATGTATAAAAGGCTTCATTACCTTGTAGCTTCCGTTATGGCCCCGTAGAAGCAATTTTTGTAAAAATAGGCTAACGATTGCATCATAACCACGCGACTCTCTGTCGCACAGTAGAGAATTACCGTATGGACAGGAAGAGAAGCTCGCGGGCAATCGGGGAGACGTGGAGGCAAAGTGACAAAATAATTAATCAGAATACATAGCAAACGTTTCTCTTGCTCCTAGCTCATGGACACCTCCTACACTCTCTGTCTCTGCAAGTTTCGGAAGGGAATGATTCAGATTTCTCTTGACACAGCTACAAGAAGACAGACGGTTTGCTCACGTGACATCTACGTCGTCAATCTCAGTTTGAGTCTGCGCAGTACGCTCGACCCCCAGGAAGTAAGAGTTTCTAATTGGCTTCACTTTGTCTCCGTTGAACCCAATGGGGTCGCTGTGTCCATTTCTTTTACTGTCTATGATATTTCAGTCAGGAGGTGTTTTTCATAAATGTTAACATAATATCCCAAAACGTTTCTGTGATTTACTGTGTTTATATCTTACAGTACCATAAAATCAACTATTTGTGCAGGTGAGGTTAATGCACAATGAAAATAGGCAAGTAACGTTATCAAGGAGACTAACTTTACCTGATTCCTCACCTATGGCCTCAGCTTTAAATACTTAAGTAATGCTTTATGGCCGTGCCTTTTTGCATAATGAATATAAATCCTGTCTGTATGCAAAGAACGAATCTTCAGTTTTTGATCATATTTGGAATGTATTGTGAGTGTATTATTGTCACTTGGAGGGCAGTTTATGTGCTTTCTATATTAAGTCAGTCAATGGCTCAGGTTTGCTCTGTTACAAAGTTGCTCTCTAACCATACTCTAAGATTACCAATTTTGTAATCACTTCAGTGAAATGTTTAAAACGTGATTTAGTTTGTTGTACTTGACGAAATTACATGAAGTTGCAATTTTTCTTTCAGGGTCACATAACGAACAGCCATCTGTCAGACGTAGAATTCAGGAATCTTCCTAATGTTGTCTTGCCTCTTGACGGCTGCATTCGGGAGAGAGCACAGAAGTGAGGGTATGTGTGTTAATGGTCTTTTCCAGCCATGGGGTTGTCCTATCCAAAATTGAATTTACATTTTACAAATCTTTACATTTTAAAATAGCTGGCACCAGACCCTCAAGGAGCGCTTACCCCATGTCAACTGAAAGAAAGAAATATTATATATTTCTAATTATTGTGAACGGCGTGATTTTTTTTGTTTTTTGTTTTGTAAGATATGCTCAAAGACTGAGCTGGCTGTTCACGTGAAACATATAAATTAGCCAATTATCTTGAGAAAGCTCTTTATCGAGATGATCTGTAGATGAGGATTTGTTTGTATATGCTGTGTGTGTGTATGTGTATGTATATATTTGTATTCATGTATTTCTCCGAATGACTTGTATATGCGACCGGAAGATGTTTGCTAAATAAGTTTGTGGTGTCTTTGGCATGACACAGAAATAAAATTTAACTAACTATATATGGTGTGTTTAAAACACTGGCTTATTTGGAGTTTGTTGTTAACCTTTGTTAGAAGTACAAGTAGGCTATTTAACCAAGTATTGAATGATTATTGATACCATTGTTTTCGCTCATTGTCAATTCAGTCTCCCCTAAATTGACTTTTACTTGTTTGTTTTTTTTTGTTTTTTTTTTTTGAGGTGAAGTAATTCTGTGTAATTTCTTTCACAGAATCATGTCAAATGCTTTAGATGGCGATTTTCAATATGAGGAGTGGTGGCCAAATTCAAAAAGTCATTCAACGCTACACGGACGCTTTGTTTGAGGTAATTTTGGCCTTATGACATTAAAAAAAATCTCTTGTTCCTTGTCTAATATTAATGGAATTTTTATTGTTAACTTTTATCTATTCAGGGGACATTCTTTAAAAGACCACCTGTCTTTATCAGAAATGTCCTTTTCACTTTTACAGTTACACAACTAGTGAAGGGTCTTTCTTAAGGGCTCAGTATTGAAGAGGGCAAATGCTGTTTTTTTTGTTTGTTTTTTTTCACTATTCGAACACATTTAATGCAGAACATCTTTTATTGGCATAAGATTATTATGCAGTAAAATAACATGGTTATTTTATTTTAACACAAAAAAAGTACATAATTTACCTAGAAATTAGCCTTTCTTTTTTTTAAACCATATTCTCTTTCCTCAGATGCTGTGATGAGGTGGAGCCCAAATGCTACAGACTCAGACATTAATGCAGCAGTGGAGGAACACCTGAAGAATGCTCCAGGAACAGCTGGGGGTGGTGGATTTAAAAAATGAGCCATAAACAAAACAAAAACCATAAAGCCATAAACTTCATAGACTCTAAAAACTTTTATTTATGGCTTTTTTACAGTAATGCAAGACTGTTAGTAACTGAAACTTACTGCCACAGCTCTGACTTCTATTCATCAATGATGGAATATTATAGAAAGACTCTAAAAATAGAATGTGTTGACTGTTCCTGTACTTTTGTTATATTCTGGTTTGATTAATGTCTGCTTAACCTTAATGTGAAACTGTTAGAGAAAATGCCATTACCACTAACAACTGCAAGACATTTCAAATGTAATATTCACAATAAAATGTTGTGCTTAATTATAGCACAATTTTTTGCTTTAGTCCACAAATAATGTTTTGATGTACACGTGATTAAACGGTTTTATAGACGTTCAGGTCTGACCGGACCGATTTTGGACCTTTTTAGAACCTTTGTCAATTTCAGATGTGTAAAAATAGCCTAAATGATTGCCTTTCACGATGTTACACAATATGGGTGTGATTATTTTATATGCAGGATTATATATAATAATAATATAATAATGTCCCTTCATGTCGCCTTAACTGCTGTGAATATTGTATATACTGCACCGTATTTCTCATCACTTTTTCAGTAAAAACCTCATTAGTCAAAAAAAAAAAAAAAAAAAAAATCAAATCACTGAGGGACAAATGTGAAGAATGTGTGTTATGTGTAAACAATAAAAGCGGTGTCCAGGACCTTGTTTGAGTGCCGTGACCCATTTATTTCCACAGTGTATTTTAGTATTTATGCTCACTTTAGTACAGCTCAGTCCATAGATCTTCATGGGTAAGTTTTTCTTTGTATACCAGTAGTTTCTTCTTGTACAAATGCTGCCTGCAACGCTGCCTCTCTGACACTGTCAAAAACTGTTTGCTTTCCCTCTCACACATCTGCCACTCATCAACTGTGTCTTAGCTTAATGTCTTCCCTGTGATAATGCCCCTAACTTCTATCATACTTCTATCTCCTATTAAGGGGGATCACATTGTATGGTCACTTATTCCTAATATGAACTGTTTCACATAAAACCTCAAATGCAAGACATTGATTGCATGAGATACAGTTGCATACAGTTTGTCTGTACGAGTTTGTAAATGTCAGCCTGTGCCCTTTTGAAGTGTGTACAATTTCTCATCAAACTGTGATAACTGTGAAAACTGTGATTAAATTCAGAATACGTCTGCCATATGTTGCCACCCCTCAAAAATGCCTGCCCCCCTCTCGCCACCCCATAAATATTTTTCTAGATCCGCCCCTGTCTCCTAATTACGGTAATTGTTATTGCATGCTCTTAAGTAGCACTCGGACACACCTGAACGAGTTAATCAGGGTCCTGAACGAGTTAATCAGGGTTTTTAAGATTACACCACTAAAGCTACAGGCAGGTTGGAGACGCACCTAAAATTCCAAAGTTGTATATTTAAAAGTGCCTTAAAACCCTAATTCAGTGCATTTCCAGCAGAGACAGAGTCCATGATCGCAGGTCTCAGGATGACCGCTCGACTTTACTGCTCGTTGGTCGCTGTTTTATTGTGTTCCTCTGTTTGCTGGAGCGTAAGAAACCCGGATGATGGATTCACGGGTGAGATCTTTTAACTTCATTACAGCGCGAAGAAAATTATTTATTTATTTTTAATTTATAATAATTTATTTATTAATAATTTATTTAGTTATTATTTTATTTATTTTTGTGAACAGATCCATTAGTTTGGTTACATTGTTGTTACCAGATATGTAGCCTATGCTCACTTTAATTTAAATTGATATTGATGGCCCCTATTGTAATTGTTAGTTTACTTATTATTATTATTATTATTATTATTATTATTATGTGTGAGTGTGTGTGGCTGTGGCCCTCCAGGAACTGAGTTTGACACCTGTGCTTTATCGGAACCATGTGATTGTCCATGCCAAATTTGGGAACAGCACCACCTACAGGTCATGAGATCTGGAAAATGGCTATTATTGCCAATAACTTTTGAACAGTTTGTCAGAAAATCATGTCTATGGATTCCTTGTCATGCCGAATCTGTGGATACAGCGTTTCACAAGATTGGATGAACCACGTCTACCATTTACTATTATTATTTTTTTTTTTACAATTTAACATCTTCACAAAATTTGGTAGGAATCATTGACAGCATGTCCTGAAAGTACATGAAAAGCTTGAACACAGTGCCACCTAGTGTTTCAGAGATGTACTTTTTTTTGCAAAAAAAAAAATCAAACTTATAACTAGCCTAGTTGTTTTGTTCCCTGGCTTATGCTGATTCGGTCAACGAATCATTTGTAATTTTTCCTAAACTTGACTGTCCGCCATATTGAAGTAAATTAATACGTTTTCATTACTCCTCCTACAAATATAGCCTAATTTTGTCCAAAATTGGCTTTGATCTTTGGACCGAGCTGCACAGAAATGACTGAATGGATTTTCAATATGAACTAAAGTTCATGAGATATTTGTCTCCATAGTTGACCTTGCCTGTATTTGTTGTCTTATGTTAGTTAGCTTAGCATGCTATCCAAATGCCATTCTTCTAATGTGGCTCTTCAGCTATCATTGACCTCAAGCTACATTAGTATTAAATAAGCTTAGCATGTTAATATGGTTAACATGCAAAGTAATTATTGAGTCCTCAGTCTCACACTGAAGGCTCTCCTCTGCAGTTTGGTGAATGGCACAAGCTGCAAACAGTGGCATTTTTTTCACCTCCACTTCTGAACAGTTGTTTCCCCGTAGACATTAGATTTCTGCTGTTTTTGTTCTTCTGGCTCTGCACTGCTGTTGCTGTTTCTTCAGGGGCATGTCCCTGAAATCGCTGGTTGCAGTTTTGTACTTTGTACTTGTCCCTTTATCCCTTTAACAATGATGTACTATTAAGCATGGGGGATAATTAGCCTATAACTTTTAATAATTTATTGAAGTATTACCTTACAAGCCACTTTTGTTAAAGTCTGATTGCATGTTTAATGGGTTCTGTCTGTTTTTCTACAAATGTGTTACTATTTTCTTTGTGTATTAAAATGCTTAATGTAACTCCGTTCAACATAATTATGCCACAAAATATGAATCGCCGTCCATGTTTTATATTAGCATTACAGTGCAGTTGTGGTAGGTTCTGTGCACTTTGTAACGATTTGGGGATAAATGGTATATTTCTAAACTAATTTGACTTGATGCAGATAAATGTGTGGCTGTTATACTTCAGTTTGATACACGCATTGCGAAACCCCCGACTTACAAGTGGCTCCCGGTCTCCTCGATGATCCTCTTGAATCATCTTATAGGGGCCGGTTGGTGCCTGGTGAAACTGAATTGCGTTTCTGTTTCTGATAAAGACTGCTCTAAAGGACACAAATGCAACGATTTGATTGTGGAACTGATTTGATTGTGTGTTCTCCCTGCATTCAACAAGTTTCATTAAATAGTGGATGTCAGAGGTCCTCCAAAAGAAACACCGGAAAAAATGTTGCTGTTGAGTTTCACAAGAAACTGCAAGTGACACATTAAATTAAATGTGAAACTTTGAAGGAGACAGACTGAATCTTTTCATGGTAAATAATTATTTAATGGTGGAGGAGACATTCAGCGTTCAGTAATTATGGTTTCTGTCATGTGTTTGAAATGCAGTAAAGCCAGGAGTGTGTCCAAGCACGGAAGACGGAATGCTAGGACATTGTGCTGAATTTTGTTTCCATGACGGTGACTGTCCAGGGGATGAGAAATGCTGCAGTAATGGATGTGGACATGACTGTACAGCTCCATATAAAGGTAATTATATTTTATTATAGTGTGGATCAGCTTTTTTTTAAATCAATGCATAGTCATTCAACATTCACTGATATGCTGTTATTTAAATGCATGACAGGGAAACCAAAGCCTGGAGTGTGTCCAAACACAAACCCTGGAGTTGAAAGACCATGTATTGAGGCGTGTTCAAATGACCGTGATTGTCCGAAAGATGAGAAATGCTGCAGCACTGGATGTGGACATCGGTGTACAGCTCCATATAAAGGTAATGGGGGAAAACTGACCCAGGCATCAGTAGAACATGCATTGAATGAGACATTCAGCAATCAGTGATCTGGTTTCCCCCTTTTTTTTCTTTCGAATAGCAAAGCCAGGAGTGTGTCCAGTCAAAACCCTTGGAGGAGTGTGTAAGGATTCATGTGTCGATGACAGTGACTGTCCGAACACTGAGAAATGCTGCAGCAATGGATGTGGACGTCAGTGTAGGGCTCCATATACAGGTAGCCTACTTTTATTTTATTAGTGTGTGTGTGGATCAATTCATTTTAATTTAATACAGGCAGTCATTCATCATTTACTAATATGTTATACAAACACATGACAGAGAAACCAAAGCCAGGAGTATGTCCAAAGGATACCATTGGAGCGTGTGTCGAGTCGTGTTCCCATGACAGTGACTGTCCGAACACTGAGAAATTGTGTGTGTGGTGTGTGTGGTGTGGTGTGGTGTGGTGTGTGGTGTGGTGTGGTGTGGTGTGGTGTGTGGTGTGGTGTGTGGTGTGGTGTGTGGTGTGGTGTGTGGTGTGTGGTGTGGTGTGTGGTGTGTGGTGTGGTGTGTGGTGTGGTGTGTGGTGTGGTGTGTGGTGTGTGGTGTGTGGTGTGTGGTGTGGTGTGTGGTGTGGTGTGTGGTGTGGTGTGTGGTGTGTGTGTGGTGTGTGTGTGGTGTGTGTGTGGTGTGTGTGTGGTGTGTGGTGTGTGTGTGGTGTGTGTGTGGTGTGTGTGGTGTGTGTGTGGTGTGTGTGTGGTGTGTGTGTGGTGTGTGTGTGGTGTGTGTGTGGTGTGTGTGTGGTGTGTGTGTGGTGTGTGTGTGGTGTGTGTGTGGTGTGTGTGTGGTGTGTGTGTGGTGTGTGTGTGGTGTGTGTGTGGTGTGTGTGTGGTGTGTGTGTGGTGTGTGTGTGGTGTGTGTGTGGTGTGTGTGTGGTGTGTGTGTGGTGTGTGTGTGGTGTGTGTGTGGTGTGTGTGTGGTGTGTGTGTGGTGTGTGGGAGCGCGCGTGTGTGGTGTGTGTGTGTGGTGTGTGTGTGGTGTGTGTGTGGTGTGTGTGTGGTGTGTGTGTGGTGTGTGTGTGGTGTGTGTGTGGTGTGTGTGTGGTGTGTGTGTGGTGTGTGTGTGGTGTGTGTGTGGTGTGTGTGTGGTGTGTGTGTGGTGTGTGTGTGGTGTGTGTGTGGTGTGTGTGTGGTGTGTGTGTGGTGTGTGGGAGCGCGCGTGTGTGGTGTGTGTGTGTGTGGTGTGTGTGTGTGTGGTGTGTGTGTGTGTGTGTGTGTGTGGTGTGTGTGTGTGTGTGTGGTGTGTGTGTGTGTGGTGTGGTGTGTGTGGTGTGGTGTGTGTGGTGTGGTGTGTGTGGTGTGTGGGAGCGCGCGTGTGTCGGTGTGTGGTGTGTGGTGTGTGCGAGCGCGCGTGTGTCAGTGTGTGTGTCAGCTTTATACAGAGCTCCTAAAGGGACATGGTGGTTTAACAAAAAAACACTTCCTGACTTCCTGTTTAATGTCCCGCTGGCAATGTTTCAGTTGGCTCCGTATGTTAATAGTGAAGCGGTTGCATTGTTCATTAAAATTAGCAATATTCACTGATTCGAACTTCCCAGATCAATAACTTATGAGCTAAACGTTAACTCAAATGTCCCCTCGTTCCAATCATAGTAACATAGAAAACGAGCTGCAAACTAATTTCCTTTATACCAGCTTTATAATCAGTTGATCTATGAGCAGGAAGCTGAGATACAAGCCCGAAGGGACCGTCTACAAAGTGCAAGTCCATTCGGACTTGTCTCTGTCGCCTGCTCATAGATATTTATAAGGCTCATTTTGAGGAATTAGGTTGACGCTCAATGGAACCCTTCAATGTTAACGTATAGAGCTGAAGGCATATGTATGTGCAGTGTGTAATTCAGCATTCATTGATTTGACAGTGAAACCAAAGCCCGGAGTGTGTCCAAACAAAAACCCTGTAGTAGAAAGACCATGTATTGAGGCGTGTTCAAATGACCGTGATTGTCCGAAAGATGAGAAATGCTGCAGCACTGGATGTGGACATCGGTGTACAGCTCCATATAAAGGTAATGGGGGAAAACTGACCCAGGCATCAGTAGAACATGCATTGAATGAGACATTCAGCAATCAGTGATCTGGTTTCCCCCTTTTTTTTCTTTCGAATAGCAAAGCCAGGAGTGTGTCCAGTCAAAACCTTTGTAGGAGTGTGTAAGGATTCGTGTGTCGATGACAGTGACTGTCCGAACACTGAGAAATGCTGCAGCAATAGATGTGGACGTCAGTGTAGGGCTCCATACATAGGTATGTGTTAGTGTGTGGGTCAGCTCTTTCTTTTAAATGCAGTGAGGCATTCATTGATAATGTTTTGCAAACACAGATAAACCAAAGCCAGGAGTGTGTCCAAGCGAAGTCCTCGAACCAGGAGTGTGTACCAAGTCATGTTCCTATGACCGTGACTGTCCGAACAATGAGAAATGCTGCAGCATTCGTCAATGTGGACTACAATGTGGTATTTATTTATTATTATTATTATTATTATTATAATTATTATATATTTTTTTTTTTATGAATGCCGCCATAGCCTAATTTTTTTTTTATAGCCTAGTTCAATATATAATTTTTAGCTACTTATTTTTCTTTGTTTTGAATACTGCTGAATTTAAAGGATTTGTCGTGGAGTGAGGGGTAAATTGCGTAGGCTATAGTGTTTGTTGATATAGGTTTAGTTTTATTTTCCTGCACTTAATTACAATACATATAAATTAAGTTAAATGTTTGCAAATGAGGTTAACATATTTTTTTGCAGTAAGACCAATTTCTCTTTCAACATAACTTCCTCTTTTTGGCCAGGTTACATTTCTCTGTGGCGTAGACTCTAGAGATGAGGCTTTAAAACCATGAGATTTTAGGGCAGTGATATTCAAATGACGATTGTTTTCAGTCGCCACATTAATCAACCTACGATCATTTATACGATCTGATTGGCAGCGTACTAATGTTAAATTTCTGTGCTCGAATCTGCGCTTGTTTCTACGTTGGACTGGCATTGAGAATGATAAAATAATTAAGACAAACATTTATCAAAGTACCTGAATTTAGCCCATATCACCATTTCAAGATTGTGCTTTACAAAATAAAGATTCATAATACTTGGAATACAACTTGCTCCAAGTAAAACTTGTTCATGCTTTGAGTTTTGTGCTGTGTTTCTGAAATTGAATGACTCTAAATGCACTGACTAAAGCTGAATTTGTATCCATGCAGTGGCGCCTGGTAATTGTAATGGACCTTTCTTGTGCCCACCACCGGATCAATGATGGCCAATGTCCTGCCAGACTGAAGTGTTGCCCAACCACCTGTGGCCATTGCAGTTACCACTGCTGATGATTTAACGGAAAGAGTCCTCTGAGATTGATTTTGCGTACCATACTTGAGGACTGACTTTTCACCAAATAAATCTGTTTAGTAAAACATTCCTCTGTTTTTTAATTTTTTTTTATTGTAATTATTTTTAAAACGCTTTTCTACATGAGCTTGGCAGCAAGAGTGTACTTCAGTGTAAAGCTTTTCAATTACTTTCTTTTTGTCAAAGAACCAGGAATGAAACCAAAAATGTAGGTTAAAACTGATGCAATGGTTTAACAGTTTTAAAAGACTTTCAGTATTTAGCGTGTCTAAAAATGTATCTAAAGACTCCATGTATTTATTTTTTGGATGTGACCGATGGAGTGAAGAACACCGGGGCTGGATCTATTTATTCAGAGACGGAGTGGGAAAAAACTTAAAAGCAAAAAAGAGAGAGTGTGTGGCCTTGTGTACAGGAATGGCAAAAACAGTGTAGAGGACGGCAGCCCTTGCTCTGTTGTCAGGGTCATTTCCACTCATGGTCGTTTAGGGCCATCGACAAAGATGACTAGTGGGTGCAGTTTGAGTGTAGATGGGACAAGGCTGTAGGAGTGCTGCGGTTCCTCAGTCTGTTGCTGCTGTTGAAACTCTAATGGCTAGTTCACACTACAGGATTTTAAGCCCGATTTGCAAGCAACAGCCAATGATCGCCTTATGACATTACAAAAGCCTTTTGTATTTGTAACCATCGTTGCCAAACCACAACAGGCAGCTGCTTTTTCATTATGTTTTACTCACCTCCAACTCTCTCTGACAGACAATCCCTGCTGCCCATGTGTGCTTATCCATCCTTTCACCCATATTATTACTTTTTTTTTCTTTTTTTTTCTGGGTCCTAAACAGATCATTGCGCAAACTACATGTTTTTTTTTTTTTGCCAATTTTGTCCTGCCGTCTATTTTCAAATAGACAATGCGCCATTGGAATGTGGCATTTCCCATTCCACTTCTTGTGCATGTTTTCGTGACAAAATGTGGTTTCGGGACCGAATAGAGTCGTTGGGTGACAGAGTTGTTGTCAGCTTGTGTAGTGTGTGTAACCCCCTGTTGCAGATCATTTATGTAGTGTCAAATATGGTGAGAACACCACAATGACTTCAACACTCCAGAGCAAGTCATGTAGTCTAAATAGCACAGCAATCTGCCGACATTTAAAGTTGTGTAGTGTGAACTAGGCATAAGAGAACTACTGGACTTTGCCCTTTTTGATGCAGAGCATTTTTTTTACAGTGTGGTTTTTGTGAAACTGGGTACAATATATTGCACCTATTTGTATTCTCGGGGCCATTTAACTATAAAATGATGCAGTCTTTGTTAATAGGCTTTCATTCTGTTGGCAAGGCTTCAATTTAAAATTTTACTTTCACTCGAGACAGTCCGAATGGTAATGAAAATATGCATCTTTCAGATTCACTGAGAAAAACCAATCACCTGGGCGCACTTGTGAGGATTTGTTTCAAAGTTTGCATTTTGATGCCTGAGATCTAAGATGCACCTGAGGCCGCTATACTTTTTACTTTTCTTTTAAATTGTTAAAATGTGTATTTTGAAGGGTTAATAGTAAATGCCTTATATTTTGCCAATAAAGAGGACTTTTAAATCCACCATAAAGAGGTACATATAACACTGAAAACCTTAAATAATGCCCTGCACTTATTTAATGAAAAGTTTTTTTGATCATTGCTTGACCAGCTAAAAAAAGTGGCCAAAACCCCTCTAACCATCCAGAAGGCCAACCAACTTAGGATGGTTTTAGCTGTGTGCTTTTCTTCCAGCAGGGCTACTGTACTGTAAATACTGTAAAGATGCCATTTGTATTTTTTTATGCATTATTGATGTTTTAGTCATCTCCATTTTGAATAATAGTTTAAAAGAAATGGCAGTTTTAGACTTGCTCGGCTATCCTGACTCATAATCTGTTTCTACCACAAACACTTAAAGGATGAAGTCAGATCTCTGCTGATGATGCTGTGCAACTTGTTTCGCTAGTATGACTGTTAATGGCTTCTGAAAAAATTAAATTATATCAATCCTGTTTTTTTTTTTTGTTTTTTTTTTTTAATGCTGATGTCTTCAATGAAATGAGCTCTAAGTGGCAATTTGCAAGTGATCTGATGTCAGTAGACCACTTTTGATATACAAGATAAAAATCTCTTAATTTTATTATAGTCTGAGTTGAACCACGTTTAATGTAAAAACAGCAAAAACTAAAAACCAGTGATTGAGCAAAACTCACCCTCTTACCAATTATAATGAAGACTAAAATTGCATTATTTAATATTTTCAGTATTGTTCTTTATTAATCTTCATAATTGGATGTTTATTTGAAGTTTAAGTGAATAAGAAAGTGTATGAGCTGCACAAGCAAAAATTGCATGGACATTGGTATCATATGTCAGGCACATGGAGCAAAGATTATTGTAGGTGTGTAATGTAGCATTATGTTTTCCACTGATGCATATATGGACTAAGAATGTATACACTAAAGGACAGTATTCTTTATATTTAAAGTGGATTGTGCCACATGTAAGAAAGAGGCATACGTCTATTTTTAACATAAACCAACATGTTGTTTTGTTTTTTTAGCGCAATTTTCCACCGGACAAATTGCGATTAACTCATGATTTCTGTTCTGTACGTCTGTGCGCACCAATCTTGCACTTCTATCTACTCCTCAACCAGGAGACTTCGGGTTTTCGGCATTATGTTAAGGAAGGTCTAATCTCGGGAACGCACAAAAAAAATCCAGGAAAAGATTTACTATCTCTTAGTGTTGTGATCCCATGAGGTGAGAAAATTGCGCTAAAACACTCACCGAGTTTTTATTACTTGTTTGTACCTGGTAAGGAATTGAAATTAATACTGCTCCAGAGAAACACACACAGTTGGCATGGACATAGATTTCTTCATTTTTTTTCTCCTATGGCTAATGACTAAAAAAAAAAATATTGAAAATAGTTTCAAACAAAGCCACATCAGAACTGTTGCACATCTCCAAGCAATGGCGATTCATGAAGAATCTGTTTTGAATGATAAAATTGAATGACCAACCCAATAGGCGAGCGAATAAGTTTGTAGGCTACAAATTCTTAGTATTCATAGGAGTTGGCGAGAATTACCTGGGTGACATACTAATTCTCGCGAGATTCAGACTAATTATAGTGCCTAATTATAGTGCATTTGGATATGCCTATACTTGCCTACTATATAGTAGGAGAAAACCGTACGTTAAGGAGTAGTATGTCGAAACATACGGAGCCCCTAAAGGGACGTGGTGGTGGAAATTTTTTTAGGTTGGGAGAATTTTTTTTTTCAAATCTTTTGCGTTCCCTCGCAAAACTTTTGCGTTCCCTCGCAAAATTATTTGCGTTCCCACGCAAAACTTTTGCGTTCCCTCGCAAAGATATTTGCGTTCCCACGCAAAGTTTTGCGTTCCCTCGCAAAGATATTTGCGTTCCCACGCAAAACCTGTTTTGAGCTCGGACAGACACTTCCTGTTTAATGTCACGCTGGCAGTGTTTCAGAGCTCCATACATTAATGGAGCGTTTCATAGTGTTTGAACTTGGACTCAAATATAAAGAAATGCGGTCAGTGCTTAACTCAAGGAGTTCAGTGAAGCGGGCAATATTCACATAGGCTATTCGAACGTCTCTATTCTTGAGCTAAACGTTGTTAAAGCACAAACGACACCTTTAATGTGTTTTGCAGTTTTTTTGTTGTGGTTGTTGTCTAATCAGAGACAAATAGGCTACTCTTCCTTTATAGCCTGTTATAGCTACAAATGTGTTAATAAAATGTCCAAACTTATCAAACCGATCCGAGATCAGGTAAAAACATATTGACTTTTGTTAATGGGTGTGATCATAGGGTGATCGTCCACTAGTGGCAAACGTTTCAAAACAGTTGTGACGCACCGAAGTATGTCATCTCCTAATTACGGTAGCCTAATTATTACGCGCTCTTGAGTAGTACTTGAACACACCTGAACGAGCTAATTTAAGATTAAAGCAGCGTCTTTAAGATTACACCATAAATACAGACAGGTTGGTTGGAGTTGCACCTCAAACTCTAAAGTTGTATCTTTAAAACGCGTTTTCAATAAGCGCGTTAAAATCCTCTATTTCCGTGCATTTCCAGCAGAGACAGAGTCCATGATCGCAGGCCTCAGGATGACAGCTCGACTTTACTGCTCGTTGGTCGCTGTTTTATTGTGTTCCTCTGTTTGCTGGAGCGAAAGAAACCCAGATGATCGATTCACAGGTGAGAACTTTTAAGTTCATTATAGCGCGAAGAAAATATGTAAACAACCTAAACAAAATATGACTTTATAGGCACATCTCAGACTCAGAACAGTTTATTTAGTATACAGTAGAGAGACGTCCAGTGAGAGTTAAACTTTGTATGTTGTAGTTCTAAATAGTTAAGTTTAATCCTTTATGTGTGGCATGTTTTTTTCCCCAATAAATAAAAAAATAAAAAATAAAAAAATAAAAAAAAAAATAATAAAAAAAAAAAAAAAATTTATATATATATATATATATATATATATATATATATATATATATATATATATATATATATATATATATATATATATATATATATATATATATATATATATATATATATAATTTTTTTTTTTTTTTTTTTTTTTTGACCATCCATTAGTTTGGTTACACCATTGTTACCAGATGTATGCTCACTGTCTACTTAATTTTTTTAGGATAGCCCCTATTGTAATTGTTAGTTTACAATATTCACTTTTCAAATGGTTTAACTTTTTTTTTTTTTTACTTTTGATCTAGAAAAATGACATGCATGCTTCTTGCATTCAACATATTAAATTAAGACTCTGCCATTATAGTAGTGGTCATTTTGAAAAGTACATTATTCTGATTTTTCGCTACTTCAGATTTTGCTCAGATCTTAATTGCTTCAAAAAATTGCCTCAAATGATCTTTGGACTGAAATGCATCTTTGTTCAAAAGTCATGACGTCAGAAAGCACACCATGTCGACCCAAAGGTTCTGAGGCTGTATCCCGGCCAAACTTTTGATCAATCTAAACAAAAATTGGTATGCTTTATCGCAGGGGTGTCAAACACAGTTCCTGGTGGGCCACAGCACTGCAGAGTTTAGCTTCAACCCTAATTAAACACACCTGACCAGCTAATCAAGTCCTTCAAGCTTATTTGAAGTGTGTGAGTGTGTAAGCAGGGTTGGAACAAAACTTTGTAGGGCTGTGGCCCTCCAAGAACTGAGTTTGACACCTGCCCGGTTGCATAAAGCAACTTAAGTGTAATTTTCCCTTAAGTTCGCCCATATGTTTCCCTTAAACCTAAGGGTGTTGCAGAAAAAAACCATTATGTGTTACTTAAGGGAATACTTAAGGAAAAAACTTAAAGTGCTTTATGCAACCGTGATTTATCGGAATCATGATGTGATTGTCCATGCCAAATTTGGGAAAAGCACCACCTACAGGTCATGAGATCTGGAAAATGGCTATTATTGCCATTAACTTTTGAACAGTTTGTCAGAAAATCATATCTATGGATTCCTTGTGTCATGCCAGATCTGTGGATACAGAGTTTCACTGGATTGGATAAACCACGTGTCTACCATTTTGAATTTTGACATAAATTGCAATATCCTGTTTTTTTTTTTTTTACAATTTAGCATAATTCGGTATGTCATCAACAGCATGTCCTGAGAAGCTTGAACAGAGCCAACTAGTGTTCCAGAGATGTACTTTATTCGGACAATGTATCATTTGTCACTTTCCTTAAATGTGACTGTCTGCCATATTGAAGTATATGAAGTAACGGTTGAATAACAGTTTTCATTACTCCTTCAACAAGTTTAGCCTAATTTTGTCCAAAATTGTCTTTGATCTTTAGACCGAGCCGCGCATAAATGACTGAATGGATTTTTTATATGAATTAAAGTTCCTGAGATTTTTCTCCTTAGTTGACCTTTCCTGTATTTGTTGCCTTATGTTAGTTAGCTTAGCATTCTACTTGGTAAGCATGCTATCCAAATGCCATTCTTCTAATGTAGCTCCTCAGCTATCAGGTTGACCATAAGCTACATTTAGCATTTTAATATGGTTACACTCACACTGAAGGCTCTCCTCTGCAGTTTGGTGAGTCAGTGTCAACTGAATGGCGCAAGCTGCAAACAGTGGCATTTTTCACCTCTACTTCTGAACCGCTATTTCCCCATGTACATTAGGTTTGTGCTGTTTATGTTCTTCTGGCTCTGCACTGCTGTTGCTGTTTCTTCAGGGGCATGGCCCCGAAATCGCTGCTTGCAGTTTTGTACTTGTTCTTTTTACCCCTTTAACATGCACCATTAAGCATGGGGGATAATTATAACTTGTAATTATTTATTGAAGTTTTACCTTACAAGCTACTTTTGTTTAAAAAAAGACTCATTGCATGTGTTTAATGGTTTCTGTCTGTTTTGCTACAAATGTGTTACTATTTTCTTTTTTGTGTATTAAAATGTTCAACATAATTGTCACAAAATAATAACCACCGTCCATGTTATATATTAGCATTACAATGCACTAGTAGAGGTAGGTTGAGGTTCTGTGTTGTAATGGCACTTTGTAACAATTTAGGGATAAATGGTAGATTTCTAAACTTATTTAACTTGATGCAGATAAATGTGTGGCTGTTATACTTCAGTCTGATACAAAACCCCCGTCTTACAAGTGGAAAAAGCACTACCGGTCTCCCCGATGATCCTCTTGAATCTTCTGTATAGGGGCTGGTTGGTGCCTGGTGAAACTGAATTGCGTCCCGTCGAGGATGTTTCTGATAAAGACTGCTCTGAAGGACACGAATGCAACGATTTGATTGTTGAACTGATTTGATTGTGTTCCGCCATTTAATGAAACTTGTTGAATGCAGGGAGATGTCAGAGGTCCTCCAAAAGAAACACTGAAAAAAGTTGCTATGGAGTTTCACAAATAATTACAAAAACTGCAAGTGACATATTAAATTAAAAGTGAAACTTTGAAGGAGACAGACATTTTTTTTTTTTTTAATGGAGACATTCAGCGTTCAGTAATTATGGTTTCTGTCATGTGTTTGAAATGCAGTAAAGCCAGGAATGTGTCCAAGCACGGAAGACGGAATGCTAGGACATTGTGCTGAATTTTGTTTCCATGACGGTGACTGTCCAGGGGATGAGAAATGCTGCAGTAATGGATGTGGACATGACTGTACAGCTCCATATACAGGTAGCCTATATATATTATGTTGTGGATCAGCTTTTTTTTAATTTATTTTTATCAAAATACAGTCAGGGAGTCATTCAGCATTCACTGATATGCTGTTATTTAAACCCATGACAGCGAAACCAAAGCCTGGAGTGTGTCCAAGCAAAGACATTGACATAGGATTTTTAAACTGTACGTCATGTGTGAATGACGGTGACTGTCCGAACGACAAGAAATGCTGCATCATTGGATGTGGACGTCACTGTATGGCTCCAAATGCAGGTATTTATATTTGGTGCTGTCAAGTAATTAATTGCATCAACAAAAAATCAGTAATTTTAATCATGTTTAAAAAACATTGAAGTTTAATGTTTTATAATGTAGTAATTGCACAGTTTCCAAATTAATGTCGAAACAACTTAAAGTATTTGACATGCTTGTTTAATGGTATCTCTTATGAATGAACGCCATTTAACCCTCAGACGGTCTTTGTTTTCCAGTCACATGCTGGGCCTTCCCGGTCAGAAGTGACCGGAGGCCTAAAAATGAAACTTCCTCCATCCCAGTAAAACCAATGCAATTTATTTTTGTTCTATAATATTTATTCTTTTTAATTTAGTATTTTGAGATCATTTTATTGAATTTATTAATATTTATGCAATATTTATGGTCTATTTTTGCCATTGAAAATAATTAAAAAATTTATATAAATATATGTATTTAAAAAAAAAAAAATTATACAGTATTTTAGTTTAATATAGAGTCTAGGCCAGGGTTCACCAATCTCGGTCCTGGAGGGCCGCTGTCCTGCAGAGTTTAGCTCCAACCCCAATTAAACACACCTGAACCAGCTAATCAAGGTCTCACTAGGCATACTAGAAACTGTCAAACAGGTGTGTTGGAGCTGGTTGGAGCTAAACTCTGCAGGACAGCGGCCCTCCAGGACCGAGATTGGTGAACCCTGGTCTAGGCCTTCAAAAAAAAAATGTTTGAAGCAGATTAGCACCATCTGGTGAGAGTATGGAGGAAAAGCGTAGGAGCAGGGTGTAACCACTAGATGGCATCTACAGTTCTCTATGGAGAGGCATGTGAATTCCCCAGCTGTTTATGGACACATTTACTTTTTTTTTGTACAGAATTTGTAACAAAAAATGCAATTCATTCAATTATAACACTTTTTGTAAAATAATATTACATTTTTTTTATTTCTTTTATTTTTTTTAATTTTTTTTTCAATTTCCCATTCATTTTCTATGGGGGACATTTTTGACCGAAGACCACAAGTGTGACTATTTTTTTTACGACCACTTAGCATGCTCGGATCATGACCTCAATTTTTTTTTGTATTCACATACCTAATGCCACAAAAGTCACCAAGTTTCATAACATTCCGATGAAGCTGTGATTTTTAGAAATTCAAAACAGAAAATTTATCGGTCAGAAATGACCGAGGACCGTCTGAGGGTTAAAGGTTACTTCACCTGAAAATGAAAATTAGTCCATGATTTACTCGCAGTGAAGCCATCCTAGGTGAATATGACATTATTCTTTCTGATGAAAAAAGTCCTGGCTCTTCCAAGCTTTATAATGGGAGTCTGAGTATATAGGTTTGAGGTTCATCAAAGTGCATCCACCGATGATAAAAGTCCTCGACACGAAACATATCTATTTAACTTTATCGACTAAAATAACTAGCTTCCGGCAGACGGCCTTACGCAAGTCGATTTGAGCCGAAAGAGTAACCCTTGAACTTGATGCACAATATAATGGCGAACGCGGTTGCACTGTTTGTTTGAACCGCGAGAGGCAAAACCAATTTGTTTTGCAACATTGCGAGAAGCTGCTTCCTTGTCATTCTGATTTCTGACTTATAATTTTAAAGCTGTGCAGCAAACAAGCTACAAAAAAACAAATTAGTGTTTTTTATAAGCTGTCGAGTGTCGACACCAAAAAACAAGCGTTTAAGGACACAAAAGTGGATACTTGAAAATGCAAATTAGCCTCGCATCCACTTGCTCACACTTGCTCCGCCTCAGTACTCGCTCAAATTGAGGTAAACGCTGAACGTACTGCACAATGGTGTCGACTCGGGACACTAACGGTTACTCGCGACTGTCGCCAGATTTTAAATAATACGGGCACCGGAGGAGTTAAAACGCCCTCGGAATGGCAGGGGCTAGAAAGTAATATTCAGTTGGAAGTCATAAACAATTTCACCGCTAGATGGGAGAAAATCCTACACTGTATTTAATACGAGATTTATAATCAGTTGATCTCTGTGAGCAGGCAGCTGAGAGACCAGTCTGAAGGGACCGTCTACAAAGTGCAAAATCAGAAAAGAAAGACGTTCCATTCGGACGTCTCTGTCGCCTGCTCATAGAGCGATTTATAAGGCTCATTTTGTGGAATTGGGTTGAAGCTCAATGGAATCCTTCAATGTTAACGTATGGAGCTGTCTGAATTCGCAACAAATTGCGAGAGAATGCAAAAGTGTTTTTTTTTGTTTTGTTTTTTTTGCCATCCCATATTTTTCCACCACCTTGCCCATTTAGAGCCTCTGAAGGCATATGTATGTGCAGTGTGTAATTCAGCATTCACTGATATGACAGCAAAACCAAAGCCCGGAGTGTGTCCAAACACAAACCCTGGAGTTGAAAGACCATGTATTGAGGCGTGTTCCGATGACAGTGATTGTCCGAAAGATGAGAAATGCTGCAGCACTGGGTGTGGACATCTGTGTACAGCTCCATATAAAGGTAATGGGGGGAAAACTGACCCAGGCATCAGTAGAACATGCATTGAATTAGACATTCAGCAATCAGTGATCTGGTTTCCCTGTCTTTTTTTTTTTTTTTTTTTAATAGCAAAGCCAGGAGTGTGTCCAGTCAAAACCTTTGTAGGAGTGTGTAAGGATTCGTGTGTCGATGACAGTGACTGTCCGAACACTGAGAAATGCTGCAGCAATAGATGTGGACGTCAGTGTAGGGCTCCATACGTAGGTATGTGTTAGTGTGTGGGTCAGCTCTTTCTTTTAAATGCAGTGAGGCATTCATTGATAATGTTTTGCAAACACAGATAAACCAAAGCCAGGAGTGTGTCCAAGCGAAGTCCTCGAACCAGGAGTGTGTACCAAGTCATGTTCCTATGACCGTGACTGTCCGAACAATGAGAAATGCTGCAGCATTCGTCTATGTGGACTACAATGTGGTATTATTATTATTATTATTATTATTATTATATATTTTTTATGAATGCCGCCATAGCCTAATTTGTTTATTTTATAGCCTAGTTCAATATACAGTGAACTTCTTTTTCTTTCTTGTTTTGAATACCACTGAATTTAAAGGATTTGTCATGGAGTGAGGGGTAAATTGCGTAGGCTATAGTGTTTGTTGATATAGGTTTAGTTTTATTTGCCTGCATTTAATTGCAATACTTATAAATTAAGTTAAATGTTTGCAAATGAGGTTAACATATTTGTTTGCAGTAAGACCAATTTCTCTTTCAACATAACTTCCTCTTTTTGGCCAGGTTACATTTCTCTGTGGCGTAAACTCTAGAGATGAATTTAAGGCAGTGATATTCAAATGACGATTGTTTTCAGCCACCACATTAATCAACATATGATCATTCATAGGATCTGATTGGCTGCGTACTAATGTTAAATTTCTGTGCTCGAATCAGCGCTTGTTTATATGTTGGATTGACATTGAGAATGATAAAAGTTAAGACAAGCATTTATCAAGTACCTGAATTTAGCCCATATCACCATTTCAAGATTGTGCTTTACAAAATAAAGATTCATAATACTTGGAATACAACTTGCTCCAAGTAAAACCTGTTCATGCTTTGAGTTTTGTGCTGTGTTTCTGAAATTGAATGACTCTAAATGCACTGACTAAAGCTAAATATTTGTATCCATGCAGTGACGCCTGGTACTTGTAATGGACCTTTCTTTTGCCCACCACCGGATCAATGATGGCCAATGTCTTGCCAGACTGAAGTGTTGCCCAACCACCTGTGCTGGTTTAACTATCGAAAAGAGTCCTCTGAGATTGATTTTGCGTGTCATACTTGAGGACTGACTTTTTACCAAATAAATCTGTTTAGTAAAACATTCCTCTGGGTTTTTATTTATTTATTATTTTTAAACACTTTTCTACATGAGCTTGGCAGCAAAAGTGTACTTCAGTGTAAGGCTTTTCAATTATTTATTTATTTTTTATTTTTTTTAAAGAACCAGAAATGAAACCAAAAATGTAGGTTAAAAGTTTTAAAATACTTCAGTATTTAGCGTGTCTAAAAATGTATCTAAAGACTCCATGTATTTATTTTTGGATTAGACCCAATGTCTGACTAATGTGACTGGAGTGAAGAACATCGGGGCTGGATCTATGTATTCAGAGACCTAGTGGGAAAAAACTTAAAAGCAAAAAGAGGGAGTGTGAGGCCTTGTGTACAGGTGACTGGAAAAACGGTGAAGAGGATGGTAGCCATTGCTCTGTCAGGGTCATTTCCACTCATTTAGGGCCATCGACAAAGATGACTAGTGGGTGCGGTTTGAGTGTAGATGGGACGAGGCTCTAGGAGTGCTGCGGTTCCTCAGTCTGTTGATGCTGTTGAAACACTAAGGTGTGCAAGATAACTACTGGCCTTTTTGATGCAGAGCAATTTTTTTTGAAAATTGGGTACAATATATTGCACCTATTTGTAATCTCAGGGGCATTTAACTACAAAATGATGCCGTCTTTGTTAATAGGCTTTCTTTCTGTTGGCAAGGCTTCAATTTAAAATTTTACTTTCACTCGAGACAGTCCGAATGGTAATGAAAAGTATGCATTTTTCAGATTCACTGAGAAAAAAACAATTACTTGGGTGTACTTGCGAGAGGATTTGTTTCAAAGTTTGCATTTTTAATGGCCATCTCATGAGGGTGTGATTCAGATGCCTGAGGCTGCTATACTTTCTGGGCCTTTTTTTTTTTTTAATTGTTAAAATGTGTATTTTGAAGGGTTAATAGTAAATGCCTTATTTTGCCAGGAAAGAGGAGTTTTAAATCCACCATAAAGAGGTACATATAACACTGGAAACCTTAAATAATGCCCTGCCACTTTAAAGTTTTTTTTTTTTTTTTTTTTTTTTTTTTTTTTTTTTGTGATCATTGCTTGACCAGCTAAAAAAAAGTGTCCAAAACCCCTCTAACCATCCAGAAGGCCAACCAACTTAGGATGGTTTTAGCTATGTGCTTTTCGTCCAGCAGGGCTACTGTACTGTAAAGATGCCATCTGTATTTTTTTTGATGCATTATTGATGTTTTAGTCATCTCCGTTATTGAATAATCATTTAAAAGAAATGTCAGTTTTAGACTTGCTCGGCTATCCTGACTCATAATCTGTTTCTACCACAAACACTTAAAGGATGAAGTCAGATCTCTGCTGATGATGCTGTGCGACTTGTTTCGCTAGTATGACTGTTAATAGCTTCTGAAAAAAATTATTCAATTGTCAATTGTTTTCTCTTTGAAAAAAAAAATTAATGAAATGAGCTCTAAGTGTCAGTTTGCAAGTGATCTGATGTCATTAGACTGACCCATCACCACTTTTGACATACAAGATATAAATCTCTTAATTTTATTATCTGAGTTGAACCACGTTTAATGTAAAAACTAAAAACCAGTAATTTGAGCGAAACTCACCCACTTACCAATTATAATGAAGACTAAAATTGCATTATTTAATATTTTCAGTATTTTTCTTTCTTTATCTTCATAGTTGGATGTTTATTTGAAGTTTAAGTGAATAAGAAAGTGTATGAGCTGCAAAAGCTGAAAATTGCATGGACATTAGTATCATATATCAGGCACAGGGAGCAAAGATTATTTTGGGTCTGTAATGAAGCATGGTCACCGTGATTTTGCCAAGTAAGACATGTTCCTGGATCAACATATTTTGTTGATCCTGGAATAACATTCCTGTCCCAAAATTTAGATCTTACCCTATCCCTACACCTACCCCTACCCATAACTTTTCCCTAAAATCAGAGGGAAACGATAGGTGAACGACACTAATGTCGAAGCACCTCACCCTGGTTCTAAGCCTAAACTTGACATAAACTGTAAACTTGTCCCTCAAATCTGATTGGTTGATTGGAAAGTCACCAGTGAGGCATAATGTTTTCCATTGATGCATATATGGACTAAGAATGTGTACACTAAAGGACAGTATTCTTTATATGGAAAGTGGATTGTGACAGTATTCTTTATATGGATAGTGGATTGTGCCATGTGTAAGCATGAGGCATGCGTCTATTTTTAACATAAACTATCATGATGTTGTTTTGTTTTTTGTACCTGGTAAGGAAATGAAGTTAGTACTGCTCCAGAGAAACACACACAGTTGGCATGGACATAGATTTCTTCAAGTTTCTGTCCTATGGCTGATGCATATAAATAAAAAAATAATAATATTGAAAATAGTTTCAAACAAAGCCACATCAGAACTGTTGCACATATAAGCAACGGCAATTCTTGAAGGAATCAGTGTTTTGAATGATTAAATTGAATGACCCACACATTTAGACTTACTGCTACCTACTGGCGGTTTTATTTCCAGTACACTTTACTCTGGCTGCGTTTGAAACCGCATACTTCCCTATATACAGTAGTAGGGAAAAAGCAATAGGCGAGCGAATAAGTAGGCCTATGTACAAATTCTTAGTATTCATAAAAGAGTAGGCGAGAATTACCTGGGTGAAATACTAATTCTTGCGAGATTCGGACTATTAATAGTGCGTTTGGATATGTCTATTCTTGCCTACTAGTAGGAGAAAACCGTACGTGAGTAGTATGTCGAAACATCACTATTCATAAAGAGTAGGGGAAAGTGGGGTGAGTTGTGCCAGTTTTTACTCAGTGACTTTAAAGTGAGGCCATGGCAGTAATGCCTTCAACTTAAGGATGTACATATATTTCAGGATGTGGTGCATCCCTGAGAACAATAACTTTGGATCTGAAATAAACTGTTTCAGAAATATAGCTCTTGGGAAAAAAGTGGTCTCATGGCACAACTTGCCCCTGGTGCTGGGGAAGTTGTGCCTTTGGGGGAATACAAAACAAATCAAATCAAATCAAATCAAGTATATTTGTATAGCGCTTTTTACAATACAGATTGTATCAAAGCAGCTTCACAGTATTAAATTAAAATAAAATAATACAACAAAGTTTGTTTCTAGTGGAATTTATTTATTGATAGAATAAAATTAAATATCCCCAAAATATCCCCAACTGAACAATGTAACGAATACGACTTTGGGTTAATTTGAATTAGCTCAAGAATATGGGGAATTCTGGGAATATTAATATTCATGACTCATGGTCATAATTCATAAGTCGCATGTACATTTATTTTATCAATTACCGAGATTACCTTGTTCTGTAACTGGTCTGTCCAACCTTTAATTCGTCCAGTGAGTAAAGGTAAGATCAGTACAGTTAAGAAGAGGTATTCACAAACTTCAGGGAAGTTTATGTCCTGGCCACAGACATAAAACTTTCTGAGTTTATTAATTAAAACTACTCACTGTAGTCTATCGAGCGTGTAGCAAGATCTTTTGTCTCATTGACTTTATAAAAGTGGGCTTTCAAATACAGAGACAGTTAAAAGGATATATGGATTTTAATACATGTAAAACTAAAGGTTATATGAGCTACAAATACAAACGTACGTAAAAATACAAACAATAAAACAAACACACATTTAACCAAACAATAACATAAGTGATCAGACTGAAATGAAATGAAAGAAAGAAAGAGAAGAGAAGAGAAAATTAGTAATTATTACATACAGAAACCTAAGTTCACGAGACTCCTGGAAAGCAGCTTTCAGAGAGGGTTTTAAAGTTACTTGCACGTTCGTTCTCTGTTCGGGCGAGGCTGAGGCAGGAAGCGAGGGTGTGTCCTGTTTTCCGCTGCGTCTTCCAGTGCCGCGGAAGTTTAAAAGGCTTACTGACTGTAATGTTACCGAGAAAGTTCGTCTCCCGGGACGGGAGAGGTTGCAAATCTTGGTTGCAAAGACGGCAGGCTTTTACATGACGCGGGCCATGTGTCCCAGAGGCCAAGGCGATGCCTGTCCAACCGGAGCAGCGCTGCACGTGGAGAAGGAGGAGGTCAGGGACCGGAGAAGCGAGGAAGTGGGATCAGCGGGATCGATGAGAGAAGAGAGAGAGAGAGGAGAAACAGGGTCTCTTGCTTTTTAAAGACACTTGTTTACACCCTCCTGTTGGGGACAACATCTAATCAGATCTCCTTATCTGACAGCGGGAACATTTTCTTTGTGTGAAGAAGAAACGCCTACTTTGACTTTGTCATGTGAGAGATGGAATTCGTATTTTCTCTTTCAGAAAAGATAATACCCATAAGAATACATTTCATTGTAATCTCATACATATATGCAATTCCGTGGGATCCCTACGATTAGAATGATACTAGACATGGATATGTACAGAATATGGGAAATACAGATATGCATTTCTAATGTAGGATTCTGAGCATCTTAAGAGTCCATTGATTTCTATGATAGAACATAGAAAATCTCAATCTGCCATGGAAATTATACACACATAAAAATACATATCAAAAACATGGCTATTGGATCGCATGTGTGGAAGTGTATGTTTCAAAGTCCACGAGTGTGTTTGTGTGTGTGAGTGTGTGTGTGTGTGTGGGTCATGAGGTTGTAAAGTCACAGGGAGTCCATGCTGACATGGGGGTTTTAGAACGGATTGTCCGAAAGAACAGGGTTCCTTTTGTGACTAAAATGTTCCTCTGGGGAACAACAAATTGCAATTTTGACTGTTCATGGTAGACTTAGCGGCACCATGCACAGACCCGTTGTCTGAAAAGACAACGAAGGATGTGTTTGGAGACAAGGATTTACTAATTGGAACAGCATGTGACCGCAGGTCAGGCATTGTCGCTACAACAAGCCAAAGGCAACAGTGGCAAGGAACCGAAAAAACTCCATCAAGTGACCTAATGGTGTCCAAAAAACTCCATCAGGTGACCTAATGGAGAAAAAAAAAAACCTTGGGAGAACCCAGGCTCAGTCGGGGGCCAGTTCTCCTCTGGCATTTATGAACTAGAGGCCGGATTGTAGTTTGAACTGTGAGATTAACAATATTATATGAATGCCTGGCCGAAAAGATGCGTCTTTAATCTAGTTTTAAACTGGGAGAGCGAGTCCGAGCAACGAACAGTATCAGGAAGACTATTCCAGAGTTTCGGAGCCAAATGTGAAAATGCTGTCCCTCCTTTGGTTGATCTGGATATCCTAGGTATGACCAAAAGCCTTGAATTTATGGATCTTAAAGAGCACGATGGATTATAGGGTGATAGAAGATCCGTTAAATAGACTGGAGCTAAGCCGTTTAGGGCTTTATAAGTCAGTAGCAATACCTTATAATTAATACGTAACTTTATAGCCAATGTAGTGATGATAAAATCGGTGTTATATGATCATATTTTCTTGATCTAGTAAGAACTCTAGCAGCTGCATTTTGGACTAACTGTAGCTTGTTTATTGAGGATGCAGGACAACCGGCTAATAAAGCATTACAGTAATCTAGTCTCGAGGTCATGAATGCATGAACTAACTTTTCTGCATCAGAAACTGATAGCATATTACGTAGCTTAGCAATGTTTCTAAGGTGGAAAAAGGCTGTTTTTGTAACATACGAAATATGATTTTCAAAAGACAGGTTACAATCGAGTATAACACCCAGGTCTTTTACCGTAGAGGATAAAGTAACAGGACATCCTACGATGTCAAAGTTGTATTGTGAGAGGTTCTGTGGGCGGTTTTTTGAACCGATAAGTATTACCTCTGTCTTGTCTGGATTTAATAAAAGAAAATTATGCGTCATCCAATCTTTTATATCTTTAACACACTCTGTCAATTTGGATAATTTAGCGTTTTCATCCGGCCGTGATGAAATATAGATTTGAGTGTCATCAGCATAACAATGAAAACTAATTCCATGTTTCCTTATAATATTTCCAAGTGGCATCATATATATTGAGAATAATAGAGGGCCTAACGCAGATCCCTGCAGCACTCCATAGTTTACTGGAGTTATGATCGATTTTTCTCCATTTAAATAGACAAAATGGTAGGGGTCAGATAAGTATGATCTAAACCAGCTTAATGCTTGTCCTTGAACACCAGTATAATTTTGTAGTCGATCTGAGAGTATTGTGTGATCTATAGTATCGAACGCAGCACTTAGATCAAGTAAAACTAGTATTGAGATACAGCCTTGGTCAGAAGCTAAAAGTAAATCATTTGTGATTTTAACGAGCGCAGTTTCAGTGCTATGATGCGGCCTGAATCCTGACTGAAACTTTAGATATCATTTTCTTGCAAGAAAGAGCCCAGTTGAGTGGACACAACTTTTTCTAGTATTTTAGACATAAAAGGTAGATTTGAAATGGGTCTATAATTTGCTAGATTATTATGATCTAATTGTGGTTTCTTAATGAGAGGTTTTATAACTGCCAGTTTAAATGTTCTTGGAACATGACCTAAAGATAAAGATGAGTTAATAATATTGAGGAGAGGCTCTTCCACTACAGGTAACACTTCCTTCAGTAGTTTAGTTGGTATAGGATCTAATAAACATGTTGTTGTTTTAGATGAAGTGATAAGTTTATTTAACTCTTTTTGTTCTATAGTTGTAAAGCACTGTAATTGTTCTTGCGGGGTGATAATTGAGGCTGAATTATAAGGTGCGATTGAGGATTGAATGTTTACAATTGTGGTTCTGATGTTTTCTATTTTCTCAGTGAAGTTAATAAAATCATTACTACTAAACTGTAACGGGATATTTTGTTCGGGTGACGTCTGTTTATTTGTTAGTCTAGCCACAGTGTTAAATAAAAACCTAGGATTGTTTTGGTTGTTTTCTATTAGTTTGCGGAGGTGCTCAGCCCTGGCCGCTTTTAGGGCCTTTTTATAACGTGACATACTGTCTTTCCACGCGATTCTAAAGACCTCTAAATTAGTTTGTTTCCATTTACGCTCTAAATTACGGGTTTCTCTCTTTAGAACATGCGTAGTATTATTGTACCATGGTGCTTTAATTTTCTCTCTGACCTTTTTTAATTTAATGGGTGCAACAACATCCAATGTTCTAGAGAGAATGGTGCTCATAGTGCTAGTTAGTTCTTCTAGTTCATCTGTTTGTTTGGGTTCAGGCAGCAGCTGAGACAGATTAGATAAGCAATTTGAGAAATTATCGATGGTGGATGGAAGGATTGTTCTGCCTGGTCGATAACGCGGCGCCGCATGACATATTACAGCAGTACGTAATATGCAAGTTACCAAGTAATGGTCAGTGACATCATCACTTTGTGGAATGATATCTATATCGGTTGGATCGGTTCCATATGATATAATTAAATCGAGTGTGTGATTAAGACGATGAGTTGGTCCGGTGACGTTTTGCTTGACCCCAAAGGAATTTAATAAATCTATAAACGCAGCCCCTAACGCATCATTTGAATTATCTACGTGTATGTTAAAATCTCCAACAATTAATACTTTATCGACATTGACCAATAGATCTGAGAGAAAATATATATATATATATATATATATATATATATATATATATATATATATATATATACGGTAGCCAAGGCTAGAGATAATATGGATTTTTTTCTAACATCTAAGAGTGTAACATTTAGTACAAGTACTTCAAACGAAATAAACTTATAACCCGTTTTCTGAGTAACATTGAGAATATCTCTATAGATTGTTGCAACACCGCCGCCACGACCAATCAGACAGGGTTCGTGCTTATAGGAGTATCCAGATGGAGTAGACTCATTTAGACCGAAATTATATTTCTTTATTGTCTACTTACAAAGTAAGAGAAATTCATATTCATTCATAAGACGCCAAATACAGATTCATAATATTTTACAATAGACATAGCTTCTGAATTTTTTACAATTTTAAGAGACTTCATTAACAGAGTGAGTTCGTTAGAGAAAACCTTGTATAAAGGAGGAGATTTTGACAATCTACATTTAGGAATGAAAAATTTGCCATTCAGGATGATAAAATTTACAAAATTGTGAATATTTTTATCATCATTCTCAAAATAGCAAATAATTTCCTTCACATTCAGTGTTATTGTTAGATTATTTTTAACTGAAAAAGTAAAAAAAACAATCTTTCCAAAATGACTTTACACTCTGGCAATCAACAAACAGATGATTTAAAGACTCCCTCACAGTTGTTACAAAAGGAACATTCTTTCCCAATTTCCATAAAATTAGAAAGCCACATATTAGTTGGATATATTTTGTGTAAGATTTTCAGGTGAATTTCTCTTACTTTGTTAGAAATACAAAATTTGTAAGGGAGCAGCCATGCTTTTCTCCAATTAACATCTCTTAAAATATAATACCAATAAAATTTCCCTCTTGGAGTAACTCTCTTTTGTTCGTTAAATACTTGCCTTATATCTTTATTAGTAAATTTTTTTATCAAAAATATATTTACCATTTATAAAGAGATCGTAATCTTTATTTTCAACTTTATAATAAGTCAGGTGGCTGCACATTAAATTAATAAGCCCAGAGGGAATAGCTTTAATAGCTTGAATTTTTAAAGATGAATCAAATAAATCGCTTAAATACATTAACCCGTGATCCAACCATTTCTCAAAAAATAAACTCTTGCCTTTAACTGTAATCAATTCGTTGTTCCATATTTTCATTCTGTGAGGAGAAAAATTATGCACAAAGCACAATTTCCAGGCCAAGAGTGCTTGCTCATGGAATTTAGACAGTTTTATAGGTAATTTAGATGGTACAAAATTGCAAGTTAAAAGAAATTTAAGACCACCGACCCTCTTAAAAAATTATTAAAGATTTAATCTCTTCTTAACCAATTGTCAAAAATCATTTTTGTTTTTTTAATCTTGTTATTAAAATTGAGATGCTGTCTAACTGTCAAATTTTTAGATATATAAATTCCTAAATATTTCACATATTCTTTCACTGGAATGTTAAACATTGAATGTTCAGAAGAATCATGCACTGGGAGAATTTCACACTTTGTAATATTTAACTGGAGACCCGAGGCATCAGAAAAAGTTTTAACTAATTCAATTGCATTCTTAATTTGAGTCTTATATCTTTTAGAAATAAAGTTGTATCATCAGCCAATTGTGATACTTTTATTTCTCTATTAAATAATGTTATACCATGTAAACTTGGATTTTTAATTATACTAATCGCTAATAGTTCCACAACAATTAAAAACAAAAATGGGGAAATTGGACAACCCTGCCTCACTCCTCTGTTATTGTAATTTGTAATATAATTTCCAGTATCCACGAATAATACTACTCTTACACCCATCAAAAGAGACTGATATCAATTTGTGATCTGATAGAGGGGCACAAGTAATTTTTGTTTCTGAAACATAGTTGATTAAGTCATAAGAAATCAACCAGTAATCTATTCTTGATTTTAAAGAAAAAGTGATATTATTCCAAGTATAATCACAACAATTTGGATTCAAATATCTCCACACATCAGAAACTTGTAAAATGTCAGTTATAAAATCAAATAAATCTGAATTTCGTGAACTATGTTTGGGTGGAAAGCGGGTTGAAATCACCACCAACAATTACATATCCATCCGCTTCTTCTTTAAACCTGTTATTGTATCACAAATCTTCTTAAACATTTCTAAATTGTGTACTCGAGTATTAAATCCATAGACATTGCAAATTATTAAAGTGGAATTGTCCAGTTTAACAGTCAGTATAATCCATCTTCCATTATCTGAACGAATAGACTCCAAAACATTGCCTTTGAATTTGTTAAAGAAAATTGCGACACCTGCTGAGTGATTGGATCCATGACTAAAAATTGCATAATCTCCCCATTGGGTTTTCCAAAAATTCGAATCAGAGTCACAAGAATGAGTCTCTTGAAAAAAAAAAAGTATTTGAGCTTCTGTATGTCTTCCAAAAAGAAATATAGCTTTTCTTTTAACAGCGTCACGAATGCCTCGAACATTTAGCTAAATAAATTAATTTGAACTTACCAAACTTGTAATCAGCCGTTTCAAAAATTTAACTAATTAACCAGTAGCCTATGGAACAAGTACCTTTGGAGAAAGTCAAAAACTGAGAAAGCATGAAACATTAGGCCTACATCAATCACAACACTTGCGTCGATCCCGATATGTATCCATAACTGCTGGCGGGTACCATCCGCTCAGGTAATGTCAGGAACACTGATGCGCACCCCTTCAATGTAGGCAAATCCTCCTCGAAAGCCGGCCTTCTTACCCTCTCTCGCACGTTTCACCAGTGGCCATGCTTTTTTTCCTTGCGGCTCGTTCGTCCGAAGACAGATCTTCTTTGATGTGTAGCCCGTTTTCCTTCAGATAGTGGTTGTCTTTGGCATCTCTCCACACTGTATCTCGATAAAGACGCATGGCGAACTGAATAATTATCACTCTGGGGCGACCATCTCCTCTTCCCTGTCCCAGTCTATGAACCGAATCCACGACATCTGGAAGTTTGTGCGTCAGACTCAGGTTAATACAGACATGTCGACTGACAAATGCAGTGTCGACGAGATGGACACAGAAGAAGAATTTGAGACATCTTTTCAGAGAGTATTTACACAAAAGATTTAATTTGTTCCAAATCTAAACCTATTGACATACATTTTCTGGGACATTATTGCGTGACAGGAACTGACGTATAAGCTCGACCTCAGGTAAAAACATGCAGAAAGGCTTAAAATTACAAAATACCTCTGGTTGGTGTCAGTGTGTGATGAGAGGCAAATGAGGTCACTTCCTGTGATTTGGGACCTTAAAGACATATCACACACTTTTCTTGGAATCTTTTATGCAAGTGTGACATGACATAACCCGGGGACACTTCTAAAAAATCAATTTATTTATTATTAATTAATTTTACTGAAGATTTTAATCGAATATAACATCTTAAATGTGCTATGGTATTGTTTTTTCTATGAATTTCAAATGTATAATTATTATTTATATGATGTATAGAATTGAGATTTGACCTGGGACAGTACATTTTAGGGGTTCTTAATTTTAAAAACAGTTTTTTAAACAAAAATAAAAAACAATTTAATCAAATACATATTCATATTCAACATATTCTGTTGTAAAACCCTCTAAATTAATTCACTGTATGACAGTTTTGGGAAATATGTGGATTACACCAGTTTTATAAAACAATAGTAGTGCCAGGACAGCAAATGTACGTTTCTGGTAGAATGTCCCAGTTCCTGTCACACAATAATGTCCCATAAAATGTATGTAGTGAATGCCACAGGTAATCTTCTTGTTTCATTGCAGATGAATATGTTGACTACTGCTAACATTTGTTTATTTATTTATTTTGAATAAACGCCTAATTTCAATTCAAATTCAATTTAATTTTGATGCTGCAAACGCTCATAAATGATAGATACAAATCTCTCTTTTGTCTGCGACAAAGATGAGCTGCATTTTAAGTTGTGTTTTGTTTATTAAAAAAAAGAACAAATGTTTATAACTGTATATTTGCATAATAATGAGTAATCAATGCAATTCAAACAGATTCCAATGGCACCAGTTAGTGCAGCGGAGAGGCAAAGACAGTGTCGGGCCCGTCGAAATGCTGATCCAGATAGGAAGGAGAGGCATCTTCAGAAAGAGAGCGACAGATGAAAACTAAAAAATAGCAGGAAGAAAAGTATTAAGGAAATGAGTGAGAGAGAACAAAGGCATAAGCGCAAGTTATGGCGGGAACAACAGAGACAATGCAGGCTGAACCGAAAGGTCACTGATTTGCAGCCACAAGGAGAGCCAGAACCAGGGACAGAGCCAAACTCAGGGCCATCATGGTTAGCAAGGACCAACTTTCTGATGACTCACACATAACATTATTAATAACTCACTATTGAAGTAATACAGCATTATAACCATTAAACGTACATTTAAGTTAGTAAGAAGGTGGTCAATTCAGAACGTCGGTTCATCCTTCGGTTCTTCCCCTTCAGTCACACATTCACACTCTCTCACTCAAAACTCTGTCCCTCTCATACACACTAATTATTCATTTCTATTGAATTGTTTTCTAATGTAATCTATGTTTTTGGCAGGCAAAAGTTATCTGGACAAAAACATTCCAAGAAGATGAGGAGAAAGCTTCATGTTGAACTAAATGTACTGAAAAAGATGATTTGTGATGAGAGAAGAAAAAAGGAAAAATATATAAAAAAAGGTTTGAGAGATTGCTCAAAAGATCAGGGTCCCCGAATACAAAGAGACAATACACTAGGAATGGAACCAAAGAAGATCAACATGAACGTTTCCAAGAAGCATTGGTTGAGGACCTACAAAAACGCGTTCTGCAAACTGCAAACATGAGGGTTATCACAAGCCTTTTGTCAGGGTCAATTCTAAAAAAATACAGATTGAAAAAATATGCCCAAGAAACTTTAGGTTTTGCTCGGCGTCGCTGGAAAACGGTCAGGGGGGATCCATATGCCTTCTCAAGAAAGAAGTGTGTCCGCATGTCGGAGGATTTAAAAAACAATGTAAAAACATTCTACTTGAGAGATGATGTCAGCCGCATGACCACTGGTAAAAAGCAGACCGTCACAAAAGTGAAGATAAGAATGCAAAAGAGATTTCTCTTAGATACGCTCAGGAACCTGCAAATGAAGTACTTGTCGGATAATCCAGAGAGATCCATTTCATATGCGCTGTTTTGCAGACTGCGGCCATACTGGGTAGTGCACCCTACAATATCAGACAGATCTACATGCCAGTGTAAACTGCATGAGAACCTGGGCTTCATAGCTCAGAGGCTTCATAGCCTGGCATTACTTGCCACCCCAGATCTTGATACGTTGACAACACAAATATGTTGTGATCCAAATAGCAGGGATTGTATGCACAATCTCTGTGGGATCTGCAGAAATAAAGACTTCCCCATGCTGAAGGAGTATGAGGGCTCCACCCAAGTGGAGTATTGGCAATGGGTGACTGAAGAGGCAGAACACTCAAAAGAGTCTTCAAGAAGACTGTGAAAAAGACCATTGAGACATCTCTAGAGGGTCTAATTGAACTTTTTAGTGATATGATGTCTAAATATAAACGCCATCTCTTCAACATCCGCCAACAATACAGATACTGCCGGGAACTGAAACAGAACCTGGATGAGAATGAATGCATTATCCATGTGGATTTTTCAGAAAATTATGTATGCAAGTATGCCTCTGAGATCCAGGCTGTGCACTTTGGTGCATCCCACAAGCAAGCCACGCTACACACAGGGATACTGTATGCAGGAGCCAATGCGGAGCAAGTTTGTTTCAGTTCTATCTCTCCATCCCGACAGAAGGGCCCCCCTGCCATATGGGAACATCTACAACCTGTGTTGTCATACGTGAAGAACCGCTTCCCTCTGGTTTATGTAGTTCATTTCCTCAGTGATGGTCCATGCTCCCAGTACAGACAGAAGGGGAACTTCTTCCTCTTCACTTCCCTTCTGTACAAAACTGGGTTTAAAGCTGGAACTTGGAATTTCTTTGAAGCCAGTCATGGCAAAGGGGTGCCGGATGGGGTTGGGGGTACCCTGAAGAGGACAGCTGATCGTTTGGTGAGCCACGGTTGCGATTTAAAAAATGCAACAGATCTGTTTGACGCTTTGGTCAATACAAACACAACTATTGTGCTGTTTTATGTCAGTGAGGAGTCCATTGACAAAGCAATAAGAGAGATGCCAGAGAGCATTCCCCAGGTACCAACAACCATGAAGATCCACCAGGTTGTCACAACCACAGCTGGTGAGATGGTGTACCGTGATGTGAGCTGCATGTGTGCTGTACAGAAGGTACTTACATGCACGTTTTGGTGCCAAATCCTTCTCATTCAAGTCAGAAAGCAGGAAATCTCGTCCATTGCAGGAGATTGCATGGGGTCCTGATGTTGTGGATAGGTGGTGTGTGGTCAAATATGATGGAGACCTGTACCCAGGCATTATCAAAGCCTTTGATGAGGTGCAGGCGCAGGTCAAATGCATGCATCATGTAGGGGTTAACAGGTATTTCTGGCCCGCGCGAGAGGACGTGATTTGGTATGTGTTTGATCACGTAATCAGTTTCATACCTCCTCCCCGACCCGTAACTGCTCGACACCATGAAATTGAAAGAGATGTGTGGGCAAAACTTATTGCCCACATTACTGAGGGTTAGGGTAGTACATTACTTACAGTAAGACTCAAGGACATTAATTTGAAAAGTTAGTCCTGGAACAAACCATCAAATACAAATACATCAATTTGTTATTAAAAAAGCATACCTAACTGAATCAGTTATATTACCTGCATGTAAGGATTTAATCATTAATGTTTGTAAAAATACATGTTTAGCTGTTTTAGTGACTGTTTTTAAATGTCTTTTTCTTGTTAGTGCTGATACAAAAAATGAAATACATCAATTTGTTATGTGTTTTTTTAAAAGCTTACATAACTGAATCAGTTTAGTATTACCTGTAAGGATTTAAGTTAATGATTTAAAGAATATGTCTTGAACTCGTTTAAAAATGTGTTTTATGTGTTGCTACTTGTTCATCATTATTCACCCTAACCTAACCCTAACCATAACCCTAACCTTTTTAAATAAAAAAGATTCAACTGTTAAAAAATGGTTTTGTACAACAATATTAATTAATACAATAATACTAAAGACAAGTGTGCTGTGTGTATTGTTTCTTCTATTATACAACTCTTAAGTTACTGATTCAATAAGGAATCTGGGTAAAGATATATGATAACATATATAGGATATATTAATGAATTTTACTTGTAGCCTACACAGGTTTAAAGTGGCTGATAATAGGCCTATTAGAGAATTAAAATACTGTTTACTTTTTATAATCGAGACTATCTTTTCCCATTGTTAATTGTGTTTGATTAATTTTATTAATAAAGACTTATCCACTATGTAAATACAGATTTTTAGTATATTACTACAAATTATAAACATTTTGTTTTTTTAGTTTTTCAGAGAAAATCTGGTCATTTTAATGTAATTCGGAATGCTTGATGGAAAAAATGTCAATCCTGTCACAACATTGTCAACCCTGTCACACCACGGTCAGTCCTGTCACAAAGTATATTTTAGTCCAAAAATGGCTATTTTGATTATAACAATTATTGAAATGGGTATATAGTGATAGTAAAGACTGGATTATATATTTACAATAATGCGTTGGTAACAAACTTTACCCCAAAAGCCCCTTATTCAACAACATTATGTGAACCTGATGGTCATTCTTTATCTAAGAGCCCACAAAACAAGCAAAATCAGCCTGATAGCTGTGTTTTTTTTAATGAATTATATGTTTCCTTCAATAAGGGACAGATCCTCATTAAAATGATGATATTTGTGCAGAAGAGAGCATATTCTTTAACACACTTACATTATCAGCCATGTCTGTGACGGAGCCTGACATTTTAAAGAGTAACTGCATATTAAAATGCTTATTATTCAAAAATTATTATGTGCCTAGGTGGGATTTCAATAATTTACAATTATTCACTATCTCCTTTGTTAAAGTCAGTGTTAAAGTTGAAGGTTAATACTACTTTTTTTTGGGGGGGGGGGGGGGGGGGGGGGGGGGGGAATAGAAAATGTACGTTTCTGGTAGAATGTCCCATTTAATACTTGATTATTGAACTTATTTACAAACAGGGCTGTACTAAACGGTATAAGCTTTGACGTTTCCTAACTTTTTTGCATGTCGATTCACGTGGTGAGAAAAAAAAAACAATTTAAAAAAAATAAATAAAAAAATAATATATATATATATATTTAACGCAAAACTTTCCTCACAGAGAGGCAGCACCTGTCGGGGCAATCTTTCTTTCTTTCTTTTGTGCTTGTTTTGACGTCATAACATGACAGGAATTAAAAGCTTCATTGGAAAACTTAAAGGTTCAAATGTAGATATGACATGACGAAAATGACGTTCAGTACGGCCATGAACGTCAAAGTATGAACGGTCAGAATGACCGCTGTGGTCGTTCTAGTAGTTATGGAATTCCGGTAGTTCTAGTTGTGTGATAATAGGGTGTGATCGTCCACTAGTGGCAAACGTTTTAAAACAGTTGTGACGCAACATTATTAGCACTTGAACACACCTGAACGAGCTAATCAGGGTCTTTAAGATGACGCCACTGTTGGAGTCGCACCTAAAACTCCAAAGTTGTATCTTTAAAACGCGTTTTCAAAAAGCGCGTTAAAACCCTCTAATTCCGTGCATTTCCAGCAGAGACAGAGTCCACTGTGAGATCGCAGGCCTCAGGATGACAGCTCGACTTTACTGCTCGTTGGTCGCTGTTTTATTGTGTCCCTCTGTTTGCTGGAGCGTAAGAAACCCGGATGATGGATTCACGGGTGAGATCTTTTAACTTCATTATAGCGCGAAGAAAATATGTAAATAACCTATATGTTGCTCTTCAGCTATCAGGTTGACCAAGCTACATTAGTATTAAATAAGATTAGCATGTTAATATAGTTAACATGCAAAGTAATTCTTTAGTGTCCTCAGTCTCACACTGAAGGCTCTCATCTGCAGTTTGGTGAGTGGCGCAAGCTGCAAACAGTGGCATTTTTCACCTCCACTTCTGAACAGCTGTTTCCCCGTAGACATTAGATTTCTGGTGGAAAAAGCCATTTCAGCACTCTCAGTCTCCCTGATGATCCTCTTGAATCATCTTCTGTATAGGGGCCGGTTGGTGCCTGGTGAAACTGAATTGCGTTTCTGTTTCTGATAAAGACACAAATGCACCGATTTGATTGTGGAACTGATTTGATTGTGTGTTCTCCCTGCATTCAACAAGTTTCATTAAATAGTGGATGTCAGAGGTCCTCCAAAAGAAACACTGAAAAAAATGTTGCTGTTGAGTTTCACAAATAATTACAAAGAAACTGCAAGTGACACATTAAATTAAATGTGAAACTTTGAAGGAGACAGACTGATTTTTTTTCATGGTAAAGAAAATTATTATTATTTAATGGTGAAGGAGACATTCAGCATTCAGGAATTATGGTTTCTGTCATGTGTTTGAATAACAGTAAAGCCAGGAGTGTGTCCAAGCACAGACGGAGGGATAGGATTGTGTGCTGAATTTTGTTCCCATGACGTTGACTGTCCGGAGGATGAGAAATGCTGCAGTAATGGATGTGGACATGCGTGTACAGCTCCATATACAGGTATTTATATTTTATTATATTAGTGTGTGGATCAGCTTTTTTAAAGTCAAAATGCAGGGAGTCATTCAACATTCACTGATATGCTGTTATTCAAACAAACACATGACAGTGGAACCAAAGCCCGGAGTGTGTCCAAATAAAACCCTTGAAGTAGCAGTGGCAGGAGTGTGTGTCGAGTCGTGTTCCCATGACAGTGATTGTCCAAATGATGAGAAATGCTGCAGCAATGGATGTGGACATCAGTGTACGGCTCCATACATAGGTATGTGTTAATGTGTTATGTGTAATGTTATGCAAACACAGATAAACCAAAGCCAGGAGTGTGTCCTAGGAAAATCATTGAACTTAGAGTGTGTACCAAGTCATCGCGCAAAAAGACAGATTTGTGAACAATGAATTCTAAACAGCCCAAAACCAAATTTTGGATTGTTCAACAAAGACATATGGAATTAATAAAACAAACTTGCCACAGAAGTCCTTGCAATGGCAACCCACTGGAAATTGATGCTGTAAAGGGAGACAAAAGTTAGGTAAAGAGAATTAATGTTACACATGCAGGCAGACAGATAGATACACAGACAGACAGGCAGACCTTTGCCTTTGGGTTTTATTTTTCAAGTTAAATTATTGTGCAAAATAGAAAATAGAAAAAGCCACCGCTCATCCGTCAATGAAGTCTTATAGTGAGGTGCTGCTAAACTAAATAATCATAGAAAATAGTACAAATACAGCAGCCGCACACTCAAAAACTGTGCAAGATCAATTTATTAGCAAGCTTTCGGTCTTGCGACCTTCTTCAGGCATACAAACAAAGTGAATGTGGCCATACAAAAGGGCTCTTGCCAATCACCTCTCCTAATAAGTTAAATTATTGTAAAATGTCATTTTATTTCTGTTTTGGTAAAGCTGCTGAATTTTCAGCATCAAGGATCATGTGACACTGAAGACTGGAGTAATGACACTGAATTCACTTTTGATCACAAGAATTAATTACTTTTCAAAATATATTAAAATAGAAAATACAAAAACTGTATTTTACTGTATTTTACTTTTACTGTATTTTTTAAATGAATGCAGCCATGGTGGGCATAAGAGACCTCTTTCAAAAAAGTGGAGCAGTTCCTTCTGCCAAGGGCTGCCTTTTCATTCAGAATACATAATGAGAGATTATAGTTTTATTTTAATTTTTTCATTTTAAAAGTAGACATTTCAAGCTTTTTATAGAAAGTGCAAATCCTGTTTGTTTTGTCAATTTTACAAAAGCACAGCATTTTGGTGTTATTGTGAGTGTACACAAATGCAATTTTGAATGATTAATTACCCGTATCTGTATGACCAAAAATGACAGAGTATTTAAGTTTTCCACAGGGTAAAAGAATGCAAGAGATTGCGCGTGTGCCTCCATGTCATGCAGTACCTAAGCGTGCTAATAGTTTAGCTTCCACACTCCTCCGCATAAACGCTTGCTTGCTTCTTGGACCACACAAAAATGTTAAATGACTATCTAAATGTGAGAGATCTTTGTCCTGTCTCAGACATTTGAAGACATATTTGAGAAGCAACTGTGGGGATGCCCGAAACCGCAGCTTGGAACATTTGACCATCGATCGATATACATAGAGCAAAGGCTCTGGTTTGAGACTTTAAATAGCAAGTAAATGTATCCCAGTGCTTTTTGTTGTCTCATTGTCGTTGACTGAAATTCCAAAATGCTTGCAGTGAATTTCTAGGCCTTTATAAAAAAATATTTGGGAACCGACTGATCTATGTACTTGTTTAACTTCATAAAATGAGAAAGTTTAAATGGTAATCAAATAATCATGTAAAAAAAAAAAAAAAAGGTTAAATCGAGTGGGTGAGGTTTTTCCCTCATGTTAATTTTATTCATGTAAATGAGCAAAAATGTTTTATTTTTCATCAATAATTGCCCTGCTCCCCCTGTCAATGATCTAGCGCCCCCTCAGCACCTGCATTCAAAATTTGCCGCTGCCCCTGGCTATAAACGATGAGAAATGCTGCATCAGTGTACAGCTCCATATAAAGGTATTTGTTATATTGACACCCCACACACACAGTTTTTCATAAATAGTTTATATTTGTCAAACTACATGAATTTGGCTCATTGCACCATTTCAAGCATTTGGCTTTACAAAATAAAGATTAATAATACTTGGAAAACAATTCGCTCAATAAGTAAAATGTTTTATTCATCCCTAAGTGTTTTGTGCTGTGTATCTGAGGTTGAATGCAGCTAAATGCACAGACTACAGCTGAATATCTGTATCCATGCAGTGTGAATGTCATGCTCTGTTTTTGTGCAGACAACCGTTGCCATGATGACCTGCCAGACAGAAGTGTTGCCACACCACCTGTGACTATTGCAGTTACCAGTCCTGATGATTTAACCATCAAAAAGAGTCCTCTGAGACTGATTTTTGCATACCATAATTGAGGTCTTACTTTCACCAAATAAATTTCAGTTTAGTAAAACCTATGCATGTTGTGGTTTAAGGCTTTAGGAGTGTTGCCGTTCCTCAGTCTGATGACTCTGTTGAAAGTGTGCAAGAGATCTTCTGGACTTTGCCCTTTTTGAAGCTTGTAGATTTTTTTTACTTTTACTGTGGACTTGGATATACTGCACCCCCTGCTGCCTTCTTGGAATTTAACGTGTGTTAAACACTTAGACACCCGGTTTGTTTTACCTCTAATGCCGAAGTGTTTGATTCTCACGGATCCCCTGGGGTGAGAGGGTAGAGGTGTTTTTACTAAGTTATATTTTTGGCCTTTTTATGTCTTATTGGATGGGACAGTACAGAGTAGACAGGAAAGCATGGGGCAGAGAGAGAGACGGGAATGGGATCGACAAAGGATTAAATTTTGAAGTAGGCTATAAATTTAAACTGTTAAATTATATAGAATGATCGTGTCTCCTTGGAGGAAACCACAAGATTCCTGTGGATGGGGGATGTTTTTTGCGATTAACTTTTTGAAACCGACTTTGTGAACCGTGTTGGTGAATCGATCATCCAAGGTATATTCTCTCAGGTTTCTTTAAAATATCTCAGTTTTTCCTTTCGAAGATGAACGAAAGTCTTAGATGTTTTGGAACTAGTGAAGGGTGAGTGATCATAACAGAATTTAAAGGTTTTTTTGGGGGGGGGACTATTTAATAGAAAACTTGTCTTTATTTTTATCCAAGTTTTTCAGGTAACCTCGTTATTTTGTGATTCTAGGTAAGATTTGTATTAAATTAACGTTACTTGTCTGTTACACTGACACAAAGTGTAACAGCAAGTCTTTTTCAGTTCAGCTACATTCAATTGGACCAATCAGAGCCAAGATTTTCAAGTCGAAGCAGACTGGAAGAGATGACGGTTCTGCCCTCTAAAGTTACTGGTAAATTTTAGTTGCTGTTTGCATGAATAAATAGCTCACTGTTGTGTTTTTTCCTAGGTGGATAGGTCTGCTATGCATTTGCTAATATGACAAACACGTGGTGGAATACTGACAATAACTGCTGTAACATGATAGTGACACTGATTTCTAGCAACTTCAGCACTGGGTATATAGTCAAAGTCTAAAGTCTTTGTTTAAAATCTATGTGGATATATTTTGCTGTCTTAAAACAACTATAAAACATTGTCCAATGTATCTGAAAACAAAAAAACAATTAGTCATAACATGTACAACCTTACATTAACATTATTTTTATTTGCAAAATTAAGCTGTATTTATTTCTGATTTACTGAACAATTTCTGAAATATTTATATTTGTTTCTCAGACCAGCTGCTATAGAAGAAAAACTGAAATCCAAGTGCAGAAATGAGCGAATAAGAGAGCATGTATGTAATCTCATATCACCTCTGTTATAGAGATTTTTGAATCAGGCCTATTGAAAGGTGATTCGGCCAGTCTTGGTAGGAAAATGTTTGCAACGTGTCCATTTCAGGTGTCTAATTTGTGCTTCCTTTGAGTCATTAATGTAAAAATCTGTTTATTTAATTGTTTTTTGGTAAAGCTGCAAGTCGCTTGTCCTAGTTGTCCTGGCATACAATGTTTTGCACAACTTCTAATTTCCTTAAATCTTTGCAACAGAGGTGAAGAGAGTGCATGTTAGTATGACCACAATAGATACGTTCATGGGAAATACCATAGGTTTAAATAAACCACAATTATCAATATACCACATACCCTCTAATACTCACAAGTTGCTTTATTACTGCAAATAACTATATCAGTGACTTTTTGATTGAACTCTGCTGACTGTAAGTGGTGTTGGGCTTCTTCTAATCTTATGCTCAATGTAACTCATAGTGCTGTATAGTGACGACGGACAAGAGGATAAAAATAAACACTCATGTCTAGCTTGATGAGGATATAGTCAAAGCTTTGTGTAGCTGCCGTCAAAGGCAACTCATATTTCAGTTCAATATGGTTCAGTTATTTTATATATATGTATGAGGTATATTTTCTTTCTTTGTGATTTATGTGTGTTACACGACTGTGTTATGCTTCATTTCTTAGTTTTCTATGTGATTTCGTTTAGTATTGTCTGCAAGATGTCAAGAATTTAAGGTTAATTTACGTTTTCTGTTTATTTATACCAGTTCTGACGGCAATATGGAAATGTAGCAAAAAAGGAACATGTAAAGACATGTTTGAAGACTCTCACCAAATAAATGCCCGTTAAAACCAAGGAATGACTTGAGCCTTTATTAAAACTCGAGAGGAGTAACACTTTGAAAGATAAACTGAGAAGTCAACGAAAGTCTAATGCATATCTATGCTAATACATATATGTAAACATGGATAAAAAAAATATTGATCATTGATTAATTTTATATAAATTCTTCTTCCCTTCTTCACAGATTCTGTGATAAAACAGTCTTGAAATACTACAGTGTCTGAACCACAAGCCCTCAGTTGCAGAAATTGAGTCGTACTGAAAGTGATCGTCCACTTGAAGATGAAGATGAAGATGTGACATTCAAACTCTTCTGTTTCTATGGTTCAGGCATTTGTAGGCCTAAGTTTGTAAATAATACATTTTTCACTTCTGCATGCTGTTTTTCTGAAACTTATATTTTAATTTTTCCAGAAAATTGCATTGTGATGTTTATTTATATAGTGATGTAATATTCATAGTGTACATTTCAGTAATACAGGTATAACCGAAATGTTCCTCAAAGAATTGTTTAAATATAGCTCTGCTATAGCATTTCAATGATCTTTATTATAATGTATTATGTTCAAGAGATTATATATGCTGCTGTATTTTTTTTTTATTTACTCATGTATTTATTTTGCAATGTACACAAAATAGTATATTAAAGTTTTCTTGATTTCAGAGTGTGTATGTCTTAACATTTATATTTAATTATTTTTGCACTTTTAATATACAATTTTGAATACTGAATAAAACGGCTTTATAATAAACTATTAGTGTAATTCTAATATATTTCTAATGAGCTCAGAGCTGAAATATTCTTGAAGTATCCTACATTAAAATGAAGCTTCAAATATATTCTAACTGTAGTTTAATAACTATAAAAGTATATTTTAAATGAACTGAAAAGAAATACACTTAAATGTACTTGAAGTGGTTCCATTTTAGCACAATTTAATATAAAATATCACATTTAATACGCATTTAATACTATAAGTTAAATACTAAGTAGGCTATATCCAAAAAAGCACAATTTAAATATATTTCCTTTTCACCCCATGACGGACTGAGTTGACCTCCAAACTAAGCAGAGACGACCAATCAGCAATCAGAACACCGAAAAACATTTTACATCCTACTACGCACGTTTTTAAAAAAAAATAAAATAAAATGTATTATTTATTTATTTATTTTTACCGTTTTGAAATAGTAGGCCTATGGCGTAACGCTTTTGCAGAAATCACGTGACAATTTGCTACGAGCCCATCCTTACAGCATCACTTCTTTTGTTCAGTTTGTACGCGGACAGAAGCAACATCAGGATGAGGAACCTTTCCGTCTTTTTTGGGGCTTTATTACTCGTGGACGGTGAGTCACATTCATTTTCATTCATTCAACACGTTGGGTTTCAAATATAAACCGGAAAAAATAAACTTTGCATTTGCTGTTGTCATCTAATTTGCTTATGTGTGTTGTTTCTAAACAAACTGATACTTTTCTACAAATGATGTACAAGGTTCGGGAGAAACGCGTTATAATGATCATCAAACAATCAAGTTATTCCAACCAGCTGTCAGCAATCAGTAATCAACAGGTCCACTCAATCAATACACAGTCGACACACCCATATTCAGCATCCCTCCTCCACCCCATCTCCTCACACTGGCCTGCCCCTTGTTATCTTCCTAACTAAGAGATACGGGGGGAGTAGCCTACTCTGGGTTCGGGCCCAATTTCCGCATAACTGTTTATTCTCTGTTCATTTGTAAGTGTGAACTAGACGTGGTCATAAATCATAGTGTGAAAGTGATTCCACCATAATGGTATTTTTGGGGTTAAATTGGTTGTGCATGTGCGTGGGTTTGTTTGGTAGTGAACACTAGAGGGCGCCGACGACTTGTAATATTCTGCACAACACTTTATTTATTTTTTATTTTTTGGTCGGTCGGTCGGTAGGGTGGGGTCGTGTGTGAATTGTAACATTATACTCCTCGTGTTTGAAACTTAACCACACATTTTCTGTTTGTACTGCAAAGATAACAATTGTCATTTAATAGCTGATACTTGTAACTAGTTTGAATCACATTTGAATGCACTGGCTTAGAAGAACTCCAAAACAGACAGAAACATATATATATATTTGCAACCATCCCCAGTCTCCCCTACTGGGGAATGTGAGATGGGATATGAGATGAGAATGTTTTGCATTCTTCCTAACAAATGTTTTCATCTAATTATGAGCTGTTTCTTAAATTTAACTTTGACCACCACCTTTTATATATATATATATATATATATATATATATATATATATATATATATATCTTTAGATATATAGCCTATTTTTATTGACTTCTACTAGTACTACTATACTACTAATTTCTAAGTGGTTAAATTATGGTGAAAGAACTATTTCAGAGAAAGAACTATTTCTAATTTACAACACTGTCTGGTCTCCCCTGTATTAGAAGAATTATACAGCTTTTCGTTGTGGATTTGTATTATCTGACATTTAACCTTGGAAGACTATTTATTTTGGTTCATTGCATTGATTTCTTAAATACACCAGACTGCTGCAAAAATAATGATGTGTTAGGAGACTGAGATCAAGCTCAGTTGTAAATGGATGTGTAAAGTGTGGTTACCATTAAAAATTAATTTTAAAAAGTATATGCTCAGATACAGACTCGGTGATTCAGACCCAGTTCTGGATTGTGGATTTCAGTCACACAGAGAGCACTTCAGTACAATAATGAAGAAAAAAACACTGTGTATCAGGGTAAATTCACTGTAACATTTACTTTACTGCAAAAAAAAAAAAAAAAAAAAATTGGCAGGATTGATCAGCTTTTATTTATTTCTTCCCCCACCAGGTGTTTTTGGTGTTGAGAAAGTTTATGTGTCAGTGATGGAGGGAGATTCTGTCACTCTAAAACCTCAAACTGAAATACCAGAAGATGCTTCAGCTCAGTGGTGGTTTGGTGATTTAATCATAGCTCGAATTAATAAAGCAGCTGGAATCTTCTCTACATCTGAGGGTGATAATGTGGGATTCAATGGCAGACTGAAGCTGGATCATCAGACTGGATCTCTGACCATCACAAACACCAGAACCAAACATACTGGACTCTATAAACTACAGATCTGGACCACAGCTCAGACACTACTTGACATATTCAGTGTTACTGTCACCGGTGAGTAACTCAAGTATTACAATCTGAGAACTGGATTAAAATCTAGATTCATTTTCTGATAAGTTTAGATGATGTGGAATAATCAGAGGTTTATTCTTCAAAACCTGTTGTTGTTTTTGTAAATTAAAAAAGCAGTGAGTGTAAGTTAAGAGAATAATGTGTAAAAAATGAAATATGTGTAAAGGAAATATTATCTATTGACAGAACTATAACACTGATGCTTCAGAGAGTAACTGTTCAGAACCACCCGTTTTAATGTTGCGTGAATAAGTGTGAACGATATAAATAAAACATAAAGCATATAGCCTAACATTAAATAAAACATTTGCAATGGGTTTGTAAAATGTTTTTTTTAATGCATGTTTGGCCTGAGTGTTTGTTGCATTTCCACTGTTTTGATCGGTAGGGGTCACCAGCCTGTGGCGTTTCGAACGATTTGAAACAGTTAATCATTTTGTGAAGCAATTGGTTCAATTTATTCAAAGATTTGAGTTTCTCCCATCACCAGTGACAATAAAACCATAAGGCAGGAAATGGCATTACAGAGAAAAAAGCTGTAGACAATTTTAAATGTCAAGGTTATTTTTTATAAAAACAATAATACAAACCTTTATCTGGTCAAACAAGTGAAAGTGACTTGATGTGTAGCCAAGTACGGTATCCCATACTCTGAATTTGTGGTCTTGAATTTCACCCATCCAATTACACACACACACACGCACACACATACAGTACATCAGTGAGTAGCCTATTGAACACAAACACACCCATTTTTGCTGTGGCGCCCGGGGAGCGATTGAGTGTTTGGTGTTTTGCTCAATGGCACCTCAGTGGGTAATGAGAGTGGAAGAGAGCGCTGTTCATTCACTCCCCACATTTCCTGCCGGTACTGAGACCGCAACCTTCGGGTTACAAATCCGACTCTAACCATTAGGCCACAACTGCCCTCTTCAAATAAAGTAACCCTTTAAAAATGTATATTTATGACTCCGAAATATTTGTGAGAAATGTATTTTATGTTTTTAGTGTACAGTCATGTGTGTTTATAGCCTGGTTCCGCCCTCCCAGAGAATGTCTAATAAGGGGAGAACTTCCACTCTCACTACACTTCCGACTTCTGAACTGGTTGCAGTTCCACTCTGGTTCCATATGAGGGCGCTCACAGGACGAGTGCAGAATGAATGGAGGTCTATGGTGCTATACCCCTCAAAATCCACTTTTTTCAGGATATAATTTTTTGTCTAGTAATTTTGAATGTTGTATTCGAAAGGAGATGCAAATAAATTACACATTGCTGGGTGTTAGATTTTTTAGAGTCACTTATTTGCTTTAAAAAGTCTTTTAAAATGTCAATGACGTCATACACATCGTACGACCAGAGATACTGCTTTACGGCAATCCTTCAGTCACTTTGGTGCTTTCACGCTCTGCACTTTCTTTTCTCTTGAGCCATCGACAACACAGCTGACACAGGTAAATACACGTGCTAGAAGAGTTTTTGTTTTGTTTGTTTCTGGTCCCGCTTTGGATGCCATCAAGCGGTATCTCTGGTCGTAATCAGTCCTTCACTGACCAATCAGCATTCATTAGCAGAATGCTAGCGTGCTATGGGCAACAACAACTCAACCTGTAAGAAATCGAAAGGACATAAGTACTTGTTCATTCAACTTTCGACCTATAACCCATGTTGAACTTGCAAAACCTACAATCAAATCTGAGATTTCTCAACGGCAATCGGGTGAAAGAGACAAATTTAGCCGTCTAGCTCCATAGACTCCCATTCATTTTGCACTCATGGGTGATCGCCCCCAGTGGAATTCTGGTGGAACTACAACCAAAATTCGGTACAATAGGACTTAATAGGGAGTGGCCAGGCTCTCCGTAGACGGCTCTGGCCCTCCTACGTACTTCCGCTCAATTTTCATTTTCCTTCAGTACTACATCTGGGTTTGCTGTATATTCGTAGGTTTTCTCCGAACAAATTTTTACCGGTCCAATCAGCGAACAGAGGGAGTGGCTGAGAACGATGACGTTGATGTGCGCTAGTTCAAGTTGTAGACATGCGTCACAACTAACTTTTTTGTTTTGTGCGATGATGTTGTTGAAGTGTTTTCTTTCACTATTTACGTAACACTCTGTAACTACGTAACATATACTCTGGCAGATCCAGAGTGGCTCTGGGCAGATCCAATAGTTTTAAACTTCAACAGAGTACCCGGCTTCAAGGAAGATGACGCTTGTCAATGGAGAGGGGCCAGACTCCATGTACAAATTAAATGTACGAGAGTCTGGTGGGACCAGGCTAGTGTGTTCATGGTGCAAAGGAAATATGTTTGTACTTTTTTAAACTGGGTCAGGTGATGGCCAAAGCTACAGTATAATTCATGTTACTCACTGAACAATTGTTCATTTGTACTCATTTTTTATTGTGCTCAATGAATAATTCTTAATTTCTAATATTATTTTATAATATTTTCATTATAAACATACTGGTTTGTAGAAAAATATTTTTAACATTCAATGCACTTGGTTGTTATTGTAGTTATTTACCTATATAAATATGTATATATATATATATATATATATAGTGACTAATAAGGTGGATACTCAGTTGCATGTGTTCACTGAAATTACTTACAGTGTTATAAAATGTTAATCTCATAGAAACTGTTTCTGTATTTTCTCTAGAAATGAAGATTATGTCAGTGAAGGAAGGAGATTCTGTCACTCTTCAGACCGATACTAAAACACAGAGAGATGATCAGATACTGTGGATGTATGGAGCTGAAAGCACCCGTATAGCTGAAATCAACAGAGCGGTCAGTGAGTTCTCATTATATGAAGATGTTCTTGATGAGAGATTCAGTGACAGACTGCAGCTGGATAATCAGACTGGATCTCTGAACATCACAAATATCACAAACGCTGACTCTGGCGTCTATATACAGACCAGCCGCCGCAGAGCCACCAAAGGTTTAATTAATGCTCTTTTCAGTGGTGAGTAGAGTTTGTTTGTTTTATTTTTTGTCATGCTATAAAATGTGATTGCATTAAATCAGTCATTAATATTTGCTAACAATTCTCAAGTCTGTGCAGAAAAAAACTTGGACATATTTCAGCATAAAGGATATTAACATTATTTTACAGGAAAATACTTTATTTAAAAGAAGATCTACAGATTTCATCTTAAAGATAAAGCTGCTTAACTAAATGGAAACATTAGCATTCTAACTATGTTTGTGGTGACACTGGTGAGCTTAAAATTCAGGTACATACTTTTTTCTAATAATCATCATGTGAATTAATACGAAATCACCACCTCATAAAATAGTTACATTTCCCCATGAGATCAGGTTGAGCATTTTCTGCTTCCCCCATAACAATGTCAGTGCCTCTGCTTTAATGGTGTTATTAAAGGGTTAGTTCACCCAAAAATGAAAATTGTCATTAATGACTCACCCTCATGTCGTTCCAAGCCCGTAAGACCTCCGTTCATCTTCGAAACACAGTTTAAGATATTTTAGATTTAGTCCGAGAGCTTTCTGTTCCTCCATTGAAAGTCAATGGACGGCATACAGTCCATGTCCAGAAAGGCAATACAGACATCATCAAAGTAGTCCATGTGACATCAGTGGCTCAATCTTAAGTTTATAAAGCGACGAGAATACTTTTTGTGCGCAAAAAGTAAACAAAAATAACAACTTTATTCCAGTATTCATTTCCTTCTCTCTAGGCCTCGAGCTATTTCACGTAGTGTTTTTGCGCAGCGTGTCTATGTTGTACGTCACACGTAGGCTCACTATTGGCCGACGCTGGTCATGTGTGATGCGTGTGACGTACAACACAGACGCGCTGCGCAAAAACACTACGTGAACTCACTCGAGGCCTAGAGAGAAGGAAATGAATAGTGGAATAAAGTCGTTATTTTTGTTTACTTTTTGCGCACAAAAAGTATTCTCTTCGCTTTATAAACTTAAGATCGAGCCACTGATGTCACATGGACTACTTTGATGATGTCTGTATTGCCTTTCTGGACATGGACAGTATGCCATCCATTGACTTTCAATGGAGGAACAGAAAGCTCTCGGACTAAATCTAAAATATCTTAAACTGTGTTCCGAAAATGAACGGAGGTCTTACGGGCTTGGAACGACATGAGGGTGAGTCATTAATGACATAATTTTCATTTTTGGGTGAACTAACCCATTAAAAGGATACTCCACCCAGAGTAATCATACCATCCCAGATGTACACTACTGGTCAAAAGTTGGGAATAATTAAGATTGTATTTTATGTTTATGAAACAACAAGTCTGTTATGCTCACTAAGACAACTGTTTTCTATTTGAATACATTTTAAAATGTAAGGAATTCCTGTGTTCATCCCTGTGATGGCAAAGCTGAATTTTCAGCATCATCACTTCAGTCTTCAGTGTCACATTATTTGTTACATTATTTTGAGGTTGCAGTCCAAAACAGTGACTCTAATCACCATACAGGCAAAAGTTCACTTCATGAATGACCACACTGCTCATGTGATATTATTGCTAGCACACATGGGAGTTATTGTAGGCACATAATCAACATTTTATCTCTTTGGAAAGGCATATCGGCATCATTTTTCATACCAGGCCAATGATTTCAGTTCAAGCCTTTTTTGACTGATTCCAATGGCGTTCCAGTAATTTTGACCTTACCCTAAATGCAGTAATTTTGTGTATCCCTACGGTGCAGATTAATTGCATGTTTATGTGCCTGATAACCAAAATGTAGAATATTTTGATTACAAATATTATAATATTCTGATATTTACTTACAAAGAGATTCATCATAAGAAGGCAATAAATAGGGAATAGAGAATAAAGAATAAATAATTCTCAAAGAATAATGAGAGCACGGAGGAAGGAAAATAATGGAAAATAATGGTTTCATTACAAAAAAATGGTGATTATCTCTGAGGACACCCAATTTATTATATAAAATTGACCATGTGATTCTAACCATGTCATGTCAACAAATGGAACAGTCATCCAGCTGTTTATTATCATGTTAATTATTGTGCCTACAAAAATCTTTACTTCATTGGCAATCAACTATTCCCCCAAATTATGACATCAGTCAATATGCCATTATTTTCACCAAACAGTATTCTCATTCCACACAAAAAAAAATATACAAATCTAACTAAAATCATTGGTTCTGTGGTGATTTTACAACTAGTTGGCGATCAACAGGCTCAGAACTTCAATAGAATTTTAGACTACTCTCAAAATCCTGAAAAACATGCTGGATATTTAGCATTATGGCACACTTATACACACACACACACACACGATCTTAGTAATTTGAATGAGTTTGGAACAACCAACCAACGGTTACCAACAGACTTTGAAGCTGCTCATCATTGTCTGTGGTAAGTGACAGTGACTTTAGTGAATACCGGTAGGTCTGCCCCAGTGTTTTGGGAAAATAATGGTAATATGGATGTTGTAATGGTAATTAACTGAAAGGACCATGCCAGTTTTCAAACAAGTAGGCTATATTTCTGATGATTCCTCATCCCAAACATATCCCTGTAGCAGCAGCATTCATTCTCTACTAGTTTACTTAGCTAGCTTTAGCCGTTTTAGCTAATTTAGGTGGTTTCTTTAAACGGCCATAACTCCTCACAGGAATGGGGTAGAGACTTACTTTTTTTATGTTCTAGAGGTATGTGTCCTATATGTCCATTTTGCTTCAACCGGAAGTTGAAAAATTATGAAAATTTCAACTGGACTTGCTAGGTAAAGAAATATATATATGAGAATAAATGCTACTTTGGGATACGTTTGGAGCGAGGAATCATTAGAAATACACTTGTATGAAGGCTGGTGTGGTCCTTGAAGTGTTTTTCATGTCAGACAGATAGTAAGGATAACTAAAGGCTGCAATAAACGTTAGCTGCCGTTAGCAATTAGCTACATGTTGTTACATTCAGGTTTAGAGAACTTGTAACTAGTTAGCTTGTGGCATAAATGGCCACTCAAAAACGATATGTGGCTATATTGGATATCAGACTGTACACAATACTGAACAATACAAATGATCTGTGGAAGGAACACCTGGCTGAAGTGGAAAAGATGTTACCATACCTTTAACTGCTGCCTACTACAAGTATGTATCCTACCTGATCCACTACCTAGAAGCTATGAGAAGCTTGCCTACACTGGCTCCAAACATCTATAGGGAATTCAAGGATGGGAAGTTCACTGTACGTCAAACAGAAGGAGGGTTCAATGGTGTCTGGAGTCCTGGACAGACATGGCACTTGAAAGATATTCACTCAGGTTATATAGTGCTTATGTTTAAAGTGTTTGTAATAGATCAGACACATTCACACTAATATCTGTATTTATCATTACAGATTCAGGTCTGTCTCCAGGTGCTATAGCAGGGATTGTTGTTGGTGTTCTGCTGGTGTTTGCATTTGCTAGTGTGATTTGCAATCACTGCAAAATACCTGAGGGTAAGTATCACAGTTCACATAATTTGGAAATAAACCTGAGTAAAGTCTGAATACTGTTAAACACTAACAGATGAAGGGCAGACACTGATCTACTCAAACTGAACATAGTAACTGCAGATACGACAGTGTTTGATCTCAGCAACAATTGCACTTTGCTGTGTCGGTGTATGATGTGCCCTCATTAATCTATAATGAAGATATTAAATATTTTAAATATATATTAAACACATTACAAAGAAGCTGTTTAACTAGGCTGTAGAGGCATCATATCCTGGACAGATCAGGTCACGTATTTCTTACAACTAAACATAAAATAAGCTTATAATAACAATTAATAATAAAATAATAATATTACTGTATAATTAATTAAAAGCAACATGGTACTTCTGCAAGTTCATACTGCGAACACAAATCTGCACACTGAACAATTTAAGAATGGTACAAGGCAAATGTTTAAATTTAGATAATGAAGATGTTTGGTCTGATAAGATTATTTAGCAACTTCAGCACAGACTAAAATTACTGGCAGGACACTTTCTCCATCCAGTATGATCTGATCTGATTGGCTGGCTTAAAGTTATAGTTTTCACAACGAATTTGAGATGTGTTAATCTGAATTTATAGTAGCAACTATAGACAAGAAGAACTGTGATCGGCTGCTTTAGATGTCGGTCAGATTGATCTTCATATTCTTGTATGCCAGTGAAAATTAAAGTTTTATAAAAGATTAAAATATGTGTTTGTTTCCTGAAAGGGAATCAAAATACTGCTCAGGATGGACAAACACTGTAAGATGTGTGATATGGATTCATTCTTGTTCATTCAGGCATTATTACAACATTGACACCATTAATACGAATATAAAGATAAAGATGACCTTGATCTCTTTTTAATTTAACTTTACAATTTTGTCAGATTTTCTTGGCTTTACTACAGAGAATTCTTACAAATACTTTTCTCTGTGTGACACACTGACCTTCATTTAGATATTAACCTTGTAATAATATATTCAATATATATTCTGTATATAACATGCTGTATATTCTATAATAACTTGCAATTTAAAAGAAAGATTTTAGTTTTCACAGATTTAATTATTGTATTTAAATATTATGTATAATATATAAATTATATATTATGTATAATATATTAATTTTCCCTTTTGAGTAGATTCTTCACTATTTGAAACACAATAAACTCGGAGTGACACTTTAAAATAAAATGAAGGAATCTATTATTATTGGATGTATTCATTAAATGTACATATATATATATATATATATATATATATACAGTACCAGTCAAAAGTTTGGAAACATTACTATTTTTAATGCTTTTGAAAGAAGTCTCTTATGCTCATCAAGCCTGCAGTTAAAAACAAAAAAAAAAACAAAAAAAAAAAACAGTAATATTATGAAATATTATTACAATTTAAAATAATGGTTCTCTTTTTTAATATACTTTAAAATGTCATTTATTTTTGTGATGCAAAGCTGAATTTTCATCAGCAAGTACTCCAGTCTTTGGTGTCTTATGATCCTTCAGAAATCATTCTAATATGATGATTTGATACTCAGTTATTATCAATGATGGAAACAGTTGTGCTGTTTAATATATTTTTTTGAAATACTTTTTTCAGGATTCATTGATGAGTAAAACGTTAACAGCATTTATTCATAAAAACAGCATTTATTCAAAATAAAAACATTTCTAACAATATAAATCGTTACCATCACCTTTTATCAATTTAACGCATCCTTGTTGAATTAAAGTACTAATTTCTTTAAAAAAAAAAAAGTTATTGTTCCCAAACTTTTCAACGGTAGTGTATATTGTTACAAAAGATTTCTATTCTAAATAAATACAGTTCTTTTTAACTTTTTATTCATCAAATAATCCTGAAAAAAGTATCTCAGGTTATAAAAAAAATATTAAGCAGCACAACTGTTTCCAACATTGATCATAAATCAGCATATTAGAATGATTTCTGAAGGATCATAAGACACCAAAGACTGGAGTACTTGCTGATGAAAATTCAGCTTTGCATCACAAAAATAAATTACATTTTAAAGTATATTAAAAAAGAGAACCATTATTTTAAATTGTAATAATATTTCATAATATTGCTGGGGTTTTTTTTGTTTTTGTTTTTTTTAACTGCAGGCTTGATGAGCATAAGAGACTTCTTTCAAAAGCATTAAAAATAGTAATGTTTCCAAACTTTTGACTGGTACTGTATATATATATCAATGCATTGATCATTTTTCAATGGTCTGTTAAGCAAGTAAATTTAACAATGAATGAAAAGCTTAACTGTTTAAACAAACAGTTTAATTAATACAGCAGGAGCCCTGACTCTGTTGATAACACTCAGCATTAAACATTTTTGTTAATATGGCTTCATTTAATAAACACTGTTAATACAGTAAATTGAAATGCAATGCTGCGTCAGTGCTATAGGCAGACATAAGACTGTTTCTTTCTCTTTTTATCTTCTGTGATTCTTTCATTGTTTTCTCACAGATGATGCGGAAAAGAACGAAACAAGTGATGGTGATTTAGTTTGTTACACTTTGTAAGAAGGCTTGATTATTGTAATTTTTTTACAGATTATATCAGAAATACTCAAACTGAACTTGATGTGTATATATGCTTTTTTCTTGATGGCTTATTTTTTATTTGATGGTTTGTTTTTTATTCAATGTATGCTTAAATACTTTAAATGATTGCTGCCTTAAAAACCTTGAAAGAATATAGACACCGTGCTATTTTTTTTTTTTTTTTCCTCAAGTAAATCTGTCTCTGTCTCCTAATAAGATGGGAATGTGAAATCTTAAATGTAAAGTGACTGATTATGAGGACTAAAAGCTCAGAGTGTCTCTCTGATATTCTGTGTTCATACTAAAGTTACAAATCTATCTTACTGTCTGAACAGTTTTTTCAGGCCTCATTGTGAATGAGTATTATGAAAATTAATGCTTGTTTTTCTATAAATGTGTTGCATGTTTGTGTTCAAAATACTATAATAATGGATTTTAAAAATTCAGTATATTCAGTATATGAGAAACATACTGATTTATAGTGTTATGGAATATGCAATTATTTATTATAATTATGCCTTTTGGTATATGAAGTACTTATGTGTCGTAGTAAACCACAGTTGTAACTGTATTAAGAAAGTGGTTTTATAAAGAAAGACACCAGAAGTTGTTGTTAAACAATTTATTAAGAAAGTGTTATATAATGTAAGACACTTGTAATAATCATTGTAACCATATGTTGGGAAAATGGTTTATGAAGAAAAACATACCACACTGAATGTTGTAAGCATTTATTAAGCATATAGCAGAGTAGAGAGAAATTGAAAATGTATTAGAAAGAGCTTTGCCAAAGAAAGAAGAAAAATGCAAGCATTACCGTCTATGTGTTGCGGACGAGACACAGAAGATACAGCGATGAAGAAAAGGTCCAGAAGAAGGAGGACGAAGAGGCAAAGGCTTTAATGACCAAGTCTTAGGGGGTTTCCAGGAGGGGATTTCTGAAGATGTCAAAAAGTTGATGGACTTTAAAAAGAGCTGGGATGACATCCAGTCAGACGCTGATTCACCAAGGACGGCCTCTCCAGTGTTAGATGCCTTGCCATTGTGCCTCATGAAGTTAAAAGCTTGTAAATTATTTGGTTTTGATTTACTTTTTTATTTTATTTTATATATTAGTACCTTTTATGTAAACTAGTTAATCTGTATTTAATAAAAAAAATATATATAATTGAAATTAAGAAGCTCGTCTGCCATAAGTCTCTGTTTTACAAAAGATTGAGCTGAACTGACCACGGAGAAGTCTTCTGTGATCTAAATATTGTAAGTATGGAAATTCAAATGCTTATTATTTAGGACAGATTTGACTTACTTTATCTAACCTGAGAATAATTAAAATAAGGTAAAAGGTAATTAAAATTACGCACCATAAAACAATAGTGAGTTAAAACTCTTTATTTGAAATGCCTTTTTTCTTTTATATAGTGATTTACTATGTACTGTACACCCAACAAATGTCAATACGATGATCAGCACATAATTTGTAAAGAAACAGAATCACAGAGAGTTTGATCATTGATTTGCGGTGAGACATCTAAACCACCTCCGTCATTTCAGATTTCTGTAAGGAACACAAAAGGAGAAAAACAAACCTGATGTTTCAGATGCAAAAACTGTAGGAGCTACAGTTTCTGAACTGTTCAGAGAACCGAACAGGACAGACATTGCCTATTCCTTGTTAAACATATTTGGCAGTATGTTGTATTTAATGTGCAGTGTGCAATCATATACATTTTAAACAGTGGTTTAAATTGCTATATATTATATGCAGTTGTTTTGCAATGTTCATTACATTTGGAAAAAAAAGCTAAATGAATAAATGTTTATGTCACTGAAAAGACAATCACCATTATTTGTCCACTGTGTGTGAGTGTAGAGTGTTGCATCAGCGTGAGTCTCTTCTTCAACTGTAATGACAGACATGTTCAATCAAAACATGTATTTTCCTCTAATATTGTTGCTCCACATTATTGTTTATGTATAAGCTGTAGGTGCATCTACAGTACCTGTGTCTTTGTGTTTCCTGCACACACAGAAGATCATGAGAACAGCCACGATCATCAGAGATCCAGCAGCAGAAGAAGAGATCAGCACTATCAGAGACACTGAGACTGTGATGTAGTACGGGGGTCTGAAACTGTAACGGCTAAGAGAGACCATTGATGTGGTGAATGTCTCAGTTTGATCTTCTGTACAACAAAAGACAGATCAGAAAAATAAATAAATCCTAACATGATACACTGATGTAACTGAACATATCTGACAGAGTTCAGTGATAATATGAGAATATGAAAAGGAAAGTAAAAGTACACTTTAATTCACTACTCACCATCAACAGTAACATTGAAACTCTGGATCCTCAATCACGATAATTAGTTGATGTAAGAAATTGTAGTCTGCCTCGACTCAGATTCTACTCCAAACTATATTTTAGAATGAGCTCATCCCCAAAATGGCTTAATTATCATACAGATGAAAGAAAGTCAAGTTATATTGTTTCTTCACCATTTGGGTTGATCACATCCTGAACAAACGGTAGTCAATTGTAGAATGGGACTGGGTGGGACACAGAGAACCTTCTCAGACAATGGGGTGTCTCAACTTCATTAACATACAGACCACAGCTGTTACAACAAGAGCAACTTCATTTACATTAGGACGTCAAAGATCTCAAAAATGAAGTTTATTACAGCATAGCAATGGCAAGGCACACGAATCACCTTGGGTTCACTGGCGTCAGAATTAACATAAGCCTTTTATCCTGTTTTAATGTAAATTAAGTTGCTCTTGTTAAGTTGCTCTTTGTTGCGACAAACGTGCCGGCGCGTTTTGCTGGATTTTCTTCACTAGTAGCACAATAGACTTGAATTATTCCATCATTTATGGTCATACAGAAGAAAAAAGAAAAAATAATCTGTAAGATGTGTATACTTTTGTATGTGCCCACTTGCAATCAAAACAAAACATTGTGCTTTTGTAAAATAAAGAAAATAAACAGGGTGTGCTGCCTCTCCGTCTCCGTGAACTTTTTTGTCCTGAGCACTTCTATAAACTGAAACAAAACTCAGCTAATACTTGTCACACATATATGAGCAATATATCTTTATAAACATTTAAGTGTGTACTTTTAAATTACCTGATTCAAAACGAAAACAAATATTCACTGTTTAAGTAATTTGTATGAAACCAAAAATATGTAGCCTACAGTTTCTTAGGCGCGTGCTCCTTACCCACGCGCACAATAGAACATGCAAATCGTCCACATAAACGCCCTTATTACCTCAAAAACAAAGCACCAAACTTCATCATTCCTCTGCTTTTCTTTGAGTTTGGAAGACACGCTCTGAGCTTACATTGGATTTACCTAAGAAGAAGGAGAACGCGATTTGAAGATAAAGATATTAGGGTAAGAAATGTTTTCTGAATAGTTAGAGTGTTATTGTTGCATAAACTTCACATTGTGAACCGTTGCAAGACGAAAATGTATGAAATCAACATTATTATTATTATTAAAAGAAGGAGACGTATGTGTGTTATCCAAGCATTAATGGTAAGGAAAAACCCTTATACTTTGAACGGCTGATGTTTCTCCCTCATATCTGCTTCAAGGTCTTGATTGTAGCATTTCTTTGAGGTTTAGAATCCAGTATTCCTGTAATTCTTTTGTCTTTTATGAATTTAATAAATAACTCTGACTTGTATTATGTCCAAACATACTGCGTCATCTACGTCAGGTGACCTGTAAATGCGCAAAAACTGTTTCCATTGCAGTTTTGTGAAATATTTATTTTTCAAATTGCCTGAAAAACCACCTCACGCAAACGTAAAAACATTTTTACGATAAATTGGAGTTTTTGCGAAATCGATGTGTTTCCATTGAAACATGCGCAATTTGAAGGATAGGCTAATGGAAATGATTGTGCTGATTCTGATGTTAAGTTTGGACAAAAATCGAAAATTCAATTTTCTGTGGTCGAAATTTCGGTACATCCTTAATGAATATTGAACTTGTATTTATTCATTATTTAGTTATCTACTAATTCAATACTTTTACATTATAGACATAATCTATGATATCTCCATTCCTCACTTTTTTCTGTTTTCTGTATTTCTTTGTATGGAAACACTCTGCCTGATCGGTTTTTGCACTCATATTCACACTTGTGCATTCCTAGCTTTAAAAACAATATTTGGAAGAGTATTATTACCTATTACCTATTCAAGTTCCATGGGCATATAATTAATTTATAAACATTCATCAAAACTATCATATTTTTGTATAGAAATTGTCTACTATCTGCTATTATCATTTTTTGTCTTTTCCCTTCACATTTCTGTCTTTTAATTTTTTTACTTAAAATTAAACCTTTTTATCTTTAATTTTAGACCTGATGGAGGAGAAAGCAGAGAGTGAACTACTGAATTAAGTGGAGGAGAAACATCATCATGCCAAAACTGGACAAATCTTTGAGTTGCTCACCGAAAAGAAGAGTTGGAAAGAGTTTCCCACACAAAAAAAGTCTTAAACGTCACATGAGTGCTCATACTGGAGAGAAGCTGCACACATGTGATCTGTGTGGGAAGAGTTGTGCACAAAAACAAACCCTTATTAATCACATGAAAATCCACACTGGAGAGAAGCCGCACACATGTGATCAGTGTGGGAAGAGTTTTGCACAGAAAAATCCCTTTAACGAACACATGAAGATCCACACTGGAGTGAAGCCACACACATGTGATCAGTGCGGGCATTAGTTTCACACAAAAAGTAAACCTTAAAGGGGACCTATTATGCCCCTTTTCACAAGATGTAAAATAAGTCTCTGATGTCCCCAGAGTGTGTATGTGAAGTTTTAGCTCAAAATACCCAACAGATCATTTTTTACAGCATTTTAAATTGCCATTTTTTGGGGCTCAGAAAAACGTGCTGTTTTAGTGTGTACCCTTTAAATGCAAATAAGCTGCTGCTGCACGGCACAGGGGGCGGAGCTTCATGAGTCCACGCTCAGTCTCTCAGGACAATTTCATCTCACGGAATGATGATAATATCAGAAACTCTCAGTAACGGTGTTCATTTCGACCTGGAGTCGGACAATAATGCCTACACTCTTAGAAGGAATGTGTAGAAAAATTACACAAATTATGTGTAACACTCTAATTTACACATTTTGTGTCAATATTAACTAAAACTGTGTATAAAAAAATAATCTATTTTACACATATCCATGTGTAGTTTAAAGTTTACACAACTTGGGTATTTACTCAAAGCATTTAACGCAATATGAGTAGACTGATGTGCTTACACACTTTAATGTGTTATTTTTTATAACGCGACCGTTATTTAAATTAGCTAGTCGAACTGAACCAACCAATAAGGTGACTTTTGAGTGAACATAATCCAGTTCCAGTCAGTTCAGTAACGTTAGTAGATAAAAGTCTGTTAACGACAGCAACTATTTTGTTTTTACTATATTGTTGAAAATAAAACATGTATAGGCCTACCTTAACGCGTCAAAACTGTTCGTGAAAACCACCTCTTTACCAGGGAGGAGATGATTCGCGCCGAATCACGCCGGTGATGCTCAAGGTTCTTGAGGTAAGCTCGCTGTAAGTTACTTGAATTATATATTTTTCACTCATGTTCATTTACAAAAACAATATTTCCTGCTACTGTTCATTTTGAACATAGTGTACATAGTGTACCTTTAATTTACAACAAACTAGCCATGCATATCTGTAGTCTTGAATACTAGCCTTCCTGATTTTCTGCACAGGTTTGGGATTTGCTCTCAGCTACACTCCTGCAATCGCCATGGTGGGTTCTTACTTCAGCGAGAGAAAAGCGCTGGCTTACGGGATCGCCATGTCCGGCAGCGGCATTGGAACCTTCATACTAGCACCGGCTGTGCAACTCCTCATTGAGTTCTCCTTCTGGAGGGGTGCGCTGCTCATTCTGGGGGGTTTGGTGTCTCACCTGTGTGTCTGTGGAGCCCTTATGAGGCCTTTGGAAGGCCAAAGAGGGAGGCAGAAGGAGATGGACTTGGAGGGTAACAAAAAGGTTGATCTGCTGAATGTGAAACTTGCTGATGGGAGTCCTCAATGTTGAATTGAGTGCACAGGAACAGAGATCAGTGGAGGTAAAACATATGGATACGGATAAAATGATGAAAGACAGAGGGTGGAAAGAACAAGCTGACAACATGGAAAAGAACAGATGGAGGCAGATAAGTCAGGGCCCTCTGATGCAAAGCATACACACTCCGATGAGGGGCTAAACCATAGACAGGATCTCTCTGAAGACTCAGAGACCGTGAACGGAAGCGCAGATGAACGGAACATCTCAGTCCCAGCTTTAATACAATCAGATGACTTGCCAGCTATCCCAGAATCAAAATCTGAAGCAAACACTAACCACACCACTCTGGCACAATCAAAGGTACTGAAGGATCCAAATTTAAGAATATGTTTAATTTATATTCATGTGAGGCATAGATGATGACAGTTTAATTTATGTTCATGTGAGTTGACAGTTCAAAGAAGATTAAGTCAAGCAACCCAGTCATCGGACATTAACCTTTGTATCTGTATACACCTCCTGAACAGTGACATGACTCCAAGGTAAACTATTATCATGTGAAGGTATGGGTGATGCTATCAGGCTGATTGGATCATTTGAATGATAGTGTTATGCTTATTCTTGATTGAATCAAGAATCATCCCTCTGCTTTGTTTGACTTGTCTCCACCTCCAAAAGTCCCACCTCCTTGTAAATGTATAAAGAAACCATGTAAAGTATGTTAGTCAGACTGATTTGGGAAGAACTGCAGCCGCGTCAACGCGAAGTCCTCAATAAAGAATAACTTTGTTTGAACGTGATCCCCAACGTCTCCTGGTCTCTTGCTTCGACGAAGAAAAAGTTTTCAACATTTGGTGCCGTGACCCGGATGGAGAAACTGAAACTCAACAAAGAATGAACTTTCCAGACGGAACCTTGAAAACTTCAAGCTCAAAGATCTCAACAAAGCTGACTGAGTTCCAGACTGAATCTTCTGAATCCAGATTGAAAACTTCAAGCTCCAAAAAGATCTCAAAGACTGAATTTTTCCAGACGGAATCTTTCTCTACAAATGAAAGACTCGGTGAGTTTCACTCCATTAAAAGAACCAATGCAGACCAGTGCAAATGTTTTCCTCTGCGCCGTTCAGAGAAGTAGTTAACAAACAGCTGTAGAGTTTGGTTAACTAAAGATAAGCCTCTAAAAAGTTTTCTTTTAGAGATGAAATTTACCCTCTGTGTTGACAGGGAAGATTAACAGTTACATGTTAATATTGTGTGTATGCTCTTGCTAGAGAAGACCTATCTGTAAGCTAGAGAATTAGCTTTAGAATTAGATTTAGCCTCTTGTGCTAATAAGATTGTACCCTCTGTTTGCAAGACAGTAGAGAGAAGGTTTTTTTTAGTGTTTGTTTGTGGTAACAGAAATTCACAAAATGTTCAGGAAAAGTACTAGACAGATTACACCTTTTTGGTCAGATAGTGAATTCAAGTCTTTGTTATCAGAGCACATGGACTCCATCGTGACTGAGCCAGTCAGATTGAATTTAACAAAGAAATTTGGCATTGATCCAGAGAAAGTGTGGTCAATTGAAGATTGCAAGAAAGTGTTGAGTGCATGTATCAGGAAGAAAAATCTGAAAGGCATCATCTGTTGTCACCGAGAATTTAGCTTATCCATTGCACAAGAACAAGCGCAGCGTATTGCTACTTTAAACGATCAGAACAAACAATTGCAGACTCACATGTCCTGTCTCAAAACAAAGGTGGGCCATAACAAAGCCTCAACCAAATGTGATTTAGAAGACCAACAGTCAGATGAAAGCTATCCTGATTTACAGTCTTTTGATAGTATAGAGGACAATGTCAATGCAGATGTAAATGCAGTTGAAGTGTGCGTAGCTAGACAAAAGCCTCAGGGAAAAGGTGTTGATACAGTTCCATTTGCAACCCCCATATTGCAGCCACAAGCAGTCAAAACATCTTTACGTCCGAAAGATATTGAGAGAATTGCTGAAAGTTTGCCATCAGTGCAAAGAAATTTTTCTGAGTTTAGGAGAGCATTGTTCAGTAAAATGCATCTTTACGACATGTCGTTGCCGGAAGTTACACAGCTGATGTCACAAATTCTAACTGAATCTGAATTCCACAATTTTGAGTCTGCTGTTACTTCCGAACTGCAACCTGTCAGTAAAGGCGATTTGAGAGAAGGTGTTTTGAAAATCCTAAAGAATATCTTAGGACCGAAAATCAATTGGTCAAGAGTTACTAGCTGTGTACAAGAGAAAGAAGAAACTGTGAGTGAATATACTGAGAGGTTCTGTCAGGTAGCTGCAGTGTACAGTGGAATAGTGGATGATTCCGATAGTGTGTTAGCTGACAAAGGAGCTCTAATCCGAATTTGGGCAGATGGTCTTGTAGCTGAGTACAGAACAGCCTTGCCATTCCTAGATATTACGTGGGCTAAAAGAACTCTCAGAAGTAACCTAGAAAGTTTAGCTATTTGGGAAAGAGACTCTGATGTCAAAGAGAGAGTAAAAATTGCAGCAGTTTCTGTTAAGGTCAACTCAGAGAAACCAAAGAAACGCAAAAGTCCTAGAGAAGCCAGTTGTTCTTACTGTGGCAAGCATGGACATTTTGGAAAAGAATGTAGAAAAAACAAAAATAACTTAAGACAAGTTAACAATGTTATGCAGATTTTACTACATTTGTTTGCTACTTTGAAGCAACCCCTCCCCTCGTCAATGGACTCGTGGGTAAGCTTTTTGAGGTGCTAACCATTTGGGCTGTGATTGCTTAATCTCCCCAGTAACTTACAACAACGATGAAAGACTTATTTTTGTTTAATAGAACAAAAGGAAAGTGACTGTCTCAGCTTTTGTTTGGGGGACATTAAATAAGACCCACAGCCTTAAATGTTATGCCATAAAATATTGCAGTCAGACAACCATCCTCTGTTAATGATGTTTATTAAGACTGATGTTTCACTGGAGAATGAAAATGTGCCAATTTTCTCACACACTGTACACAACACAGGGACAGAAAAGGACACGGTTCAGTGAGGGCCCTGGAAAGAACTGACGCAACAGGCGTTCGGGGGCCAAGCCAGGGTGAAGACAACCTCATAGGCCTTTCCCCATTTAGTCCATCCTTACCTCACTGGTCCATAGGTGTCAAATAAATTAAGAAATAGGGAAAGAATGAAACCACCGCAGCAGACGCTACAACCCTAGTGTTTAAACAAATACTGCTACAACCCTAGTGTTTAAACAAATACTGCTACAACCCTAGTGTTTAAACAAATACTGCTACAACCCTAGTGTTTGGACAAATACTGCTCTGTCGTCTTTTGTTTTCTTTCTTCCTCTGTGCAGATAAACACTTGATGGCTGTTCCAAAAATCCATATGCAACGACGTCTCACCTGCATATGAAGCCACAACCTCAAGAAGACAACTACACCCACTGCTGAACGAGCCAATCACAAAAGAAAAAAGAAGAAAAAAAAAAAATACACAACGCAGAAATACAAAACCTTCAGTCATCCATCGATATGATCAAGACTACAAGCCTGCACCATTATCTGAGTGCTGCACCTGGTTAATATGACTGAAGATAACTTTTCATGGTTCGGAAACCTGTTAGTATCAAGTGTGTCAACCAACAAATGACTCACGTCCAGCACACCCGTAAGATTTCACGGACCCTAAATGCATGTTTGTTTCTGTGTCAACATGCAATTACAGATGAACAACACAGAGCAAGTTATATGTGCCTGTAACTTACACAAGTTACAAGAATGAACATATGCGATGTGCCTGTAACTTACACCAGTTACAAGAATTAACTTTATGTGTTTAAATTTGTATTTTGTGAGAGTTTTTAAGAACTCTCAAACGGGGGACTGAAGGATCCAAATTTAAGAATATGTTTAATTTATATTCATGTGAGGCATAGATGATGACAGTTTAATTTATGTTCATGTGAGTTGACAGTTCAAAGAAGATTAAGTCAAGCAACCCAGTCATCGGACATTAACCTTTGTATCTGTATACACCTCCTGAACAGTGACATGACTCCAAGGTAAACTATTATCATGTGAAGGTATGGGTGATGCTATCAGGCTGATTGGATCATTTGAATGATAGTGTTATGCTTATTCTTGATTGAATCAAGAATCATCCCTCTGCTTTGTTTGACTTGTCTCCACCTCCAAAAGTCCCACCTCCTTGTAAATGTATAAAGAAACCATGTAAAGTATGTTAGTCAGACTGATTTGGGAAGAACTGCAGCCGCGTCAACGCGAAGTCCTCAATAAAGAATAACTTTGTTTGAACGTGATCCCCAACGTCTCCTGGTCTCTTGCTTCGACGAAGAAAAAGTTTTCAACAGTGGTAAACACAAACATACTGAAGGAGTCCAAGGAAAATGTATGGTCTATCATAAGGAAACTCGTACTGAGAGAATATTCCTTCCTGTTGATACCAGACTTCCTGTTGCTGTTGGTGTCCTTCCTGTTCCTTGCATACGGTTGCAGTGTGCCATTTGTGTATCTTGTACCATATTCACTGAGCGCAGGCGGCAGCATTACTTATGTCCATACTTGGAGTGTCATGGATTGTCGGAACTATCACTTTCGGATGGATTGCTGATAGAAAGTAAGTACGGTTGTTGTGAAAATTTTTTTTTTCTTATTTTCTCGTAAATTGCAATATTTGAGAGTTACATCTACGCATCTAAACCGACATCGGTTTACTTCATAGAACCTGTGGAGGTAGACATTTAATTCAATTTGTGGTACTGTAATCTATCTTTAAAATCACATTCATGTCTACTAATGTACTGTGCTGGGATAACACATTACAAGTAATCAATTACTTTTCCCAAGTAAGTTACTTTGTCAAATAATTAATGCAAGTTTTCCCATTTATTGACTGACACCTCTCTTGTCCCCATTTTGAGAGAAATTGCAAAATACATTTAAACATGCATTTACTCATCTCACTTGCACAAAAACAGATTCAGTATTCCTTAAAATGAATAAAAACGGTGAAATGCAAACTCAGTTTATTACTCAAACCTGCAATATTTAAATATGTTAATTAGCACAAATATACTTTATGTAGCCTACTTAATCTCACTTTATCAACCAATGTATCAACCAACGACAAATGAAAAAGGACAAAAGCACTGAAATGTCATTAGAAGCTTGAACAAACACGTATTCTAAAAATGTATTTACCGTATTGTTAAAAATATCTTCTCTTTTTTTATTAATTCCTTGAACGTACTAAAAATACTGTTAATGGAACTGTTTATTACTGTAATTCTTAACGATTCCCATCTAACTCTGCGGTTTGATCTGTATCTTGTGTGTGTTTATGTTTAGGTGTTTGAGGCCATATAGGGTGGTGAGTTACATGCTGGCTGTGGGATCAGAAGGGCTGAGCTGTCTCTTTCTGCCTCTGCAGCAGTGGTTTTTCCCTCCTCGTCCCCTTTTCTCTCATCTACGGCTACTTTGACGGAGCTTACGTGGCACTTATACCTGTGGTGACCTCGGACACTGTCAGCTCCACCCAACTGATCTCAGCTCTGGGAGTTGTTTACTTCCTCCACGCCATCCCCTACCTCATCAGCCCACCTATTGGAGGTCAAAGAAGATTTACCCACTCTCTCTTTCACGCTCACAAACTTTCCAATACATGCCAAGAATCAATCACACAAGTTACTGTAGTTACGGAGTTACTGTTTACACATACTGTTGCTTATTCACTTGTATGTGCCTGCAGTATATTTAACTAAATCAGAGTGTTTTGTGAAATTTCTCTCTCAGGTTGGCTATTGGATCAGACAGGCTCCTACACATCTACATTCTTCCTCAGTGGAGTCTCTCTGATCTGCAGTGCTGTGATTCTGGCTGATGTGAGAGTGATCATCCGCTGCACTAGAGGGAGCTCTTGCTTAAACTGACTCACAACCAGGTACTGGAGATTTCTAAAGCAGCAGAAAATTACAGCAATATTGCTGTCAAGAAACATGAAAGTGCCTCCTCTGGAATTAAACAGGGTTATATGAGAGTTTATTCTGTATTTCTGATCCAAAGCTCTCATCCGTCAGATGGACTGCCACAAACACATGCTCAAACTCACGGCTCTACTGCCAAAAGACAGGATTTTATTTAGAATTTGGTGATTTAAAAAGGTGACATTTTGTGCTTGAGAGTCACTTCTGTTATTGTTCCAAATATTTTAATGAGTTTGCTAAAAAAGAAAGTGTTTCATATTTGATACTCATTTGATATTGTAACGCGTCTCTCAAGCTGATATCTGATTGGCTGGTCAGATAAATGAACGATGTCCTTTGCCAAGTAGTTACATGTATACTGCTTTATTCACAGTTCAAAGTATTTATAATGTACACTACCATTCAAATGTTTGGGGTCTGTAATATTTTAAGGTTTTTAACAAAAAGCCTCTAATGCTCACCTATTTGTTGAAAACAGTTGTGCTGCTTTTTTTTTTTTGGAAACTGTGAAACAGTTTTTTTAGGATTCTTTAATGAATAGGAAGTTTAAAAGAACATCATTGGTTCAGAAATATAAATCATTTGTAACATTATAAATGCCTTCACTGTCACTTTTAATCAATTTAATGTTCCTGTGCTGAATAAAAGTGATCCCAACCTTTTGAATAGTAGTGTGTACAGCTACATGCACTACTGTTTTCAAATAGTTTTCAAATAGTCAAGCTCATTGGCCTTAAAACACTCAAATCAAATGTCACCCTATTCAGTGTCAAAAAAGTGTTATTGATTTTAGTGCTGCTATCAATATGATAGCTCGTGGACCAGATGAAATCAAATCTGCTTCTTTTATTTCCACATTTTCTATGTTGATTTTTTTTTTTGGGAATATTTTGAATTCTACTGAATGTTTTATGCAGAATTCTGCTGAATGTTGTAATGTTTTAAATATGCCAAATGTGTTAAATAGAGCTTTCCTTATTCTGCATCAATCAACAGAGCTTTCTTTGGACTTTAGACTCTTGAAAAATATGGCTAAATCATTACCAAGGAAACAAGAATAATATTACATACTATATGTAAGCAGTATCAGATAGCCTGTAGCTCATGAATACTGTGCCTTTGATAGGAATTATGGGTTTTTGACAAGAAGGGAAACAATTTTAATTTCTTTTTTACATTTTTAGAAAATACATTAAATACCTTGTGATTCTCAACAATACACATTTATTTGAAAGTGACTTGTAACTGTTCTGTTTACAGTAAATAACATTCAATTTGTCACAATGTATCATCAGCCTTTCCACTGGCAAGCTTCAAAGTTTCCTTAAGAAAATGGAAAACAGAAAAATCATGTTTAAAATGCACTCAACTTTTGAGACACTGTAAGAAAAAGGTTTTAATTTGTATGTTACTGCACACTGAAAACTAAGTTGCAAAATCAGCTGAGCAGGTCAAGTAAATCTTATCAACAAACTAAAAAACTAAACAGAAATGAAAGAGGGACATGTTTATTCTTGTATTTGAAACATGTAGCTACTTTAAGCAACACATCTGTATATCCACATTTCAGAAATGAAAGTCTCAAAGGAAAGCAGTTGCGAAAGGGTTTTCTGTCTCATATGAGCAATAGTTATAACTAGATGCAATAAGCATATGATCCCAGAATTTTTTTTTACATCAATGGAAACAATGAACAGGTATTGGAATCTACAGTCCATTAACACAACAAATATAACACTGAATACAGTATATTGGCTAGAGATTGGGAATTAAGATAGTTGTCCCATTTCTTCATTATGGTTTCTGCATTGAGTGAAATTTAAAGATCCTCCATAATGATTTTTGAGGATTGATGTATGACGTTGGGACATTGTTCATACCTTGCCTGATGTGTTAGAGCACATTTTAATCAGAAGCTTTAATTCCCTCCAGAAAATGCTGAATTTCCATACAGTGAGGGTCTCTGCCCCTCCTCATAATGCTTTTAAGGACTTTTATACTCTTTTGTTTGCATTCTGTCATTACTTGGATTTCTGCTGCTTTCATGTAAAAGGAGACTGAATCTCTGGATTGTGATTTATTATGATTTAGATGTTGGGCATAACTATAAAATAAGTGCTGCTGTCTATGAGGAGAAATATAATTTTCCTCTGACAGGAGATTCTTGTAAATCTCATCTGCCTTCTCAATTTCATGTGTGTAACAATGCAGCGATGCAAGGTCTATCTTTACTTTGTATGAGTGAGGGTAATATCTAAGATCCTCCTCAAAGAGCTTAATGGATTTCCTAGCCAAAATCTCCCTTTCCTCGCTGTCGTTCATGTTGTAAACCTTCCATTTGTAGCAGTCTGCCAATTGTTTCAACGCTTTAACTGAAGTGGGGAACTTTTCATGAGCCTTCTCTGCTATTCGAATAGCTTTATCTAAAGAACCTTGTTCACTATAATACCTGAGAATAACATGAAAACTCTCCAGGTTTTCAGTTTCAAGAGATCTTTCTAGTAAACCTTGCATCTCCCTTTCAATGCACACCTTTTTCTGTTTGCACAGTTTTAGTAAATAATGAGAATAAAGTAACAAACTATTTGGTTCATTTTCATGTGCAATTTTCAGTTGCTCTACAATCTCATCTAGAGTGAATTCAGACTGTGCAAATTCCATGTTCATGGCAATGGCAAGTCCTTTGTGCCATTCCTTCCTATCTGGTTCTGCATTTAGAGCCATCTTAAAGTAATCAATCGCCTGCCGCTTCTTGGACATGTCAAACTTCACCAGCGTCCAGGCCTTTTCTCCACTGACTTCAGGGTGTAAAGTGCATCCAGGTGGAGCAGGATGCATTCGCTGAAGCCTCTCCACCTCTTCTAGATATCCTTTGCTCTTATCCATCTCTGCCAAATGGAAGTAGACCCAAGCCAGGTTTGCTTTATTGACCAGAAGCTGGACTCCTGCCTCTTCTGTTCCCTGTTCCTGGATCACACTTTCTGCTTTGTGCAGGTGCTTCACTGCCTCTGTGTTGGAGCCAAGAGTCTGATGGATGTAGCCCAGCAGGTTGTAATAGTGAACCGGCCAAGTGCATGTCTCCTGGTCCACATTCTGCATTTTCCTCTTCATCCCTTGGAGCTGATTTCGATGTTGCCCCAGATCCCAAGTGAAGTGGCACTCCAGCCTCTCAAGACGTTGTTTTAGACTAGATTTACTGACACATTCAGAAATAAAGATCTATTAATGAAGAGTTACAAAAGCTGTGTTTTGGTTTACATACAAATATGTCATAATGTCATGACAGATAATCAACAATTTCAACTAAGCCACAACATTTTTACACAATCTTGAGTTTAGTCTGGTAAATCACTTTAAATTCCTACATTAAACTAGATTTTTTTCACATCTTTATTGGAAAAGTACTTACTCCATAATAATGGTGAGAGGTGGTCTGGTTTGAGATGTTCCTTCTAGCAATGCTGATTTGAGCTTTGTGTGAGTTGCTGAGAGATTGTTCTGTATTTATAATGATCACACTCATAAAACCATCTTCTAATCTACTGGAACAGTCATTAAACACGTCAGCTAAGGATTCTTCTCTAGTTTCTATTCTGTCTAAGGTTTCGTTGTATACTTCAATGAAGTGTAGTTTACGTAATGACAGTGATAAAGTCCAGAGCCTGCCTTCTTCCTCAAGCATAAACTCTTTAGATGCAGGTTTCAAGTGTTATGGATGATTATTAGATAATATATTCCAGAGATTTTTTTTTTATTATTTGACATTAATATTATTAACTGGGCGTGACCTACAGAGTCAGAGTGCTGTATAGAGATGGAACAGGTATAGTTTAGTAGTTTAATTATGGTTATAACGTATTTTGCATAAACGAATTTCGGTAGAGTCAGGGCCGGAGTGGGGCCACTTTTCAGCCCGGGAGTTTCAGGCCCAAGATCGGCCCACTTTTTCCATGGTGGAATTCCAAATTAGCACTTTTTCTAAATTGGATAAATGAAGCAACAGTTCAGCTCTTACTATTGTGTAGTTTGTATTAATACCATGGGTTAACAAATAATGTAGCCTAAAGGTTAAATAATAATTCACTTAGACTTTAAGCAATTGCGACTTTATTTCACACAATTCTGACTTTATATTTCGGAATTCTGGTTTTATAACACGCAATTGCGACTTTATATCACACAATTCTGACTTTATATCTCACAATTCTGACTCTATATCTTGCAGTTCTGACTATAATCAATTGTGACTTTATTTCACGCAGTTCTGACTTTATATCTTGCAATTCTGACTTTATAAGAAGCAATTGCGACTTTATTTCACACAATTCTGACTTTATATCTCGCAATTCTGACTTTATAACACACAATTGCGACTTTATATCACGCAATTCTGACTCTATATCTCACAATTCTGAGAAATATATCACGCAATTCTGACTCTATATCTCACAAGTCTGAGAAATAAAGTCAGAATTGCGAGATGTAAACTCGCAATTGTGAGATAAAAAGTCGCAATTATCTTTTAAAATGTTTTATTCTGTGGCGGAAACAAAGCTTCCATACCTCCTGGCCTCTTCCTCCCACCCATCCTCCCTGACGCGTACCGTTACTGTAGGGCCAGCCCAGCTATCGGTAGGCGCCAGCGGCGCCGCGGTAGCCTACCTGAGAAAACGTTTTGGAAAAGACGGGCTATGGACCCAACCAACTCTATAGGAGGGGAGGGGAGAACTCCCTCACATGGTACAACCCATGCAGAGGCTGCGCGCTGCGGTGTCAGAATGCGGAACGTGTGTAGCCTAATGTAAACGTGACCTTGAAATGTGAAGAACAAAAAAAAAATCCTCGACCGGCCCAAAAGTGAAGCGGCCCAACCTTGAATTCTCCCGATTCTCCCGATTACCCACTCCGGACCTGGGTAGAGTTGAGGGAGCATTTTCTTTAAAAACAAAATAATTCCACCTCGTCTTCAGCGTCTGCCTCAGATTTCGGGAGTAAATAGAGCTATGTGGATTAATACATCCAGCCACACAACACCTACAACGCTTGGGAGACATTCTCCTCAGTGCAGCAATGGCGGATGTGTACAACTCGCTGTGAACTCGATCAGGGCGGGTCTATGTTAAAACGGCAGTGTCTGTCAACACTCGTGGGCGGGGCCTGTGCTGTAGTGACGTCACTAAAACAGCATTCTGAAAACAGGTCGTTGGGAGACACTGCTGCTGATGATTTATGGGGATTAATAAAAAAGGAGTGAGTGGATTTTTATCACTATTGGGTGGTTGTGTACACACACTGCCAACACACATTTATGTCCAAACAGCATGCAAAAGTGATTTTTGCATAATAGGTCCCCTTTAAGAGACACATGAAAATCCACACTGGAGAGAAGCCGTACACATGTGATCAGTGCGGGAAGAGTTTCACACTAAAAGCAAACCTTATGCATCACATGAAAATCCACACTGAAGAGAAACCAGACACATGTAGACGGTGGGCCGAACGCGTTTTTCGTGTTGTTGATCGATCTCCATCGATAGAGTATAGGCCTACCCTTCGTTTATGTATGATATTAGTAGTCAAATAAAATTTGTTGGCAATTCTGGTTTTATCATATATTTTCACAAATGTATGTTTTGAGTATTACAGAGCCCGGGAAGTCACCTGTGGGAGAAAAAAAAACAATCCGTGACGACGGTTTTGCAATCCATCCGCTCAGTTTATAAACCGTGCCCACGGGTTAATAAACCGTACCCATGAGTTTCTAATCCGCGCTCTCAGATTTGTAAACCGTGCCTTCAGTTTTTGCAATCTACCCACAAATTCATAAACCGTGCCCACACTTTCGCAATCCGTTCCCACGGGTTTGTAAACTGTACTCACGGATTTGTGGCTCGCCCTCATTTTACACCAGGAGACCGTTGTTAACGAATCATATTTTATATTGTTTTATTGAATATTAAGTGGAACACATCAAATTGTCTTGCGTCTGCATGTTTAAAGTGATTCGCAATTGTAGCGGGTATATGAATGACGTGCATCAAAATATTTTGTTTATTTGTGATAATATTAGCACTTTATTATTATTGTCTAACCTGTATTATGACTGAAATTTGTCAAATTGCTTTGTTCCTTTTTTTGTAAGTTTCGGACAAAAGCGTCTTCTAAATATGTAGCCTAAATGTAATAATAATACTAATACTAATAATTATTATTAGCCTATTATTATTTGAGTTTATAACTATAAATAAGTTCACTTAAGACAGTAATAAGACCGTAAAAAGAATAAAATTATCATGAAATAATTTATGAATGCTTTATTTTTAAGCAAAAATTATGCAAAAAATAGCCTATAAATAAAGCATTGATAAATTATTTTATGAAAAATATATTACTGTATTACTAAGTTAATTAATTTATAGTTATAAACTCAAATAATAATAATAATAATTATTATTATTATTAATTATGCCTACAAATGGAACCCATTTAGGCTACCTATGAGCATTAATACATAGAGGCAGGAAGAAGTACTTTAGAAACCAACCTTTATTCATTATTATTGCAGAGATGGGGTCCGTGGGACTGTTTCTGGGGATTAACTTTTTATTTTGCCTACCTTTTGTCTTCTGCATTCTCCTTACCATTGTCTCCTGTTCTTTCCTCAGACTCGTCCCCCAGAAACAGTCCCATGGACCCAGCCCCAAACCCCATCTCTTAAAAATGAATAAAGGCTGGTTTCTAAAGTACTTCTTCCTGGCTCTACGTATTAATGTTCATAGGTAGCCTAAATGGGTTCCATTCAGACCTTAACATTAAGTATTTTACTGTTATGTGTCCACAAGATTCAACAAGACATTTTCACCCGGCTATACCCAATGTTTAGACCTGTTGTGGTATTTATGGAAATTAGCACATAAGTAATTAGATTATGCACTGTTTGTCCATGTTAACAAACCATTTCAAAAAATTTGTAATACATTTTTTGTTTGTCTTGATGCAAGTAATCAACTCAGTAATTTTCATGGTGATATCTAAAGGTAAAATTTGTACCCTATTCAAGTAAGAAAAAGAATGAATAGGCGTATGAATAGGCTATATTTGGGTCTTTTTCAAAACTTCCCCCTAATGGGATTCTTCGGGACTTTTTTTTCCTTACTCAGGACATATTGAGGATACAAAATCAGTTGAGTTTGCTTCTGTTGCAATTTGTTCAACCTTTTTTCATAAAATGACTGGACTAAAAATGCACACACAGATTAGTGATAATGCTGAAATTTGTAGCCTATTTCTCAACTCAAACTAGAAAAAACAACTGAATGCACAGTGTTTTCAAATTAAAATAATATTTTTTAAAAATTAAATATTGTTATTTGTCTCAATAATACAAGCGTTAAAAATAAATGTCATATTTACTGGTGCCTGTCTAGGTAGACCTAGGACATATACCGAAATTGAATAAAGTTATCAAACTGCACTGCATAAATTATAAATTAAATATAGACTAATCCTTATTATAGCAAAAAAAAAAAACTTTAGTCAACAGCAGTGAGTAATTTTCTCTGTTCTTTTTTTTTCTTTGATTAACTGTACTGACAGAAAGCTTAATTTGCTGCTGTCTCTTTAAGACGAGCCGCAGCTGACAGGGATCTGATCTCACACGCGCCTCATTCTCTTAACTCTTCACATTCATCTTAAGACAGCTCTTATGTTATCAAGATACTCGACAGAACGGACATTTTGGCATAATTGTGTGTGTTATTGTAAGTTCAAGCTCGAAAGATAACTGTATTCTGGCGTGCTGTCTGTGCGCACGATACTGGCGCGCGCGTGCGTTTTTCTGTATCGGTGTGTGTGTGTCACAGTCACACTTTTGTCTTGTCGCACATGAGTTGTTTAATAGCATTTGCATGAATAAGAGATCATATAATGTAATATACACTTTTTTTATTCTGATTGGATAATTATCAAGATCAAGGCCAAGCTTGTGTATACTATTTTTATGTAGCAGCGTACGTGGCGCACAAAAAAAAAAAACTCCGACCACGGAGGGCCCCTCTCTGCGCAAGGGCCCCTGGGCACGTGCCCAGATTGCCCGTATGGTAGATCCGGCCCTGGGCCAGACCATGGATGTATTAAGAGAAAGGCCAGACATAGCCCTGCTGTGTCTTAATTGGCATTTTAGTCAAGGTAAACTAATAAAAGGCTACTATAGACACAGCGACATCTAGTGGACATATTTGTCAACATTATAGCGACTGAAAATGTGCTCCACCAATCAGATGAGCACAACATTAAAAGGGTTTTATGATAACCCGTGAAAAACATAGGGCATTTTCATTGTTTCAGCAGTATCCTATAGATGTGTCAGGGCTTAGTCAGATCAGGTCAATAAGATATGTCTCACAGCAGGGCTGAAGATCTGGCATTACCTGGGGAAACAGATTAGCAGAGCTGTAAACAGTGTAGTGAAATTATTGATTCACACAAACTGTGTTACCCTTTGAATAAACAAAAGATTCAATTGCAAGTGAATGTACACATTTATTGCTGAACACAAGTGAGAGTAGTGAAACAGAGTCAGATGTATGAGACTTCTGGAATAGTCGGCCTTGGCAGCGCAGGGACTGAATGGGCAACCCAGATCCTCCTTGAAGATATGTGGAGCGAAAGGTGATCCAAACCTCAGCAGGATAATGAAGGAACACATGGACGATAAGCAGAGGGATCGCGAACACACCAGGGGCCTGTTTCAATAAGGAGGTTCAACCAACTCTGAGTTAAAAGTTGAACTCTGAGTTGACTTACCCTGAGATGGGAAACTCTGAGTTTTCGGTTACAGAACAGCTGAAATGAGTTAGTTCAATCAACTCTGAGTTGACCTACTCTGAGTTAAGCGCGTGCACCACAACTATAAAAAGCCATTATCAATGGAGCGCAGATATTACGGGTCACCATGGCAACAGCGCCAAACAAAAAGAGGAATTACTGTTATACAGTGTTGGGTGTAATTAATTACCAAGTAATCTAAATATTGTGATTTAATTAAAGGGATAACTCTTAATTCTTCTGTAATTTAAAATAAAATCTGATGTAATTACATTAAATAGGCTACTGCATAGACTATAGAGAACAATTCTGTATAAAACAATAGTGGATTTAACATACATTTTTAAAAGGTATATTTTTTATGTAACCTTCTCCCTCTACACACTTTGGTCAATTCAAGAATAGTTCATGCAATTGTATATTGTTTATTTGAAAGCATTAAAAGTGCAGTTTCTTGTCTCTCCTTGTATTGTTCAAGTGGTTGAGGTTGATATGGGATTTAGTAATTAGTAATAAGTAGACCAATACTTTCTAAAGATAGTAATTATTATTATGAAATTAGTATGAAATTATTACATTAATCTAATTACACTGTTGAAGATAACATTGATAACTATTTTAGAGTAACTTACCCAACTGTTATAATATCAGAGGTGTAACTGGAAGAACAGTAGGCCTATGCTATTCAACCTAATTTTAATTTTCATGTGGAGCAATCCTGCAGGCATTAAAAGACCATGGCAGCAGCTGAAAATTAAATATAAAAACACAATTCAATCAGGTAAGGCTTGAGCATAGCATGGGTGCAGGCTACCTGACTTTACAAACATTTGACATATTCAATAACTAAATAGCATCCAGTGTCTAGCAGTGTAGCAGCATTTTTGGCTGAGGGAATTCTAGGAGGGACTTCAGAGCCAGTCCCAAAGATCCAAGGGCCTTCATAAAATGTAAGAGGTTTACATATGTGTTATTTTTTAGATAGGCTATTTTTGATATTTCCATTTATTTTACTTTGAGGTTGTTTTTTTTGTTGGTCCTAACATATTCTGATGGTAATATCTGTCTTTTGGAGCCTCCTGTCCCAACAGAACCCCAGGCAGTCGTAAGTCGCCTACTCAATACACCAGAAATTAAATAGTGTTATAAAGTGTCCTCAACCAAATGCTCATCTTCACAGGACGATGAGGATAAATAGTTTCTGTTGCCACAGAGAGGCCTACAGAGGTAATGTTAATATTATGTGTCTACACATCAAACAATCTACCCATTCAGATTTTTTCAAATTTTTATGTGGATAATCTAAGTTTAAATCTAAGTATAAACAGGTATTCTTATCTCTCCCTCCGCCCTCAGAGTGTGGAAGAACAGCAGGAGGACGGTCCATCAACTTCTGTTGCACAGATGAACACATTTCAGTGATTTCCAGTAAATGCCACAGTTTAATTCTGTAGAATTTGTTTAGAACTACATTATGTAACTCTAATCTACTACTGTATTTTCAGTTGCCAGTTAAGGAGTTATATAGACTTCATCTTATTAAAAAAAAAAAATAGAAAAAAACTGCAGTAAAAATAGCAATATTTTATTTATTAATAAAATATTAATTTTATTAATAAAAATTTACTGAAAGAATGAATGAGGTGTTTAAACACCGCTTCCCCTTTAAAAAAGGGGAGGAGACCAATATAAACTGGGTTTACCAAAGAAAACCTGCTCCCGACCAGGTTAGGTTCACAGAGTAAGTTACCATGGTAACTGACTCTGAGTATAAGTTACCTCACTTTCTGAAACAGGCTTGACTTACTCTGCTTTCTCAGGTTTAACATACCTCCCATTCTGAAACAGAAAACTCAGGAGTTTCCCTCATTTCAGGGTTAACATACTCAGAGTTTTCACTTAACCTCCTTTCTGAAACAGGCCCCAGGAATCCACAGGACACTTAAGAACGGCCAGGGGAACAGACAAACTCACAGGAACAAACCCAACAATCTGAAAAACAGACGAAAGACAATGAGTAGGCCTAGGCTATAAATAGCCACAGATGATGAACGGTGTATCGCTGATAATCAGCTGAGTGATAATCAGCGGCCACACCCACACGCACACAGACACACACACACACACACACACACACACACACACACACAGACAGAGCGAGCCAGTGAAATCATGAACCGTGACAAACTGATCTTTAATGCTCTTAGAGTTATTTAAACGCTGCTTTATTCTGGTATTTAATTGCCAAATATTGGATTAATCACTTTGTTGTGACATTCTGCATTATTTTTTCTTCCATCCATCCATCCATCCATCCATCCATCAATTCTCCATACTGCCTATAGGGTCACATTAGGGTCTGTGCAGCATCTTGGGCCATAGGCAGAGGAAACAAGTGGCCAGTCCATAGCAGGACTATTTTTTCTTGTTTATGGTAATTAAGGTATTGAACTAAATATAAAAAATATTTTTAAGAAAACTGAGCATGGCTTGTAACTTAATTTATTGTGGGACACCACTTTTGTGTATTTTTGGTGTGTTGTTATTTCTTAGTTATTAGGTAAAAAATTTCAAATAATTTGCATTTAGACATACCAGCATCATCAGTGACAGACTGATGTTGACCTCACAACTGCAGTCACGCTCACAAAAGCAGAGGCGACCGCTTTATTTCTTTATCCGTTGGGCAGTTTGGACCGCTTTGAAATAGTGTGACTCATTCTTTCGCAGAAATCGCGTGACCTGGTCGGTTTGCTACGAGTCATCAATATCCTGATTCCTGTATCACTTTCTGTGTCCCTTTCTGGATACGGCCAGAACCAACATCATTATGATGAACCTTTCCTTCTTTTTTTGGGCTTTATTGCTCGTGGACGGTGAGTCACATTTATTTTCATTAATTCAACACTTTTAATTCAGTGTTTTAATTAATTCAGAAACAGAAAATGCGCATTTGCTCTTGTCATCTTATTTGCTTGTAGCCTATCACCTTTGTTTCTTAAAAAAAAAAAAAAAAAAAAACTGTTATAGGCCTAACTTTTCTACAAATAGCCGTTGTGATAAATCATAGTGTGAAAGTGACAACGCCATTATTATAAGGGTATTTTTATTTGTTGTTCGTGTGTGTGTCTTTGTTTGGTAGTGAACACAAGAGGGCGGCGACCTGTAATATTCTGCAAAACACTTTATTTTTTATGTCAACTTTTTTGTGTGTGTGAACTTGTTGTTGTTGTTGTTGTTGTTGTTATTATTATTATTCACAGTGTGAATAATAATAACAACAACAACAACAACAACAACAAGTTCATGGATATTGGCTACTGTTTTAGCGGAATACAAAATAAAAATCACAAGTAGCCTAAATCGGCATAAAAGTGCCTCATGTGTCTCTTTCCTGTCGGTCGGTTATGGGTGTGGTAAAAGGGTCAGTAGGCCTATATGACGCCCTACAATGAGAATGCGTTGGAATAGACCAACAACAGATGCACATTAATAACTTCTTATCATTTATCCAGTCAGATGTCTCTGAAACATATATATTAATATGGATTAGCCTACTTAAAAAAACGTTTTCGTCATTAATTTGAGATATTTAGTCTACACCAGAAATAGAAAACTTGCATATCTTCATCAAGCTTATTATTAGGCTATCACTATTTGCCGATCGAGCGCTGTTGTTTCTGCCTGATCCTGAAACCGGTTGGTTTTAATTATTGTGCTAAATTTTCCTTTCTAAATATTATGCAATACAAAATACACCTTTATTTCATATCAAATATTTTGAAAAATATTATATTATATTTTTTTAAAAAATCAACAAATGGTAAAATTTTGAATTCATAACACTACAATTTGTAACAAATATATAACAAATAGATTGTGATGGAAACAAATATGAGATGGGAGATAAAATTAGCCTTAATGTTATGCTATATTTTTTTCACTTGCAAAACATTTGCAGATCTATTTTTGAGCAATTCCTGAAATTTTACTTTTACCTCAAACCTGTTTTTTATTGCTATATATTTTTTTGTGACTCAAACTTCTTCTGTCATCTGAGGATGTTGCTGCTCATGTATGACTGTGATTAAACTCTGTTATTCATTTCTAAGTTAAACTAATGATGTTTGAACTCACCCCAATTTACAACACTCTCGGGTCTCCCCTCTCTGTGAAGAACTTTAAAACATTTTTTATGGATATATATTATCTGAATATGCTACTCCAGTATAAGAAACATTTAATATTTTAACAATAACAAGTTCATTGCACCTTTTTGAATCCAGTGCATTCAGGCTGTACTTTTAATTTGATTTACTTATTTATTTAGTGTGTTTTGTTTGAGTGTTGCATGTGATCTTCCACATTCAGCCACATACTTTTTACAATTTGTGTTTTATGTTGAAATCACAAGTCACATCATGTTTAATTTTCAGGAGACACAATGTAAGTGTGAAATGGATAGGCTACATTTAAAACAATATCCTCACATAAGGATATCCTCACATTCACTGTAACATTTGCTGCACTGCAGAAAAAAGCCAGGATTGATCAAGAATTAACATCTTTTATTTATCTTTTCCCCCACCAGGTGTGTTTGGTGTTGAGAAAGTTGATGTGACAGTGTCAGTGATGGAGGGAGATTCTGTCACTCTAAAACCTCATACTGTAATACCAGAAGATGATACAGTTGAGTGGTGGTTTGGTGGTGAATTTATAGCTAAGATGAATAAAGCAGATGGACGCTTCTCTACATCTGAGGGTGATGATGAGAGATTCAAAGGCCGTCTGAATCTGGACAAGCAGACTGGATCTCTGACCATTACAAACACCAGAACTAACCATGCTGGACTCTATAAACTACAGATCAAGAGCACAACTGAGACATCCAAAATATTCAGTGTTACTGTCCAAGGTGAGTAACTCAAGTCTTACAATGTGATAACTGGATTCAAATCTAGAATCATTTTCTGATAACAGTTTAGAAGATGTGGAATAATCAGAGGTTTACTCTTCAAAACAGCAGCAATGAGTGTAAGTTAAGAGAATAATGTGTAAAAAGTGAAATATATAAAAAAGAATCATGGTTCTTGTTATTTTCATTGAAAAATAAGGTGATAATCAAAAATAGTGTGCATATTTTATTAAGATAAATGTGGTTCAGTGTTGTATAGGGTTCAGGGTTTCACTAATAAAACCAAGACATAAATATCCTATTTTTTAAAGGAAAAAAATGCTACCTGTAAGTAGGTTTACTGTTTGCAAACTACACTGGCACAATAAGAGATGAACCAGTCAAAAGCTCTTTTTGATCGAACACAGTTTCTCAGGTGATGCTAAGCAAACATTTTCTGAAAGAACGCAAAAGCATTGAAAAATATTTTCAAAAAGTTGAATCTGGATCAGAATGACTTCCGAGAAACTTTGCGCCCGCTCGCAAAGAATTTTTGAATGATTCATTGACTGGTTAGTTTACAAAAAGTAAAACAATCACGTTAAATTATATATAATATTTTTGTTTGATATTTACAGCTGTTTGGGGATTATTTTATGGTGCCAAAATGTCTTGATCCTAAGAGCATCTTTAGCTTCAGGCACCATGTGTACAAAGAGTCAAATGATCAATGATGCTCATGTTACATTATTTATTTGAAATATAGTGCAGAATCTGAATCATAAAACACATTTTTGCAGTGTCACAATCAGGTGCCAATCCTTGGAATAAATACATTTAGCCTGAATGTTTAATCTATTACTGTGCAAATGTCCCCAGTGAATGTGTCTCAATATAATTCTGAGCCGTGAAGCGCCCCCTGGAGGAAGATAAACTTTTAAGCGGAATTTTTTTAAGTCAAATTTATCATTTTATAATGAAATATTATTATAATAAATGTTATGTGTATTATACATGTGGGCAAATATATTCGGACAATAATATCCTATAAATTTTTTCAAAACTTATATATAAATGCATGAATACATTATTTAAAATAAATTCATTTGATTACAGTTGCATTAATATAGTCAGATTTTCAGTGTGATCTCAGACTTCTAGACCTTATTGTATACTACTTACAGCATTATAAGAATAATCTCTGTTTTACACTGTTCCTGTTTGTTCTCTATGTTTGTTACTATGACAGGTAATGTGGTGTCAGTATCAGTGGTGGAGGGGAATAATATTACTCTACACACTGGTGTTACTGATATACAGGGAGATGATCTGATAGTGTGGAAGTTTGAAGATCAAGTCATCCCCATTCCACGCTTAAACGGCCCTGATGTCAAGGAATGGAGAAACATTTATCGGAATGGTAAAACTGGAGACCTCACCATCAGTAACATCCGAATCGATCAGTCTGGAAATTATGAAGTCACCACCAGAAGTATGATATTACACAAGAAATTCCATATTACTGTTGGTAAGTAGCTCAAACTTTCCATAAATTTGTAAAATTCTGTTTGATTCTATTATCATATTTAGACTGGGATCACCAGTGAATAATTTAGATGCTCAAATTAACACTGAAGTTTAGGCCTGCACTAAATAGCCTAAACATTATTTTAATGTTAAATATTTGCAAAACAAAGAATGTGTTTTACTTTTGATATGCTATGGCAAGGAGTAAAGTACAGGCAGCAGAGAATAATGTTAGGGAGCGCGGGGCACAACCTAACGTGGGGTTAAACTTACTACCGGCACATCCGGGAACTTAACTGTCGATTTCGTCACCGCCCCTTTTTAGGGGAAAATAAACTAGACTTCAATACAAAATAGCGTCACAAAACAACGTCCGCACACAGCCGGCAGTCGTGAATAACTTAAGAAATCACTAAGATTAAACATGTCAAGTAATTATATGTCTGCCCTGCCTGCCATAGATCAACAAACTTAATTTGGTCAATTTAAAAACATGTCCATTCATTCTCCCAGCGTCAAATTGGTGTAACAACCCCACCCACTGGGGTTAAATATATTATAATGTATATTATAATGTATATTATAAGACATCATATATACCTTTAAAGATGGTTACTTTCAAAAACGAAGTAAAATCATTCACTGGCTTACCGGTACGTCTACGAGTAAATGTCCGGGTAAGACACCTCTGGCCACTATGTAGCCCTTTCCTATATCTCTATGATATTGATCCATAATAGAAGGATGATTGGATGAGGGATGGATGTATGGATATATATCTATACAAATGCACAAACGATATAAAACTATACACATAAAATAGTACTGAATTATGTGTGTTACACACAAGTGTTCCAACTAACCCCTCTGTCTGTTACAATTAACCCCACATATGGGGTAAGTTGTAACATTTGCACTTCTGTCACTTTCAGTGCAACTGTACGAAAATGGTAGGTCCTAGAAAAAAAAACTTTAAGTGTTAATTTGTAGCAGAGATGTGTATGTTGCTTGTGTAAAAAAAAAGAAGATGAATCTAACTTAATATTTTTTTTTATAATTGAGCCAAAACCAAAATGTGTTAGGTTGTGCCCCACTTTCCCCTACAGGAAATCACAACAACTTCAGAATGCCGCAAGCAGGTTATGTGACAAGAACCAGCTTCACCCTTTCCGTAACAACATTGAAAGCTCAGTCAACATGAAGGATGGAGTGCACTCAAACACCTTTGGGTTTTTTCTCTTCTCTGTAAATACATATTGTAGCAGATTTCAGAGGTGTATAGTCCAGGGGTCAGAAAGTTAAATTCCTGCCATATGTTTATTCCACCCATGACCTCAGACAGCTGATTTCACTAATTAGTTCTACCTACTGGCTGAAAAACTGCTAATTAGGTGGTGTAATTAGGCTAATTCAGGTGATTGGAACAAAATCTGAGGAGGACTTTTACTTTCTGAACCTGGACTTTACTCCTCTGGTAGATTTACAGGTCTTACGGTGGTGGAAATCCATTAGTGAAAATTCCTCGTCGTGAGACTGGAGAGCGCAATTCATGGTTGTATAGCAACGACAGGATCAGGTTGAAATGCTGCAAGTTCCATTACTTGATTGATCGTGCAAGTATTAAGAACTTTAAGCTGGAAAGCCGGGTTCGGCCAAAGAGAGACCCCTGAATAGTCTGCTTTCCATTTCAGACAGTCTTCACTTACTGTTAAAGAATGTAACCCACCTACTCTTTTTGCTGAACAGATAGCAAGAAGGAAAACTGTTTTCCATGTTAGTGATTGAAGATCCGCTTGGGCCAATGGTTCAAACGGGGCTCTAGTAAATGATTGTAGAACCATGGGAAGATCCCAGGATGGTGATCTCAGCCTTTTTTCTGGATAGAGGTGACGTGCCCCTTTGAGAAATTGAGTAATAAACATGTGTTTACCAATGGATAAACCTTCCACAATACTGTGGAAATGAAAAATAGCCGCAACATAAACTCTTACTGTGGTGACTTTTCTTCCGGAGTCTAAAAGTGACTGAAGAAAGCATAAAATAAAATCAAGACTACAATTCGTGGGGTCCACGAATTTTTTTTCTGACACCAGTTAGAGAACACACACCACTTGCTTGTAGTTATCCCAAGTGGAAGGTGCTTTAGTATTGTTTACGGTTTTCCCTACTGCCTCCTCCAGCTGACAAGAGAGGGGCTGAGTAGGGGCCAAACCCAGAGTTGTAACGTGTCTGGGTTCGGGTGCCAGATCTGACCCTCCACTTGAGAGAGAAGGTCTGCTCTGATTGGTAGTGGCCACAGATGGCCCTGTACCAGACGTAGGAGAAGTGGGAACCAATGTCTCTTTGGCCATTTTGGGGCGATCAGTAAGATCCTGCAATGTCCCAGATTGAGCACATGAGGAATCAATGGTAGGGGAGGAAAAGCATATAATAAACCTCCCGGGCACTCGTGAGACAGTGCATCCAGTCCCAAAGGCCCACCTTGGCCATTCAGAGAGAACCACATCTTGCAATGGGTCATCTCCAAGCGGCAACATTCTGATCTGAAAAATGAAGCCTACCTGGAAGTGCGAAAAACTGCAATACATCGAAAATCCGCTAGGGGCAGGTCCCAAAAGGGAGCAAATGTCCATAGACCCCATGTTAAAATGTCCGTTTTCACAGCATAAATTCATGTTTTTACAGGTTGGTCCCATGGACTTTTATTGTATTTTTCGATAGGTTCCGAGTGCCTGACAACTGTGAGGGGGGTGAATTTTTTTCTAACTCGTTAGTTTAGATCGTATTTAGATATAAAATGTATGACAATAAGGGCGTGGTTAACTTTGATTGACAGCTTGATTGACAGCTGACAAGGCAGCACCACGGAGAATGACAACATAAGAAGCGCCATTTTTTAATACAGTTGACATATAATACTACTGTTTCTGTATCATGAAATGTAGTTTTAAGAGTTTTTCAGGCGAGAATGTAGTTGTTTAAAGCTCAAATCTGTGGTTTATTTATAAAGATTTATGAAAATTGTATCCAGTTGTGAGATCCAGCGATGACCGGGCGCTCGGCGTTCATGTACCCGGCCTGGAACAGCCTTTCCTCGGCTTGAGGAAGGTTTCCAACCTTCTGAGGTTTGCCACGGACTCTGGCGTCTCTGTAGTGGTTAAAAATGAGATATAATTCGTCTTGTGTATATCTAACGGGCGATTTTTGGTCTCGTAAATCTATAATTTGTTCCCTGGCCAATCGTTTTGGCTGAGGGGAAGTTTCATAACTTTATAAGCTATTTAACTTTACCGTTGTATGGTTAGACTAGAGCGCTGACTTTGTATGTTTGACTGAATTGTTTGCTTTATTTGTATAGCTTCTTGTAACTTTACCTTTTACTTATACATTTATAATAGCTAATATTGATAAAACTGAAATTTAACAAAAAGAGACTGGGTTGAGTTTTGTCATTTTAAATTTTAATACAACGAATATGATCTGTAATGTTGTTTACTGCAACATCTGTTGTTTAGTACAAATGCACATATTGCCTGGACCATATTAAAATGTTTAATATTTTTATATTATATTTAAAACGAAAAGAGGCAGGTTTGTGTTTTATATTTTGTTTTGTTTTATAAATAGGCAAACGTTATGTGCAGTGAATATAATCAATACGCATTGCCTGAACCACATTTGTGTGGCTATAATGTTTAAGATTTCTTTAAATGAAAACGAAAAGAGTTAGTATGGTGTTTTATAACATATTTCGTTGCCTAAAATATACACAGAGATAACCGGAGTAGCAGAGCGAGCTGAGTGACGCGCGCTGCATCAGAAGGTGGGCGGGGTTAGGATCTCCCAAGATTTTCCAAGATGGCGCCGCCCATACCCCCCATAAGCGGCTTCAAACCCGTTCTTCAGAAAGTCTATGGGTGACGTCACAGACGCTTTGTCCATATTTTTTACAGTCTATGGTCATCTCAGCTCATGCAAACAGGTCGGTGTGGGCTTTTCCAAACCGGGCCCATATCAGATTCACCACCTCTGGGTGTAATCGCCATTCTCCCGGGAGAGGTCCAGTTCGGAAAAGGAGATCGGCTGCCCGGTTCACTACTCCGGGTATGTAGACTGCCCTGAGAGAGGCGAGTCTCGGGTAGACCCAAAACAGAATTTGCCTGGTTTCCTGGAGGCAGCGCAATGACCTGGTGCGTCCTTGATGATTGATGTGATAAACTGCCGGCATATTGTCGGTCCTTACAAGGACATGCTTGTCCTGTAGGAACGTAATCAAGTGTCTCAAAGACAGATAGATTGCTCTCAACTATAGCACATTGATGTGTTCCATGGTCCAGGGGAACACCCATGAGCCTCTGACTGTTCTGCCTTGCCAGATAACCTCCCAATCTGTCAGAGAAGCATCGGTTGTCACCACCATTCACCTTGCTGGTATGTTCCCCAGAGGAACCCCTTTATCCAACCTGCTTCTTCTTATCCATGGACACAGCCTGAAGAGGGTAAAGGGCGGCTGACACCACTCTGGTAAATACACGGGGAGAGAGGGAAAGGCCAAAGGGGAGGACCTTGAATTGAAATGCTTGGCCTTGAAATACAAATGGAACTTCCTATGATCTGGATGAATAGGCACATTAAAGTATGCATCGTTGAGGTCTAGTGTTGTAAACCACTCGTTTGGTTCTATAACCTCCAAAATTTGGGCAGTGGTCAGCCTCTTGAATGGCAACACTTTTATGTATACATCCAGACGTCTTAGGTCTAAGATGGGTCGGAGACACCATCTTTTTTGGGCACGAGGAAATAGTTCCAATAAAACCCAGTGTGCCGTTCATTGGGTTGTAGCTGAGTAATTGCCTTCTTCCTCAGAAGGGTTGCTATTTCTTTGGATAAAATTTTTACCTGGACAGAGTCCTTGACCACAGTTAAGTGGATACCTGAAAATGAAGGAGGTCATTGCCGGAACTAGATTCTGTATTTGTTTTTTTATCGTAGTGATTACCCAATGATCTGAGATTTTCTTCCCCAGCTGTCCAGGCATAGCTGGGAACAGATTCTGGCAGCTCCTCCAGGATTGCTATGCAGTTCCCCCATAGGGGGCTGAGCACCCGGGGTTCCGCTTCTTTTGTGGTGCATTTCTTACTGAAGTAAGAGACTGAGCGATTTGTGAATGTCATGGTGCTTTTCTGGCACTTCGGCTTTAATCAAACCTCAGAGAACGAGTATTTTGTCTTCAGTCAAACTCCCATGGTCCTGGTCGACTAAAATGAGGAAGATGAGGATGCTGACAGCCTCGATATGACTGCCTAGTTGCCTTAGCAGGAATGTTACTTCTTCCCCTGATTTGGAAGGATATCGTCTTGAGAGACAAACTGCATGAACTGCATGCTGTTGTGTGTTTAACCCCATATTCTGGTGCCTAAAATGATCCATCTTGCCAGCCAAATCCCTTAAAGTTGCCAGAATTGGCATCTGGGGTATCAGCTTCAGGGTCTGAAGCCCTTGACCTTTTTCCATCAGAACAGCTTGGTCCATCATGGACTTCAACAGGAGAATATTTCCTGTCTCCGTTTAAGGGAGCGTGCATCAGCCATTGATCCTGATGCTTCTCTATCATGAGTTGCTCATTCAAAAAGGCTAGCTCTTTGCACCCTCTCTTGTATGGAGAACTCAGCTGCGGCCGGACATGGTTTTTCAATGTCCTCCAGCAAATGGGCCACACAGAGACATTATGGACACTCATGGTGTCCATCGGGATGCATGGTAGCATGACAATAACGGCACAGAGGTTGTTGCTTGGATAACACACAAACATATTAATACTCTATTCCTGCACACAGGAGTTTGCCAAATAATGTAAATGTGTGTATACACAATCAAAAACATACTTAATTTCACTGAGCCGTTGTGAACTGTGGAGTCAGCGTGATAATTAAAAAAAATTCTTAAAAAAATTCTTAAAAAATTTAAATAAAAACCTATCTATGCGCGAACACACGGATCAAATCAGGTGACAGAGTCCCCTCAGCTGCGAACAGCAGATCAGCGGGTAAACAAATAAACAAAACTAAATTGTTAATCAAATACTAAATTATTTTAGTAAAAAAAATATATATATATATAATAATGACAAAATTAACTGTTAGATAGTTAATTATGACTATGATATTTGCAAAGCCACTGAATTATTTCTTTAGAGTGTACACAGGTCAACAAAATATATAACACTGCACTAGTGGTTTTTAGATATTTTAATGCAAAAATCTTACATATTGTTTAAAGGGATAGTTCACTTTGAAATTAAATTTTGGTATGTTTTAGCTTACCTGAAGGGCATCCAAGATGTCGGTGTCTTTTTTTCCGCAGTAGTTTCAATTTTGATATTTTTAGGTCAAACCGTTCTTGTCTGACAGTCATATAATGCAGGTATATGGATACTGTCTCAAAACACAAGCACAGAGTCCAAATTAAAACAATTCCCCATCGTCCAAATTAAACAATTCCCCATCGTAAGTACACACTGATGGCCTAAGACACGACACTTTCTCCCATTCATAGTAATATGAGTGTATCTTCTTTCTTTGGCTCCGATCAGAGAGGTGCCCGAATTTCAATCGATTTTTGATTGGTTAAAATAAATGTAGAATATCTCATGTTTCCGTGTGTGCTCTACCGTTTCTGTGGGCACTCGGGGATCGGTATCTATAGCCATGCCATGGTAAAGAGTGCGGGAAAGTTAGTTTTATATTTTACTTTTGTTTGACATTCGTAAAACCTTTACTGCTTTAGAATAGAGAGAATAGAGACCCTTCCTCCATTCGTACACAGAGGTCCACATAATGAAGAACAGATGTTGCCAGTACCTTCCTACAGAACAAAGAAATCCTTCTCTGTTATACTGTACACTGCATGCTGAGACCGTCATACAAGAATTTCTAACATACACATTTAGTACTTTTTAACTATACAGATTCAGTTATCCCAATAAGTCTATTAAACTCAACCGTTTGACCTAAAGGCTTAATCCAACTAAAAAACTATTAATATTAAAATATTATTCGTGTTAAATGACCAAGACTGGCAAGTTTGGATGCACGGTTCGGATGTACAGTATGACTCTAAGGGACATTGGAATCGAATGAATTAACTAAGATAATCCAACATTGAGATAAATTATATAAATGAAACATAATATATTTGCTTTTCACCTTAATTAAATTCGATGTCTTTATAAATTGGATTCAGATAGTAATTTAATTGGAATGAACTTAATTTAAAGCAATTTAGAGTTCACAATTAAGCACAGAAAAGACAGAAAGACAGGAAACCTTCAGCCACTCTATTGGACACCATTGTTGTGCCAGTGGGTGGCACTTACAGTATAAAAATAGTTTTTTTATCGTTTCATTACAGCAGAGTGTGGCGCATAGCTAAATCTCAGTGTTAGTATTTGCAGGTTTATTGGTTTAAACTTCATTAATAGAGTCATGAACTCTGGGATACATGACCCCAGTTTTCTCTAAAGAAAGTTTCTTTGTAATATGAGTAAAAGTGTCTTCCGAAAGAATACCTTTTTTTTTTGTTAAAAGAGCAGTAAAATAGGTCTAATATATATCTCATTATAAAATTCTTGAAATGTCTGGCATAAAATGTTATTATTTGTTTTTCAAAATCAAGATGTGATTTTCAAATAGTATTGATATTTGATTTGTCTGCCAAATCAAAGTCAGTGGATTCAATCTAAATGGTATAAATCACGTCTACAGAAGCGTTCTGAAGGGAGAACAATCATGGCCGCCATGTTGTGGGGTTGTTCCAAACTGAAGCGCTTATAAATGGTTGCTTTGAAGGCCCTGAAACAAACATTATAGGGTTCACCTGAAGGCCAGCAATGAATCAAAAGGTCAATCAGGCTGTCAATCAATATATAATGTCTTCATTAATGTCAGAATAGCAAAACCAGCTTCAAAATTAATGTATCTCTTTAACTCTTACAGAGATCCCCGAGGGTTTTGCTTTTTCGTCGATCGGGACCGGGATCGGAATCGGGATTGGGATCCTGATCGGGACCGGGATCCTGATCGGGATCGTGATTGTGACTGTCGGGGTCAAGATTAAAGGTTGTTTAAAGTAGCCTTACCCTGCAGGAACAGTAAGTAACATGAGTTTAAAAGGAGTGCAATTCAAGCATGAAAGTTTATTTTAAAGCTATACTAATGGTTTCATGTAGTGTGACTATTTTAATAATACTTTTTTATTCTCAATGTAAAAATACTCCAGACTGATGGGAAAGTAATAGATACCACTGAAATACCTTTGGCTGAGGAAGATCCTGCTATTTTATTCCCATCTCTGATATCTAAGCTCAATATCAGTGTTTGGTTGTTAATGTGTGTAATATCAGTGTTTGGTTGTTAATGTGTGTAATGTGAATTATTCAGACATCAAACACCATTCCAAAGAAAGACCATTAGTTATACATAAGTATATGATTTGTGGCCATTTTTATTCATTTAGGTAACATTTCTGACCCTGCACAAGGCCATTTTACACCACCGCCAGATCGCTTGCTTGTTGTCAAGCTTAAGGGATGGTCTAAGTTATGGTTGGCTCTATGTGTCACGATCCACACTCGAAGGAACGGGAAAAGGGAAGATCCAAGTGCAATAATTATTTATTTGGGAATTCCTTAAGCATAAATCCAGTCCAGGCAATTAGTCGTCATCATAAATCCATCCAAAAAAAAAGGAAACACAGGGAACAGAAGTGGCATGATAATAGACAAGGAATCCGTAACAAACACTAGACAGGTAGGGCATATATAACAAAGAACTAACAATGAATAACAGGGAACAGCTGGTTGCAATGATGACGGGGAACAGCTGAGTGCAATGACCAGTGATTGGTACAGACAAGGATTGTGGGGAATGCAGTTCATAATGTGGATGACACCGTGGGGAAGAGGACCTCTAGTGGACACCCAGGGAACAAAAACCAGACACTGTGACACTGTAGATATTTTAACTTATTGTTTAATTTGACAACAGTGACAAACAACTCCGATGCTTATGGGTAAAAACGATCATTACCTGGCTGTCCCCAGTGAATGCAGATCAGTGAGACCTGAATGCTGCTCCGCTCCATTTGCCTGGTGCTTGTGACACACTAACATACCAGATTTAACAATCTACAGGCACATTTATACTGCAAATAAAGTGTGAAGTTGTCTATTGATTCTAGTGCACTTCAACAGAAAACAAGACACATGCTGAGTGTCATGACAATGACTTTATCATGGTCTCTGTGAATGTGATTCATGTTCATGTAGAACAGTCACATACATTCCATCAGAACTAACAAAATAAAAAATCATATTATTTTAAAATAAATTCATTTCATAAAATAATATGAATGCTTTATTTCAAAGGGAAAAAAAATATAATTTAGATTCAAATAAAATCTGAGTTTTGTTTAAAGCACATTGAAGACTAAATATACACATGCAACTGAAATTTCTACTTTATTGTTGTATACAATATTGTATAAAATTGCCTCTATATGGCACATAAAACAAAACAAAAAACTGTTATTGGTCACTTTTCATGTCAGTCAGGTGGTTCTTCTTGTTTAAGTGGGTTCTTGTCTGCCTGTGATAATAAAATAAAATCTGTGTTTGCTTCCACCACGGCGAAAAAACGTACTCGGTTACTAACGTAACCTCGGTTCTCTCTAGAAGAGGGAACGAGTACTGCGTTTATCAAAACGCTACGGGAAAAGTCTCTTTTCACGAAACACTGAAGCAAAAATTATCCTTTAATTTTTCATGTATGTAAAACGCGTTGCGGCAGCAGCAGACAGCTGAAGCAAGACGGCTTGTCTGCTCATTGGCTGCTCTGCGGCAACTGCATAAGCCTATCGAGCGCAGGCTGATGCAACATCAGACCAATGAGGGCGCTTCGCGCCCTCCTCGCCACTTCCCGCCGAGACGGGCGTGGCTTACCTCTATAAAAGGAGCTCGAGAAGGCTGACTCACTTGATTTTGATCGCCGAAGCGAACCAGAGTGAACCAAACGCACGGCAAGGGAACGCAGTACTCGTTCCCTCTTCTAGAGAGAACCGAGGTTACGTTAGTAACCGAGTACGTTCTCTTACGAGAGTTCTCTCGTACTGCGTTTATCAAAACGCTACGGGAACCCCTTGCAAAACGCCGTGCGTGCTGGGATAAAAACACTGATCACCGGAAGCTATTTCAGGCATACAGTGCATAATCACCAGATAGACTCACACAGAGTCAGGGAATAAGGGGGGGAAGCCTTAATTCCCTATACTGTAGCGTCCGCAGGCTTAACATGACCTCACAGGGAGAGTCTACAGGACAGGAGGGGTTTCCTCCGTCCTTATATAGACATGTCCACAGACGCGAATATGACATCACATAGCCAGGGTAGGGAGCCTGCACTAATGTGGGAAAACGTGGGTCTTACACAGTTCAGCCCAGTATAGTCGGTATAGTATTACACCGACAAAAGCTTAGCCTGTAAGGCGGGAACCTCAAGGTTATAAAACCTGATAAATGTAGACGGAGAGGCCCAGCCTGCCGCCGTACATATATCCTGTAAGGAAATCCCGCTGGACCAAGCCCACGAGGAGGCAACGCCTCTCGTAGAGTGCGCTCTGACTCCCAACGGGCATTGAATGCCCTTGGCAGTATAAGCCAGCGCTATGGCGTCAACTATCCATCTGGATAGACTTTGTTTCGAAACAGCCGTTCCTTTGGAACGTCCGCTGAACGAGACAAAGAGCTGCTCTGTCTGTCTAAAGGCAGCAGAGCGGGACATATAAGTTCTTAAAGCCCTAACAGGGCAAAGAAAACTCGAGTCCCCTTCCTCACTCGACGCCGGCAGGGCAGCCAGGGAAATGACCTGAGCCCGAAAAGGCGTGTTGAGGGATTTCGGCACATAGCCGTGCTTAGGTTTGAGTATGACTTTAGAGTCATTAGGACCAAACTCCAAGCACGTCGGGCTCACGGAGAGCGCGTGCAGATCGCCTATGCGCTTCACTGAAGCAAGAGCCATCAAAAACACTGTTTTGAAAGACAAATGTTTGAGGCTAATTGACTGGATAGGCTCGAAAGGGGCACCTTTCATGGCCGCCAGGACCGTAGAAAGGTCCCACATAGGGACTGACGGAGGTCTGGGTGGATTCAGTCTCCTAGCTCCCCTGAGGAAGCGGATGACTAAATCATTCCTTCCTAGTGACTGACCCAGCGTTGAACCGGAGAACGCTGAAATAGCCGCCACATACACTTTGAGCGTGGAAGGGGATCTGCCCTTATCCAACAGCTCTTGTAGGAAGGAGAGAACCTCCGTTACCTCACATTCGAGGGGTGAAAGGCTCCGAGCTGTACACCAGCCGGAGAAAACCGACCACTTTGAAGCGTAGAGTCGCCTGGTCGACGGCGCTCTAGCCTCCGTGATGGTATTCATGACTCCCTCTGCGAGACCAACGGGTATCCGTTGAGCGCCCACACATGAAGGGACCATAGTTCCGGGTGTGGGTGCCAGATCGAGCCCCTGGCCTGCGAGAGGAGATCTCTCCTCAACGGCACTGGCCATGGAGCGATGTCTGCTAACTGCATCAGAACTGGGAACCATGCCTGGTTCTTCCAGAACGGTGCTACAAGCAGCACTGGGCATTTCGTTTTCCTGACCCGTTCCAACACCTGAGGCAGGAGGGAGACGGGGGGAAAAGCGTATAGCGGGCAGCGCGGCCACCTTTGGGACAGCGCGCTGTCGGTCTTTGAAAAGAATGCGGGGCAGTGAGCGTTTTCGCGGGACGCGAATAGGTCCACCTCCGCTTTGCCGAATCTCTCCCACAACAGCCGGACTGTTTGTGGGTGTAGAGACCATTCGCCCGTAGGAACGTTGTTCCTGGACAGTCTGTCCGGGCCCACATTCAGCAGCCCGGGCACATGTACTGCTCTCAGCGAGCGTAGGTTGTGCTGAGCCCATAGCAGGAGGCGTTTCGCCAGCCTGTACAGGGGTTTGGAATTCAGACCGCCCTGGCGATTTATGTAGGACACCACCTGATTGGTACCAGTCGTTCGCCATCCAAGGTACCAGGGCTGTGACACAGTCCTGATCGACCTTGAGGCGTAAATGACCGGACACCCACGCTCTGCGCGGAACCCGCGCTTTCAACCAGAACTGCAGCGGGCGCATGCGGAGCAAGCCCAGCCGGAGAACTGACGATGCTGAGGCCATGAGACCCAGCATCCTTTGAAATTTTCTGAGCGGGGTGAAAGCGCCGCGGCGGAAAGACATCGCCGTGCGCTGAATGTCCAGCACGCGCTGTGGCGACAGCCGCGCTGTCATAGACTGTGAGTCCAGAACTATACCCAGAAACGGAATCGTTTGGCTGGGGTTCAGTGAACTCTTCGCCCAATTGACCGTGATACCAAGATTCTTGAGGTGATCGAGTAAAATGGCTCTGTGCTCTATGAGCTGAGATCGTGATTGGGCTAGGATCAACCAGTCGTCCAAATAGTTCAGCACTCGCATGCCTCTGAGTCTGAGAGGAGCGAGCGCTGCGTCCATGCATTTCGTAAAAGTACGAGGTGCCAGGGACAAGCTGAAAGGCAGGACTGTATACTGGTATGTCTGACCCTCGAAGGCGAATCTCAAGAATCGCCTGTGATGTGACGCTATCTGTATTTGAAAATATGCGTCCTTCAGATCTATCGACATGAACCAGTCTTCTCGGCGAACATGCGCGAGAATTTTGCTGGTTGTGAGCATTTTGAAACGGCGTTTCACTAATACTCTGTTCAGTCGTCTTAGATCCAGAATGGGTCTGATACCGCCGTCCTTTTTGGGGACTAGAAAGTATCTGCTGTATATCCCCTGTTCGCTTTGAACTTGGGGAACAAGCTCTATCGCCCCTTTGCTTATCAGTTTTGATATTTCGGCGCGAAGTAGGTGTGCTACATTCAGCGGTACCGAAGTTTCGACGCGCGCTGTGAAGCGCGGAGGGCGTCGATAAAACTGTAGCGAGAAGCCTCTCTTTATAATGCCTAAGACCCAGTCCGAAACCCCTGGAAGCGCTGCCCATGCATCTGCATGGTTGGCTAAGGGCCGGATACAGAGCGCGCTCTGTTCGCCGTGCGACAGAGGTGCTACGGGGCTCACAAACATAGGCGTTATGCCTGCGGCATATGAGGCGGGGGGCGCGCTTAATACAGCGGGCGGAGCGCTCGCCCTCGACCTTACAACAGTGTTTGACTGAGTGAGGGAGGGCTGCGCGAGCCCCGTGGGACTCATGTGTGCGAGTAGATGTGGGCTGGGAGCGGGCACATTTACTGCTTGGGGCGCGCTGCTTGTGTAAGCAGCGCGCGCGCTCACAGGTCTCGTTTTTACAGAGAGCCTGTGATCTGATAGACATAGTGTTCGTGGGCACTGAGTAGTGGGCACTTTTACTATGTGGGGGGCGCAATCGACCTGAGTCGATTTTATTTGCGCGAGCCCTGAGTGCAGGGCTGTGCTTATGTGTATGGATGGGCACAGAGGAGTGGGCATCGACACTACATTTATAGCACCATCGGCCGTGGCCGGGACACCAGAAATCACACTCTTTTCGAGACATATCTGGGTAGCCGTAAAAACGGCTTTTGAGTGCAGGCAAGCGGGCACTTGTACAGGCTTGTGCTTTGCAGAGAACGCTGGGACAGCCGCGAAGCTTGGGGCTGAGACAGCGAGGCGCTTGGGTGGGAGGCCGGCCGCAACGGGACTCACACACCTGCGCTTTCCTAGGCGGGCTAGGAGCTCTTCGGGGCCTCTGGTTTCACCACAATCCTCGGTCGCGGCGCGCGCGCGGGGCGCCGGGCGCTCGATCGAGAGCGGGGTCTCGAGCTGCGCTGTTGAGGCTGCTGCGAAGAGGAGGCCGAAGGCGGGGGCTGAGGCTGTGAGGTTCGCGGGGTCCGTTTGTCTTGACCCGCCGCGGAACCAGAGCGCTTCGGTAGGAAGTGCTTGAAGGCTTGAGACGCTTTCTGGGCTTCGGTAAATCTCTCCACGAACTCGGAGAGAGAAGAACCAAAGAGGCCAGCGGAAGACAGCGGGGCGTCGAGAAACGCGATGCGCTCGGAATTGGCCATCTCCGTGAGCGTCAGCCATAAGTGCCTCTCAGCGACAGTGGCGGAAGCCATACAGCGTCCCATGGCTTGTGCGGCAGCTTTGGTGGCTCGGAGCGTGAGGTCCGAAGCACTCCTCAAATCCGCAATACAGACAGCATCAGGTCCAACCTCGTCCCATTTACGGAGGAGATCACCCTGGAAAATCTGTAATGTAGACATGGTGTGTAGCGCTGACGCGGCTTGCCCAGCGGCGGAGAATATTCGCGCGAGCAGCGTCGACGTCATGCGGCAGGCTTTTGAAGGCAACACCGGTTTAGTCCACCGTCCAGCAGAGGGCGGGCACAGATGGGTCGCTATAGCCTGTTCCACCGGCGGCAGAGAGAGGTAGCCTCGTTCATTCGCCTTGTCCAGTGAGGAGAATGCAGGCGACACAGATGAGCGCGTACGCGCAGAGTAGGGCACGTTCCAGGCCTTCGCAACTTCTTCATGTAACTCAGGAAGAAAAGGAGCGTGCTTAGATTCCGGAGAATTGCGCTCACCTGGGAGGAAGCTACCATCGAGCCGGGTGCGAGAGGGGGGCTCCGGTGCAGACCACTCGAGGCCGAGGCTCGTCGCGGCCAACGCGAGTACTCGCATGAGCTCCGTCTCAATGTTGGCTCTCACTGAGGGCTTTCGGGCAGGAGGCGCGAGGTCCTCAGAGCTCGCCCAATCCTCGCTGCCTGTGTTGTGGCGAATTCATAGTTCTTTTTGGTTCAGGTCTCAAAGTAGTTTCTCAGAGTCGAGGTTCCAGGTCAGAAGAATTAACTTTATTGACAAGCAACAAAGTGAGAAGCCGGCCGGCCGGACATCTGAAGTTACAATGGCCAGTGTTCATGTCTTATATTTTTTCTTATCGCTAGGTGCCCAATGGGCACCCTCAAATCTATCTCTTCCCCTCTGTCACGCCTGGTGACCTTGGCACAGTTAGACATGTCTTCTCTATTGGTCAAACCTCACACAATGGTGCTCTGTTGGTTCAATATTTTGACACTTTACATTGCTGATGCAAGCTGGTTATTTTCCATTCTCTCATCCTTCTCAGACCTATTTTGTCATGCTTGTCATTTTCATTACAACATGGTTATTTTCCATTCTCTCATCCTTCTCAGACCTATTTTGTCTTGCTTGTCATTCATGTATCAAGGAAAATTCTCCAACATATCCCCCCTTTGGGACTAATCCTAGTCCCACCTTCATTTCTATCCCAGAATGTATCTTCATGAACAGGCTTCTCTCCATTATCTTTCAATCATGGCCAATATGGACCATCCATCTCTCTTATCAATAAGCCCACTCACGAAGGTACACCCTGGAGGAATAGTGAGACCAAACATCTCCGCCCCCACTTGACTAGGGTGGAGTAAAAGATCCCACCTTCCTTATCTATCTTCAGTCTTGAAGGGATAGATTATTTCAAACATTTGATTTTTCAACATAATCAACATATCTCAGTGTAAAGACTTAAAATTAAGATTGTTTTCAACTTAATCAACACATTTCAGTGTATAGACTTAGAGTTAGGATTATCCCACGGTGCCAGAGGAACTGCACAGGCGCTTCCGGTGGCCTGGAGTGCTATCTGGGTTGCTCCATCGTTGCCAGAGGTGCCTTGGGCACTATCTGGTGTTGGAGCAGACAGCGGGTTTTTAAACCACCAGTTGAGTCTGCCCTTGCTGGTCCGGCAATTGGCGACCGTGCTTGTAATTAATTTCTCTGTTTACCCCATCGAAACATCCAACAGTAGTCTTATGCACGTACTTCACTTTTGATTCATAAAAACTTTAAAATATTAAAAATACTTTGTTATAAAAGTAAAATGATTAGTAAGTGATAAAAATAGTAAAAAACATTTATTATCTTTTCCCTTTATATCTGGTTGCATTACCTCGTACCACGGGCAATGACCTGCTTCAAACCTTGTATCGTCCCCTCTCATTCACATATTCATGTTTTTGACTGTTAGTGTGATTATATGTAAAAATATTCTCAGTAAGATTATAAGTGTAAAAAGAAAAAAGAAAACACTCAGGAAGGGGTCCTTCATAAAAATCAGAGAAACAATTAAAAAACCCTCTAACTCCCTACTCTATTCATGTTCTAATGATCTGTCTAATTTTACCCCAAAATAAAATTCACAGTGTTACTACCTCCCTCTCTTATCCGAAACAGAATCAAACTGTCAGAAATAACAAGGTACCCCATTCTTTACTCCTTTACCAGAACTCCTTACAGGAAATCATCTAGCTCGTCCAGTCCTGGCCCAATTTGGTGCACTCTTGTGTTTGTGCACCCGATGTCAACTCCCGATGGTTTGACTGACACATTAATCATCTATTTGGCGGCCACGTTGGCTAGCATGGATCTTAGAAAAGGCACAACACAGCAGAAAAGAAAACACAAAACACCAAAGAAAAAATGACAACAGCCACAGATATTATTATTCCCACCTTAATGAACCATTCTTTCCAAGACCCAAATATAGAGTCAAACCAGTATCCAACGTCTCTGTATCTCCCCGCATTTTCAGCAACTTCTTGTCTCAGATCCTTCAGCTTCTTCATGGCCCTAGCAAAAACTCCATCAGAGGCTGTGTCATTCGGAATAAAGGTACAACAGTCAATTCCAAATATCACACATACCCCTCCTTTTTTTTTTGCCAGTAGCCAATTCAGAGCTTGTCTGTTTTGCCATGTCATTTTGCTGGTGTATTTTAGCTGATGGCCTAAGGCATCCATTGCTTGATCTTAGTCTTAATTGTTCTGTTGATTGTCAGAGCTAATCTGAGATGGTATGCCAAATCTTGGGATGACTTCTTTGGTTAAATTTTTATCAGTCTCTGCTCCTTGGTCTGCTGAGGGTTCTACTTCGACCCATATGCTAAATCTATCTATGAAAACTGTATCTGTATCTTTTTCCTCTTACTGATTTTATCATGTCCACATAATCCATCACTAGATGTTTGAAGGGTCCTTCTGGAACTTGGATAGAGCCTATTGGAGTTGCTGTTCCTTTTCTGACATTATTTTGTGAATCTTTGTCTTTTTTTATTTTTATTTTTTTTATTTTTCTAATTCTACTATTCTAATAATCTCCCCCCTTGCGCAATGGTCAAAACCATTCGCATCTTAAATTAAAATAGTAAAAAGGGTTGCTAGTGTAATTATTTGTCTTTTAATACCTTATTTGTCCAATAGTCTGAAGTTTAGGGTTTTGCTTATGCCTTCTTGACTAATGATAGAGACTTAATTTTATATTCAATTATCTATTCTAAATTTCAAGGTGCGCATTCTAAATTGGTAACACAACTCTGATGACAAAAGCTACTGAATGTAGTCAATGTGGCATTCCCCATGTGACAGTGTCTAAATGTTTAGAATAACACAGCTGGTCGATATCAGTTGCCATTTGATTGTGTTAAAACACTGCTGTCATAAACCCCAAATTTTTCAATATCTAATAGATAAAAATTTCTGGTAGGTCTGGACATGCTGTCGTTTGAAAGAACCATTATCAATTTCTCTTATCTGATTTGTCATTCATCTGTTAATTTAATTTCTCTTCAAAATATTTTCCTCTGTTGCTTATGAGATGTTCTTTTAAATGACTGGAGATGTTAGCATAATCTCGAATTCATGACCAACAATATCAACACCGTGCAATCCCCGGTAATGACAGCATTTGTGATATCACGTGTTTGTAAATTGTGTAGTTACTATCCTTATTTCTAAACCTTATTTCTAAATTAACTATTGACCAAGATGGAGTGACCAGCACCATAGCTTCATCAACCATATATTTTTTTTTTTTGTTGTTGTTGTTGTTGAACATATTATGTCCTCTTTTTTCCTGATAGAGAGCTCAGTATCACTCAAGTTTATATCAGCTCTGTCTTGAAAGCAGAGCCCAAAAGCTCTCTGTTCAATGGACAACATCATCAATTATCTAATTATGCATTTACCCCTAGTTGGTTAATGCAGTAGTCCCTCACTATGCTACGTCCAGCGTCAGTTGTAGTTAATTATTGAGTCATGCAAACACTTCACCTCCCATTTTTTAATGCTTACAGCTGGACTAATGTCTATTGAAAGAAAGCAAATAGAGAGTGTCAGCTTCACAGAATATAGAGAACTGCTGTTGGACCAGTGAATAATCAAAATACAATTAATATTGCCAATCAATGAAATTTGAAGCGGTCTCTGTTGTGATCAATGAAAACGCATCACCTGTGCCCACTTAGTAAAGGATGAAGGCCTTCTGCTTGGACCAGCGATCAGTTGAACTGGTTGGGCTGCTGTCTGAGTGTTTCCCTCCTCATCCGATGCATTTGATCTGTCAGTCTTTGTTGGCATTCAAGGGTCTGGTGTCATGTTTGGACATAGTGGTTTGACTCTGGATGCTGTTGTCTCTCTGCCTCTCCTCAGTCTGGCTTTTGGCCAAGCCATGGAGAAGGCAATTTTGCATGATGGCCGGATGGTTTTCTTGGTTGTTTCTGCATCAACACAGTCTTTGTACATACCAGCCCCTCAGAAGTTTCAGCTTCCTCTTTCAGGGTGGATGAAGGCCCACCAACCAAACGCCTCTTCTTTTCTCTGCAGCCGTGTCCTTATGTTTCTTGCTCTCACTTGTTGCACAGTCCAGTTGCTGTTGTTTATGTTGAGGCAGCCGTCCCAAAAGCTGTCTGGTGTCATCTGGAAATTGAACACTCAGAGATCCGCATGAATCAAATCCATCCTTTAAAAATTCTACAACCATCTCTTTCAATTGTCCCTAAATTTCAGAAGTATCATCTGGTTGATAACAGCAGTTTCCCCATGCAATATTAATAAAGCAAGTTCTTCTTTGCAGAATGCAGAAAATAGCAGCCATTCAGTCTGTCTGAGTTGCCTTATTTTCAGTCACATATATAGTATTTTCATCATCAATCCCTACTCTCTCAAGCATTTTAGGATTAAATCAATGAGTCTCATTACTGTGAAATGTGTATAATACAGTATGGCTGTTAAAAATGTCTGTTTAGCTTGGTCACCCAATCCTGCTCATTTAACACAGTGCACAAGTTATTTTAAGTAACACAATCCAAAGATCTCATTTTCTGCAATGGATCAAATTTAAAACTGTCTCAGGGACAACAAGATGCAAACATCACAGGCCATGTCTTTATATAACAGCTCAGTCATACCCACAGCTAGCATGTCTCTCTCTATATAAATATTTTATCTCTAAATGTCATATATTTCTATAACCCTTTTTATCAATTATTTGATTTTCCTCTGGGAACTACACAAACCACTTATACTAAAGAGAAAACTCCAGTGTTTTTGATGGCCACCAGTTTGTCCAATCCTCCATATCAATCCCTGTTAGGCCTGCTTATTAATTTAATTCCCCCATAGACCGGTCAACTAACATTTAAGCAATTTTCATATTTTCTTTCAGGTTAATTTATTATCAATTATTTTTATTGGTGTTTTCCTGGTATTTGTGAAATTAGTCTACTTTTAATTCTGACTGGATTAGCAGATTTCACCAATCTTACTTGATCTCTTAGTAAACTGTTTTGGATACCTTTTTATTTATTTATTTTTTACGAATGTTTCACTGTCTCTGCACATAGCCACATCTAATGTTCCCTCAGCTGGTCGTTTTTTTTTTTTTTTTTTTTTTTTTTTTTTTTTTTTTTTTTTTTTTTTTTTGGCTTCTATCTCCATTTTTGGAGGGTTGTCCTATAGTATAAATTTAATATTTTGATCTTGGTATCTCTACAGGTGTTGATGCCATTATAATCTTAATTATTATCAGTGTGTTTCACTCCTTTTTAGTATACCTTACTAACCCCAGCTTGCATCTATTCTTAACTAGTTTTCAGCAAGATGGTCAGACATTTATTAAGATATCTGATTAGTCTTTCTCAGGTATTTTAAAAATGCAGTTCCTCTATTACAGGTCCACTGGTGGGGATAACAGTTATAAATAAAATCTCTCAAAGTGTTGTTCAAAGTGTATGTTGGAAATGGTTGCTCACTCTCTGGTTTATAAGCTAGTCAGAACTAGGAAAGGTGAACTCTTTCTCTCTGTCTCCCTCCTTTCCTTCCTCTCACACACACATACACACACACACGCAGTCTCACTTTCTTCTTGCAGCCCCTCCTTTCTGCCTCTCTTTCTCATATCACAGTCACCATTTACTTTTGCTATATGAGAGAGAAACAAGTGTTCTTTCATAATTCTAGTTTCTCTTTATAAATGAATATCATTCTTTTTCAAATAGTCCTAATCTGTGCATTTTACGCGCGCGCACACACTTTTATTTTACTTTTTCTTGTAACAATGAAGAGGCAAAGCCAAATTATTTCTAATTAAATTTTTTTTTTTTTTTTTTTTGGTTTAAGATTTGTCTCCCCGTTACCTCTCCTGCCCCTCCTATTTGTCCATCGTTGCAACATTCTCAGTTGTTACTGACTGCTCTTTTTTGACAGCTGACTGCACTTCTGTCTTTTTCATGAATTTCTACCAACATATGACTGGTATGGTTGGTGTTGCTCCTCAAAACTACCACTACCACCAGTTTTTCCAGTGTCCAATTATCTATCTGTGCTGGTCTGATTTCTCCTCCCTGTCCGATTTTAACAATTGTGTCATTTTCCCATTTTTCTGGCCTTGAGCTCACTACCATATACATGTTCCTCAAAATCATGGCTCCTCCCAAACCCTCAGGCCAAGTGTACCAGGCATTTCTTTTCAGGTATGGGATGTACAATGGATTTAGCTTTATTTCTGATTTTGTCAGCAAGGAATCCAAAAGGGTAGTTTTGGGAAGGTCAAATCTGTTCAAGTGTGGTCTCTGAGCTTCAAGAGTTATCTGTTTTTATCACATCACGTCAATCCCCTAAGAGCCACTCTCGTTCAACCTGGTTCAAGTTTGTTATTCTTGTCAATTTTTTTTTAAAAGCTCATCCTTCCCTTGGTCTGTTAACTCCTGTCTCTGCCCTTCATTATCTATTCTAACCAGAAGTGATTCTTAATACCTTTGGTATCTTTAATGCATCTTGAAAATCATTCTTCTTTCCGCAATCTAGCCTCGTAATTATCTCTCACTCTAGACCACATGTGTACTTTTCTTCAGGTGTCAAAAGGTGAAAAAACTCTCACTTTTCTCTCTCCTTATTTCTTTATCTCAATGCAAACGCTTTCAGTCTGCTATAATGTAGGCCTACACTCATACAGCCGCGCACAGAGCCACTCACACACACGCAGTGCCACTCTGACACACGTACACTCATACACCCGGGATTTCATACACACTGTCACACAGCCGTGCATAGAGTCACTCACACCCACACAGAGTCGCTCTGAAACACACACACACAGAGCTGCTCTTACACGCAAAACCACTCTCACACCCACTTCAAAGCCTCACACACACACACAAAGTCTCTCTCCCACACTCACACAGCGCTGCTCTCACACACTTATTTCCCTATTTTTCTTATAACAAAATGAAAAGACAAAGTCAATCAATCAAACTTTTGACAATATGGGCTGTGTTTCCCTATTTGGATCACATCGATTACAGTTCGGAGAATGGCCAAACAGCCGACAAAGCCAATTTCGGTGAATATTCTTTGTTCCTTGATACCTTGTTTTTGTTTAGTTTTTTCCTCTCATCAATTTTTGTTTTATTACCCATTAAACTTTTAATAACACTGATTCAATAATTATTTCTTGTAAGAGTTTTATTTTATGTGCCTTTGTCTGTCTCAGCTTTCTCACTCCCTTTTCTCTCACTGAGCGGTGCCAAGGTTTTTAACTTTGTAACAATTTCGGGACAGTGGCTCAAATGTAATTTCATGCAGAGCACAGAGCTCAGTTAAAAAACACTTTGTCTATGCGTCTCCGTCCTTTCTATTAATTCTGCTCAAACACGGCTATATCATTTCTAACTTTTAATTTCTATCACTTTGGTTTTTTAGAAAAAACATTATAAGTAAAAGGTTTTATTATTATTGTCACTTTTGCAAATTTTCTCCGAAATGACCTTCCTCCTTATTTTTTAAGATGAAAAATCACTTAGACATACAAACACAAACACTTTTCTCCTCACATAAAACAGAAAAATCACTTAGACATACAAACACAAACACTTTTCTCCTCACATAAAACAGATCACGTGCGCACACAATAAAACAGATAAGACTAACAATGAAGTGCTTCTCTCGTTACAACGCACCTCCTGCGTTGTGGACAATACAACATATAATTTTGCAAACGCACTTTTCGCATAAAATACTGTGACGCACACATGTACAATGCACCCTCATGCGAATGGAATACGCACCTCCTGCGTATATAACGTGCTTCTCACGTTCTTCAACGCGTCTTCTGCGTTGGGGACGCGCTTCTCGCGTCGGTACGCACCTTTCTCGCGTACTCAATTAACGTGCTTCTCACGTCAAAACGCACCTTCTGCGTTTAGGGACAATACAACATATAATTTTGCAAACGCACTTTTCGCATAAAATACTGTGACGCACACATGTACAATGCACCCTCATGCGAATGGAATACACATCTCCTGCGTATGGACAGACAAACAGATACTGCATGCACTTTTTTCTCAAAACCTGGAACCTACCCTCCTTTTTCCTCCCTTCTTTTATTAGTTTTAGGTTCTTTTTGGTGGGGTCTTTTGTTTAAGGCAGTCACCAACCAGGCGCTAGCTTACCAGGGGCAGCACAAAACAAATATAAGCAAAATTTGCTTACCTTATTTTTTGGTGCACCTTTGTTTTGTGAGGCCTCTGCCAGCACGCCCACCGTGGTCACTCCTCGACCCCTTGTCCCTCCTGGCTGGCTCGCCAATTATGTTGTGGCGAATTCATAGTTCTTTTTGGTTCAGGTCTCAAAGTAGTTTCTCAGAGTCGAGGTTCCAGGTCAGAAGAATTAACTTTATTGACAAGCAACAAAGTGAGAAGCCGGCCGGCCGGACATCTGAAGTTACAATGGCCAGTGTTCATGTCTTATATTTTTTCTTATCGCTAGGTGCCCAATGGGCACCCTCAAATCTATCTCTTCCCCTCTGTCACGCCTGGTGACCTTGGCACAGTTAGACATGTCTTCTCTATTGGTCAAACCTCACACAATGGTGCTCTGTTGGTTCAATATTTTGACACTTTACATTGCTGATGCAAGCTGGTTATTTTCCATTCTCTCATCCTTCTCAGACCTATTTTGTCATGCTTGTCATTTTCATTACAACATGGTTATTTTCCATTCTCTCATCCTTCTCAGACCTATTTTGTCTTGCTTGTCATTCATGTATCAAGGAAAATTCTCCAACACCTGAAGCGAGGAGAGAACAGGAATCCTTTTCCCCCGACGCGGCCTCCGAAACAACTTCCTCTGATGAAGCGGCGGCAGGCTGCGGGCGCTGAGCATCAGGAAGTGATTCGGGGGAGGTCGGTGAAGCTGGCGGGCGAACCGGCGAGCTTGGTCGGGGTGGAGAGGGTTCCGGGACCCGCTGCGAGCGGCGCTTCTTACGGCGCGGCATCGCGGCGGAGAATGCAGGCTTCGAGAAGGATGCCAGGCGGGTCCTCAGAGCCACCATAGGCAAAAGCTCGCAGTGAGGGCAGCCGCCGTCAGCGAGCGCGAGCGCTGCATGGTCCTCACCGAGGCAGGAAACACAGATGACGTGGTCGTCTCCCCCGGCGAGTGGGGCTCTGCACGAGCCGCAGGATTTAGGCATCTTTAGAAAGACGCCGCTCTTTTAGGGGGTGAGTGCTACGAGAACACTCACACACAAAACAGAGCACAATAAAGGATATGGGCGTCGGAAAGCGCAGCAGGTACGGCTGTAGAAGGCGGCGTAGGCCAGCGGCTTCGAGGGCTCGTCCCGCTGAAGTGCTTGCTTCGAACGACGCTGCTTCCGTGATCCAGCGATGCGTGCGCTTCGCTGAAGAGATTAAAATCAAGTGAGTCAGCCTTCTCGAGCTCCTTTTATAGAGGTAAGCCACGCCCGTCTCGGCGGGAAGTGGCGAGGAGGGCGCGAAGCTTATGCAGTTGCCGCAGAGCAGCCAATGAGCAGACAAGCCGTCTTGCTTCAGCTGTCTGCTGCTGCCACAACGCGTTTTACATATATGAAAAATTAAAGGATAATTTTTGCTTCAGTGTTTCGTGAAAAGAGACTTTTCCCGTAGCGTTTTGATAAACGCAGTACGAGAGAACTCTCGTAAGAGAACTGCTGGACAAAACTGTAAGATGTGTGAGATATGGATTCATTCCTCTATAGTTCATTCGGACAACATTACATTATTAACCCAATCTCAAAAACAGCATGAATACAAATAGAAAGAATCTCTAATATACATGTCTGTTTTTTCAGTCTTCACTGTCCTCTGTGACACACTAGCCTTCATTCAGATATTAACCTTATAGTATTATTTTCTAATGCTTATGGTTATGTTACATTATAGAGTCATTCCTGTCAAATAAGACGGTACATTTAGTCAAATAAATTAAAGTAAATTAAGTTTACAAAAACTTTGTAATTGTTACAGCAGGAACCTGGCTATGTCGGTTGCTGATAACAGTATTCAATGTTTATGTTACAAAGGCTTTATAAAAGTATTAAACACCATTAATCCAGTAATTTAAAGAACAATGCTGCATCAATGTTATATGCAGATTTAAGTTTCTTTTTCTCATTTTAACTTTTTTTCTCACAGATACACATGATCCTGTGCAACAGGAGACAAGTGATCCTGCTGGTGAATGGAAGACAAATTGAATTTGGAATCTGACACCAGAAATACACATTAACCGTGTTTGAAGTCGACCCATTGGTGCTTTTGAGATGGAAAACTAATAAGTGAAGACGTTTGTTTGATGTGACATAAACAGAAACATGCCTGTGTTCAATGTAAAGTTGATGATGTAAGACTGGAAAAACTGGAAAAACTGGAAGAGAGGGCAAATTAACATTTTAATTTCTCTCTTGTGCACCATTCAAGACACAAGTTCCACCTAAGCAATCCTAATCTATATCTTTTTCTCTTGAACCCTCATTCCCCGTTTACTCCTTCTCTCATGCTGAGATCACTGGAAATTCACCCAAGAATCTATATAGTTAATTTTTTTTCTTTTCTTTGTTTTTAAGTCATTAAGAACAAGTTATTATTTACAATGGCGGCCTGACAAAGTGGAATAACCACTTGGGGAAAAGGAAACAGGGCTAAAATAAATACAGTACATTATAAATACATACCGGTTAGCAATTACATAAAATACTATTTAAAACACAACACAGTAGACAACACAAAATGATTATGTAGAGAAGCAACTGCATGTGTCCGTGAACAAGGATGATATAATAGTTTTAAAAGATGAAATTGAAATTAGTGTATCCAGTTCGAGAATATTTTGCAAAGCGTTCCAGTCGCGAGCGGCAGCAGATTAAAAAGAAGCAAGAGTTGGTTTTGGGAATACATAATTTAAGACGAAGCGAGGACCGGATGTTGTATATGACAGGCTTTGGCTGCAGCAGGTGACCCAAGTAAGGAGGTGAGCGGCCGAGAAGGGTCTTGTAAATGAAGGTGAACCAATGAATTTTGCAACGATTGTGAAGGGAGGGCCAGTTGACAGATGAATATAAAGTGCAGTGGTGTGTATTGAAAGCAAACCTGATAGCAGAATGGTAAAGAATGTCAAGATTTGATTGCAAGCAACCCTGTAGTGTCTCTATAGTCTAACATGGTCATTTGAATAAGAGCAAGTTTGGCAGAAGTGGTGAAGGAAGAGCGGTTGCTGTAAAGGAAATCAAGCTTGGCCTTGACCTTATTGCAGCTTTGATATGTGGATGGAGAAAGAAAGTGAAGTGTCCAACCAGATGCCCAAGTATTTATATGCAGTATATATGCAATAATATAACTCGGGTTAGCCTGTGATGCGAAGTGTACACATCTTCTCTCTTTATTCTAAAGCATTTAATGTTTGTATCTAATATCTTTGAAATGATTATGCAACTGGCGTGATACATTTACCTGACATAATAAAGTGTAAACATTTGATTTTATTCTAATCGACTCTAATTGACATTATTTTCAGTAAAGAATTAAAAAGAATAGTCAAACATTCGCACACACTTAATGATGTAGAGATATCATTAAAACCTTTTTTATTTATGGAGTCAGAAGAAATAACGAGTTAATACGTATTTCATTTAATCAAATTACTTTGTCATGTGGAAAGACGGTAACGCGCAGAGGCCTTCACCCGCTGATCGGATGCCTCCTTTGGGCCGATCCAGCCGGGCATTACAGTTGGTGACAACCCTCTGTGATCCCTCCGAGCAACACAGGCGAGCAACCTCTTTCCAGCAAAGTATTGGGATTTTAAAACCAACGAGAGGTTTGATCATCTTCTCTTCCTTCCACCGTTGTGGTAAGTCAATTATTTTACCTTTTCAGAAGTGTTCGCACTGTCAGAGAGTTTATTCACACATAACATACGTATACACATAAAACATGATATCAGAGTTTTAAAATCAAACATTTAAAAAGAGAACAATACATCACGGTTGTTTAAACCAATGAACATTAAGCTGTGTCGTCAGCAAGTCGTTTCCCATCATGCTTTTGATCAGCGCAGTCGGTGGAGAGCAACTGCACGCGACTGCAGAATCTGACATGCGCCTTGCGCTCGCGATTTTTTTTTTGACATACGTCAGCATGACATCAGAGCGAGGCTGGCCGCACTCGGACACATTTTTAACCGGCATGCATCTCGCGGTGATCACCGGTGATCGGTTCTGCGCAGATTTTGCTCATCTCAAACCATAGATACACTAGATCACATTCTTCCACTTGAGTAAACTTAGAATGAACTATCGCTACTATATATATATATATATATATATATATATATATATATATATATATATATATATATATATATATATATATATATATATATATTCTTTATTATTTATTCTTTATTTCAAAGATAGCCCCTTGAGATGTACCATCTCATTTTCGAGGGGGTCCTTACAATAATGACGAACATTACAAGATAATAAAAAGTAAATATTGAAGCTAATTCCAAACACAGAGACACACACACACTCGCACCAACACACACTCCAACAATGCTCCCCGAAACTAGCCCCCCCCCCCCCCCCCATCACCACTTACACAAACTATGCACAGACAGAGTATGATCAAAAAATAAATAAATAATCAAATAAAAATAAAATTAAAAATAATATAAAAAATAAATCCCTCTGCAAAAAATAGAGGTAGACATTTATACACATAAGCATACTATACACCCCCTTATAAATACATCTTGCATGCACAATTAAAGAAAACAATACATATTTGTACACAAATACACACATATATACAGTACACTGGACAGTGAGTAGTGTGAGCCCTAGAACAGTTCAGAAACAAGAGCAGGATGTTTGAAAATTCGTAAATAAAAATGATGTGAAGATATGAAAAGAAGTGATCGACCTAAGTGAGGAAGGAAGGTTATTCCAGTCTGATGGAGCTTTGAATTTGAATGCACGACGACCAATTTCTTCACTGATTCTAGGTGTAACTAGAAACAGTTGGTCCATGTGCCTTATGCTGTATTGAGAGCTGAAAGGGATTAAAAGGTCTTTCAGATATGAAGGGAGATTAAAATGAATATATTTGAAAATAAGTGTTAACCAGTGGTGTTGCCTTCTGGACTTCGGAGCAGGCCAGTTCAAGGACTCATACATTAGACAGTGATGGGGGCACCTAAGCACAAATCTACAAAGACTATTATAATACATTAAGAGGATGGAGATTAGTTTCGAAGGTGTTACCATAGATCACATCAGCATAGTCCAGTATTGGGAATATCAATTGTCGCTCACAATGAGAATCCAACTGACTGACGATCTCTATCGTACTGCGTACTAACTTTGACAACCGACCGACTATCTTTCATACACATACAATACACAAACCAGAGCGCACGTCCGCTATCCTATTACAAGCACTGAATAAATGGCAGTAAACATAAAACATAACTCACTGTATGGTCAATTGTACTAAATAATAGCAACACTAATATAACTTTGGGGCCTTTTCTACACTAACCACAAATAAACCATAATTATCAATATACAACATGCCATCTAATACTCACAGGTTGCTTTTTTGCTGCAAATAACTATATCAGTGACTTTTTGATTTAACTCTGCTCACTGTAAGTGGTGTTGGGCTTCTTCTAATCTTATGTTCATAGAGTGCTATAGTGATTGAGGTAGGCCTATATTTTCTTTCTTTGTGATTTATTTGTGTTACCCGACTGTGTTTGTAACAAGCCAATTAAGATATTATTTTACATGGCATAAATGTATGCTTTATTTCTTAGTTTTCTATGTGATTTCGTTTAGTATTGTCTGCAAGTATGTCAAGAATTTAAGGTTAATTAACATTTTCTGTGTTTATTTATACCAGTTCTGACAGCAATATGGAAATGTAGCAAAAAAGGAACATGTAAAGACCTGTTTGAAGACTCTGTCAATAAATAAATGCCCGTTAAAACCCAGGAACGACTTGAGCCTTTATTAAAACTCGAGGGGAGTAACACTTTGAAAGGTAAACTGAGAAGTTAACGAAATTCTAATGCATATCTATGCTAATTATAATACATATAGGCCTATATTTAAACATGGATAAAAAATATTGATCATTGATTAATTTTATATAAATTCTTCTTCACAGATCCTGTGATAAAGCAGTCTTCAAACACTGTCTGAATCACACTAAGTTGCAGAAAATGAGTCGTACTGAAAGAAGTGATCGTCCACTTGAAGATGTGACATTCAAACTCTTCTGTTTCTTTGGTTCAGCCATTTATGCCTAAGTTTGTAAATAATGCATTATTCACTTCTGCACATTGTTTTTCCATAACCTTTTTTTTTTCCAGAAAATTGCATCGTGATGCTTATTTATTTAGTGATGTAATATGCATAGTGTACATTTCAGTAATACAGGTATAACTGAAATGTTTCTCAAAGAATTGTATAAATATAGCTCTGCCATAGCATTTCACTGATCTTTATAATGTATTATGTTCAAGAGATTATATGTGACCCTGGATCACAAAACCAGTCTTAAGTTGCACGGGTATATTTGTGGCAATAGCCAACAAAACATTGTATGAGTCAAACTTATAGATTTTTCTTTTATGCCAAAAATCATTAGGATATTAAGTTAAGATCATGATCTATGAAGATATTTTGTAAATTTCCCACCTTAAATATATAAAACGTTTATTTTTGTGAATGGATGCAGCACTATCGCCAATAGAAATGGACAACTTTAAAGGCGATTTTCACAATTTTTCGATTTTTCTGCACCCTCAGATTCCAGATTTTCAAATAGTTGTATCTCGACCAAATATTGTTCTATCCTAACAAACCATACATCAATGGAAAGATTATGTATTCAGCAGCTTTCAGATGATGTATAAATCTCAACTTAAAAAAAAATACCCATAAGACTGGTTTTGTGGTCCAGGGTCACATATATGCTGCTGTACTGTTTTATTTACTAATGTATTTATTTTTGCAATGTACACAATAAGTTTTCTTGATTTCAGAGTGTGTATGTCTTAACATTTATATTTAATTATTTTTGCACTTTTAATACACAATTTTGAATACTGAATAAAACAGCTTTATAATAAACTATTAGTGTAATGCTAATATATTTCTAATGAGCTGAAATGCTATTGAAATGTTCTTGAAGTACATTAAAATGAAGCTAAAAATATATTCTAACTGTAGTTTAAGAAATATGAAAGTATATTTTAAATGAACTGTACAGAAATACACTTAAATGTACTTGAAGTGGTTAAATTTTTAGCACAATTTAATATAAAATGTAATACGCACTTTATACTGTGAGTTAAATACTACTATGCTATATACAAAAACGCACAATTTAAATATATTTCCTTTTCACCTAGGGTCATGACGAACTGAGTTGACCTCCAAACTATACAGAGACGACCAATCAGAACACCGAAAAACATTTTATACGCACGTTTTTATTATTATTATTATTATTATATTATTATTATTTTTACCGTTTTGAAATAGTATGGCGTAACCATGGGCGGAATGCTTTCGCAGAAATCACGTGACTGGCTACGAGCCCATCCTTATTTACAGCATCACTTATTTTATTCAGTTTGTATGCGGACAGAAGCAACATCAGGATGAGGAACCTTTCCGTCTTTTTTGGGCTTTATTACTCGTGGACGGTGAGTCACAATCATTTTCATTAATTCAACACTTGGGTTTCAAATATTTAAACCGGAAAAAGAAACTGCACATTTGCTGTTGTCATCTAATTTGCTTGTATGTGTGTTGTTTCTAAAACAAACTGATATTTTTCTACAAATTATGTTTTATTAACAAGGTTCGGGAGAAACACGTTCTTGATCAAACAATCAAGTAATTCCAACCAGCTCTCAGCAATCAGTAATCAACAGGTCCACTCAATCAGCATGATTAAAGGCCTATAAATACACACAGTCGATTCACTCATATTCCTCGACAGTTTTCAGCATCCCTCCTCCACCCCATCTCCTCACACTTGCCTGGTTATCTTCCTAACCAAGAGATACGGGGGGAGTAGGCTACTCTGGGTTCGGGTTTGGTAGTGAACACTAGAGGGCGCCGACGACCTGTAATATTCTGCACAACACTTTATTTTTTTATTTTTTTGGTCGGTCGGTCGGTCGGTAGGGTGGGGTCGCGTGTGAATTGTAACATTTCACTCCTCGTGTTTGAAACTAAACCACACATTTTCTATTTGTACTGCAAAGATAACAACTGTCATTTAATAGCTGATACTTGTAACTAGTTTGAATCACATTTTGAATGCACTGGCTTAGAAGAACTCCAAAACAGACAGAAAAAAAAATAATAATAATGTTGTAACCATCCCCAGTCTCCCCTACTTTAACTAAAAAAATGTTTGGTTCTTAAGTTAAGGATGTGTGATAAACCTATTTATTGCTTCAGCACATTCTGTGTCAAAAGGTCTACACCAGAAATAGAAAATACTTCTTCATCAAGCTTGTAATTATCGCTATTGCTATTGTTACAACCGTGGGGTTGAGGTTTTACTTTCAGAAATATTAGGCAATTATACAAACTCCACCTTTATATACTTTGGTTAAAAAATGTGAACAAATGGCAAACATTTCAATTAAAAATACTAAAATTTGTTACAAACATCGAACAAATAGGCTGCAAAGCCCCTAAAGGGACACAGTTATATGAGGGAAAAATATGAGATGGGAGAAATTTAAATACAATTGTTTCGCATTCTTCCTAACAAATGTATTCATTATGAGCCGTTTTTTTTATTTAACTTTTACCTCAAACCTGTTTTATTTATAAATCTTTATATATAATTTTAGTGACTTTTTTTGTAATTCTACTGTCTTCTGAGGATGCTGGTGCTCACGCATGACAGTGATTAAACTCCTGTACTGAACTGAAGTGGTTAAAATGATGGTGAAAGAACTCATTCCATTTTACAACACTGTCTGCTCTCCCCTATATCTGAAGAATTATACAACTTTTCGTTGTGGATTTGTATTATCTGACATTTAACCTTGAAAGGATAACTATTTATTTTGGTTCATTGCATTGATTTCTTAAATACACCAGACTGCTGCAAAAATGATGATGTGTTAGGAGACTGAGATCAAGCTCAGTTGTAAATGGGTGTAAATGTGGTTAACATTAAAAATTTACTTTAACAAGTATGCTCAGATACAGACTCAGTGATTCAGACACATTTCTGGATTCTGGATTTCAGCCACACAGAGAGCACTTCAGTACAATAATGAAAAAACACTGTGTAACAGGGTAAATTCACTTTAACATTTGCTGCACTTAAAAAAAATGGCAGGATTGATCATCTTTTATTTATTTTTTCCCCCATCAGGTGTGTTTGGTGAGTTTATGTGACATTGTCAGTGATGGAGGGAGATTCTGTCACTCTAAATCCTCGTACTGAAATACCAGAAGATGCTTCAGCTCAGTGGTGGTTTGGTGATTTAATCATAGCTCAAATGAATAAAGTAGCTGGAATCTTCTCTACATCTGAGGGTGATAATGTAAGATTCAATGGCAGACTGAAGCTGGATCATCAGACTGGATCTCTGACCATCACAAACACCAGAACTGACCATACTGGACTCTATAAACTAAAGATCAAGAGCTCAACTGAGACATCCGAAATATTCAGTGTTACTGTCAGCGGTGAGTAACTCAAGTCTTACAATCTGATAACTGGATTAAAATCTAGATTCATTTTCTGAGAACAGTTTAGATGATGTGGAATAATATTCTTCAAAACCTGTTGTTTTTGTAAATTAAAAAAGCAGTGATTGTAAGTTAAGAGAATAATGTGTAAAAAATGAAATATGTGTAAAGGAAATATTATCTATTGACAGAACTATAACACTGATGCTTCAGAGAGTAACTGTTCAGAACCACCCGTTTTAATGTTGCGTGAATAAGTGTGAACGGTATAAATAAAACATAAAGCATATAGCCTAACATTAAATAAAACATTTGCAGTGGGTTTGTAAAATGTGTTTTTTATGCATGTTTGGCCTGAGTGTTTGTTACATTTCCACTGTTTTGATCGGTAGGGGTCACCAGCCTGTGGCGTTTCGAACGATTCAAAAGTTAATCATTTTGTGAAGCAATTGGTTCAATTTATTCAAAGATTTGAGTTTCTCCCATCACCAGTGACAATAAAACCATAAGGCAGGAAATGGCATTACAGATAAAAAAGCTGTAGACAATTATAAATGTCAAGGTTATTTTTTATTAAAGCTCCAATATGTAATATTTTTTCACCACAGTTTCCAACAATAACAAAGGCGAAGCTTGATGACGCTATGAAGGAGGTGACGATGGGAGATGTCGTTTTTAATGCGTTTTCACCATCTAGCGATGTATCTAAATGGAATTAATGAATCATGATCACGGATGAGGTAATTTATTCGTTTTTGTATTACCTGTATGTCTGATCGTATTATTTTATGTCATCATAATTAATGAACTGCAAGGAACGTGAAATGTTATGCTATATTATTACAGACATGTGGTGTAATTCATATCTATTAAAATCATCTTTACTGTAACTATTACGTTACTTGTACAATAAAAATTTTTTATTTGCTTACCTGTCTATCAATACACTCGCGAGAGCAGAGTCTCTGTCAAGTCCAAGATTGTCGCGCAGCTCTCTCCATCTCGAAAACGCCTGGCCGATATTTATCCGGGTTTTATTCCTCCGTTTGTCACACAGTCTGCGTGTATCTGAATATGGACGCTTTCGTTTTATTGGCACTTCAATACTCGCCAAAGAGTAATCGTGATCCATAACAGCTATAACCATACAGTCTATGGCTATAACACTATAACCACCACTTCCGCATTTGACCATGTGATGTTCCGGTGTGGTGGAATATCACGTGGTCCACACCGGAAAAAAAGGATAGTGCGGACACTGAGAGTCAACATTTCGTTTCCGGGACGGACAGATATTTAAAATCGGAATTTCTCTGAAATAAAAAATCTTTGGAGACTTTTGAGATATTGTAAGTACACAACTGGAGGAAATATATCACACTGTGCAAGTTATTTTCGGAAATTTTATTACAAAATTGTTACATATTGGAGCTTTAAAACAATAATACAAACCTTTATCTGGTCAAACAAGTGAAAGTGACATGACATGTAGCCAAGTACGGTATCCCATACTCTGAATGGCCCTCATTTATCATTCTTGCGTAGAAACAGGCGTATATGTTGGCGTACGATTATGCTACACTCCTCTCACCGCCTGATTTATGAAGCTGTGCGTACCTTTGAAATCCAGGTAAATGCCGCGGCTGAAAACGATCGTCATTAGAATAACACGCCCCTATATATTCAAGTCTCCGCTTCCCCCACACCCTCATTTTACGCCATGGACACACGGAAGACAGCAAAGAAGAAAAACTTGGATGAGCAAATGACCTATCACAATGCATTATTTTACAGCACGTGTTTTGAAACAATTAGCATTTAATTTCGTATCACGTCACATGTATTGGGGTGTAGAATAGTGATGATGATGTGATGTGGAGTACCATTCATTCACATTAATAATTGCATGACAATTTGTAATATTCTTCTTATTATTATGATTTTTATTATTAATGACGCTTATTATTATTTAGAAGAAGAATGTCGTTATTATTATTATTTGTATTATTATTATTATTATTATTATTATTATTTAAAAGAAGAAGAATCTAATTTTTATTATTTTGTCAGTCTGAATTATTTTTTGGTCATTGAAAGCCTTTCATTACTGAACCCAGTCCGTGCGCACCTGCCGGGCCTAACCCTGAAACGTCAGGTAAAGCGCACAGGCTCGCAACTGAAGGAATACATATGCCTACAAATCAAATGCTTTGGTAAAGTCACACAAATTAAACATTGAAGTCCATGTTGCACAAAAATAACACTGAAGTTTATAATTACTATGTTGTTGTTTTTTTACAGTGGGTCATAATATATCATATCTTTTAGTTTGTCAGTGCGTTTTGTGGTGTTAGGAATTGTTTTTCTGCGCATTTCCGCACTAACTCAAAACGTGCGTACACCACCTCCTGAGCTGGCGTAGGATTTGAGCGTGCCGTACGCCAACGTCCATATTAATAAATCTCAAAGTCACCGTGGTTTTGGGTGTACGCTGGAAATTTGGTGTATGCACTTTTGATAAATGAGGGCCATTGTGTGGCCTTGAATTTCACCCATCCAATTACAGACACACACATACACACACACACACACACACATACATATAGCGACTAATAAGGTACTCGGTTGCATGTGTTCACTGAAATTACTTACAGTGTTATAAAATGTTAATCACATTTTCTTTATTTTCTCTAGAAATGAAGATTATGTCAGTGATGGAAGGAGATACAGTCACTCTTCAGACTGATACTAAAACACAGAGAGATGATCAGATACTGTGGATGTATGAACCTGAAAGCACCCGTATAGATGAAATCAACAGAGTGGTCAGTGAGTTCTCATTATATGAAGATGTTCTTGATGGGAGATTCAGAGACAGACTGCAGATGGATGATCAGACTGGATGTCTGAACATCACAAATATCACAAACGCTGACTCTGGCGTCTATATACAGACCAGCCGCCGCAGAGCCACCAAAGGTTTAATTAATGTTCTTGTCAGGGGTGAGTAGAGTTTGTTTTATTTTTTGTCATGCTATAAAATGTGATTGCATTAAATCAGTCATTAATATTTGCTAACAATTCTCAAGTCTGTGCAGAAAAAAGTGTTTCAGCGTAAAGGATATTAACATTATTTTACAGGAAAATTGTTAGACTCGTTTATTTAAAAGAAGATCTACAGATTTCATCTTAAAGATGCATTTAGCATTAGCATTCTAACCATGTTTGTGGTGACACTGGTGAGCTTAAAATTCAGGTACTTCAGGTACTTACTTTTTTCTAATAATCATCATATGAATTAATACGAAATCACCACCTCATAAAATAGTCACATTTCCCCGTGAGATCAGGTTGAGCATATTCTGCTACCCCCATAACAACGTCAACGCCTCTGCTTTAATGGTGTTATTAAAAGGATGCTCCACCCAGAGTAATCATACCATACCAGATGTACACTACTGGTCAAAAGTTGGGAATAATTAAGATTGTATTTTATGTTTATGAAACAAGTCTGTTTTGCTCACTAAGACAACTGTTTTCTATTTGAATACATTTTAAAATGTAAGGAATTCCTGTGTTCATCCCTGTGATGGCAAAGCTGAATTTTCAGCGTCATTACTTCAGTCTTCAGTGTCACATTATATATGTTCCATTACTTCGAGGTTGCAGTCCAAAACATTGACTCTAATCACTTCAAGAATGACCACACTTCTGACGTGATCTTATTTTTAGCACACATGGGAGTTATTGTAGACACATAATCAACATTTTATCTCTTTGGAAAGGCATATCAGCATAATTTTTCATGCCGTGCCAATGATTTCAGTTCAAGCCTTTTTCCAGTAATTTTGTGTATTCCTACGATGCAGATTAATTGCTTGTCTTGTCTTGTGTGGACTTTTGTTATTTCCTGTCATGTGCCATGTTTTTTTAGTTCTTTGTAGTTTTTCTTATTTATTAGTCTCCCCAGGTTTTTCTGATTAACCATGCCCCCTTGTTATCTTGTTTAGCTTGTTTGCCTGTGTATTTAAATCTCTGTTCTTCAGTTGTTTTTTGTCGGTCATTGTAGCTGTTTCCATGTTTCTGTCCTGAGTGCTGTGTTCCATTGTTTGCCCTGGATTTCCTGTTTGTTTGTTTAATTAAATTAGTGCTTGCGTATGGATTCTCTCTCTGCCTTGTTTCTACCTCATCGTTACAATTGCATGTTTATGGGCCTGATAACCAAAATGTAGAACTGATAAAGAGATTCATCATAAGAAGGGATAATAAATAGGGAATAAAGAATAATGAGAGCATGGAGGAAGGAAAAGTGAAAGCCCTACTGTCTTTAAAGTATGTTAATAAAATATACACTACCGGTCAAAAGTTTTAGATCTGTAAGATTTTTAATGTTTTTAAAAGAAGTCTCTTCTGCTCACCAAAGCTGCATTTATTTGATTAAAAATACAAACAAAAACAGTAATATTGTGAAATATTATTACAATTTTAAACAGCTGTTTTCTATGTGAATATATAGTTAAGTGTAATTTATTCCTGTGATCAAAGCTGAATTTTCAGCATCATTACTCCAGTCTTCAGTGTCACATGATCCTTCAGAAATCATTCTAATATGATGATTTTATGATCAAGAAACATTTATGATTATTATCAATGTTAAAAAAAGTTTTTTACATTATTATTTTACGATGCTATGATGAATAGAAAGTTCAAAAATATTCTATTTTAAATAAATGCTGTTCTTTTGAACTTTCTATTCATCAAAGAATTTTGAAAAAAAAAATTGTACACAACTGTTCAACATTGAGAATAATAAAGAATGTTTTTTGAGCATAAAATCAGCATATTAGAATGATTTCTGAAGGATCATTTGACACTGAAGACTGGAGTAATGATGCTGAAAATTCAGCTTTGATCTGAGGAATAAATTACATTTTAAAATATAGTAAAATAGAAAATGTCATTTTAAATTGTCTTATACTACAGGGCCGTTGAATGCTTGAATCTGATTGGTTGACAAACGTTCTAAGGTGTGCATTATTTTCAGGGAAACGCTTCACGTTCGTGACCGCATTACCACCTCGGGTGTGCATTATTTTTCTAATAATTCAACGGCCTGTCGTCAATTATTCCTTACATAATATTTCACAATACTTTTTTTTTTTTTTTTTTAATAAATGCAGCCTTGGTGAGCAGAAGAGACTTATTTTAAAAACATACAAAATCTTACCGATCTAAAACTTTTGACCAGTAGTATATATATATATATATATATATATATATATATATATATATATATATAAAATACAGAAACACAAGTTATTTTAAAATAAAGATTCTGAAAGCTTTGAATGAGATCCCATAATAAATTAATATAGATTTATTATAGATGGAGATATTATGATTAATCTCATATTTTTAAATAATAGTTTCATATAAAAATGGTGATTATCTCTGAGGACACCCAACTTATAAAATGAACAATGTGATTCTAACCATGTCATGTCAACAAATGGAACAGTCATCCAGCTGTTTATCATCATGTTAATTATTGTGCCTACAAAAATCTACAGCATTTAAAAAAAAAAGAAAACATCAAATATTAGATCAAATTACCGCAGAATCAACTTTGCTCTGCTGCCTACAATTGCGTCATAGATCAGACACATTTTGGAATGTTTTGCAAAGTGCTGGCAAGTTTTTGTGCCATGAAGTTGTAACGTTACATGTAATAAAGCTCTCGAAGATGGAGATAAACACTAGGAAATAGAATTTAATGACACATATATAGGAGACACGAAAGGATTACACACCAACATAAACGACAACCGACAAACACTGAGGGAGAACTGAGGGCTTATAAGCATGGACCAAACATGGGAGCAAGTGAGATAACTAGACACCAGGTATAAGTAATTACAAATCAGGACAACTCAGAAAAACTAGGACTGAATCCGAAATCGCCCCCTATACCCTCAGATAGGGCGCTATTTGAGGGGACAGCCATTTGTAGTGGTGTCTAAATCCATAGTGGACATTATTGAGTTCACTTATTCAATCCCACAATGCACTGCAATAACGAGTTTGTACTACCGATGTACTGTACGAACAATGGGTGTCTGAATTCGAAGTACGATTTTTTATTTTACTAGTAAGATTTTTAATTGAACTCTCCAGTGGCCATTCTGACTAGTCATAACATAAGACGAGTAAAAAAGCAGTTGTGACTAGTAAAATAAAAAATCTTACTAGTAACATTCGGAATAAATACTAGTATCTAATAAATAGGTACTAATATCTATTGAATAAGTACTAGTAGCTAATTTATAAGTACTAGTAGCCTATCTAATTAATAGGTACTAGTATCTAATGAATAAGTACTAGTATCTATTGAATAGGTACTAGTATCTAATGAATAAGTACTAGTATCTATTTAATAGGTACTAGTATCTAATGACTTAGTACTAGTATTTATTGAATACATACTAGGATCTAGAAATAGGTACTAGTATCTAAAAAATAAGTACTTGTACCTAATTAATAACTACTAGTATCTAATATATATGTACTAGTCACAATTGGAATACATACTAGTCAGAACTGAATAGTTGATATCTGAATGACAGATCCCCATAGAAGTCAATGGCAAAAAAATGTATTTGTTACTAGTAACAAAAGAATAATTACTAGTCACTATTGGAATAAGTACTAGTATCTAATGAATAAGTACTAGTATCTAATGAATAAGAACTAGTATCTAATAATAAGTACTAACTAATGAATAAGTAGTATCTAATAAATAAGAACTAGTGTCTATTGAATAAGTACTAGTAGCTAATGAATAAGTACTAGTATCTTTAAAAAGGTACTAGTACCTAAAGAATAAGCACTAGTATCTAAAGAATAGGCACTAGTATCTAAAGAATAAGCACTAGTAGCTAATGAATAAGTACTAGTACTAGTAGGAGAGCGTTGCTAGAGAGTGACGATATTGTATTGCAATAGGTAGCACTTCAAAGTCAATACCAAATCAAAACTAGTTAGCACATTAGTTGTAATTGAAAAGGTTTAATGACAAAATATGGTTATGGTTACACTTAAAATAGTTACAGTACAAAATAGATGTATGGGATGATGATAACTTATATTATTAATTGTACCCAGCATATATGAAAAATGTTATGATGTTATATAACAGTTTCTTAGAGAGAGAGAGAGAGAGAGAGAGAGAGAGAGAGAGAGAGAGAGAGAGAGAGAGAGAGAGAGAGAGAGAGAGAGAGAAGAAAAGAGGAAGCAAAAGGAGAGAGCCCCCAAGAAAGGGACCCAGAGAAGAGCCAGAGCATCCAAAAAGACAGAGCAACAGTTTCAATCTTCTTTTATCCTTTCCTTGACCATGTGACTCTACACCGTCATTTATGGTCATACAGAAAAGAAATATGAAAAAAATAATCTGTAAGATGTCTTCTTTTATATGTACCCAATCAAAACAAAACATTGTGCTTTTGTAAAATAAAGAAAATAAACAGGGTGTGCTGCCTCTCTGCCTCTGTGAACTTTTTTTCTTGATCACGTCTATAAACTGAAACAAAACTCAGCTAATAGGCCTACTGATCACACATATATGAGCATATTATAAAATGTAAGTGTGTACTTTTAAATGCCCTGATTCAAAACGAAAACAAATATTCTCTGTTTAAGTATTTGTATGAAACCAAAAATATGTAGCCTACAGTTTCTTAGGCGCGTGCTCCTTAGCGTGACCACACCCACGCGCACAAAAGAGATTGACATGCAAATTGTCCACATAAACGCCCTCGTTACCTCAAAAAAAAAAAAAAAAAAGCACCACACTTCATCATTCCTCTGCTTTTCTTTGAGTTTGGAAGACACGCTCTGTTGGATTTACCTCGGAAGAAGAAGAACGCGATTTGAAGATAAGAAAGATCTTAGGGTAAGAAATGTATTCTGAGTAGTTAAGAGTGTTATTGTTGCATAAACTTCACATTGTAGTAGAACTATTGCTAGTCTAAAATGTATGAAATCGACGGAACCATGTTGAAATATGATCTATAGACAGGTAGGCAACATTTAAATGCTAAATAAATATACATGTATGACACGAGAATGTTTTTATAGGCTGGCTTACTCTTCAATATAAAAAAAGTAGGTCGGCTATATGAGTTTACACTAAAATCATAAATATTATAATGTAGGCCGGTATTTACTGTGAAATACTGTGTTCGTGGATATCTGCTCAAACATATATGTTTATTATGTGGTGACAAAAGTTTCCAGGAGCGACTCCATTGCTTCAGTAAATGGTCTCTGCCAGCTCTCTGTGAGTTTGAGTGTATGGAAGCTTACGCCACAGAGTGAAAAATAAAAAAGGTAGGCCTAATTGCGACTTTTTAATCTCACAATTCTGACTTTTTATATCAGAATTACGTGTTATAAAGTCAGAATTGCGTGATATAAAGTCGCAATTGTGTGTTTTAAGTCAAAATTGCGTGATGTAAAGTCGCAATTGCGTGTTATAAAGTCAGAAATATGAAATATAAACTCGCAATTGCGAGAAATACACTTGAAATTCTGACTTTTTTTCTCAGAATTGCATGTTTATATCTCGCAATTCTGACTTTATAATACGCAATTTGGAGATATAAAGTCAGAACAATTATCTTTTATATAAATGTTTTACTCTGTGGCGGAAATAAGCTTCAATAGAGTGACTCGTGATGTGCGTTTGAAAAGCAAAACTCCAAAGGAACACACACACACACACACACACACACACACACACACAGGTGGCCCACCAGGTGTGGGATTTAACATGCCAATCACTATTGATCAAAAGCTGAATGACTAGTTCACAAGACAATGATAAAAAAAGTAATTTTTTCTGAAAAGTAGGGCTGCCCGATTTGGGGAAAATGTCATATTGTGATTATTGAGGTCAATATGTGATTGCAATATAGTAAACAAATGGTTTCATGAGTTAACTTGCTTATTTCTCAAGTAAAATGCACACACAGATTAGTGATAATGCTGAAATTTGTAGCCTATTTTTCAACTCAAACTAGAAACAACAGCTGAATGCACAGTGTTTTCAAATTAAAATAATATTTTTTAAAAATTAAATATTGTTATTTGTCTCAATAATACAAGAATAAAAAATAAATGTCATAATTACTGGTGCCTGTCTAGGTAGACCTAGGACATATACCGAAATTGAATAAAGTTATCAAACTGCACTGCATAAATTATAAATTAAATATAGACTAATCCTTATTATAGCAAAAAAAAAAAAAAAAACTTTAGCCAACAGCAGTGAGTAATTTTCTCTGTTCTTTTTGTTCTTTGATTAACTGTACTGACAGAAAGCTTAATTTGCTGCTGTCTCTTTAAGACGAGCCGCAGCTGACAGGGACGCTGATCTCACACGCGCCTCATTCTCTTAACTCTTCACATTTATCTTAAGACAGCTCTTATGTTATGAAGATACTCGACAGAACGGACATTTTGGCATAATTGTGTGTGTTATTGTAAGTTCAAGCTCGAAAGATAACTGTATTCCGAATCCGGCGTGCTGTCTGTGCGCACGATACTGGCGCGCGCGCGTTTTTCTGTATGTGTGTGTGTGTGTCACAGTCACACTTTTGTCTTGTCGCTAGTTGTTTAATAGCATTTGCATGAATAAGAGATCATATAATGTAATATACACTTTTTTAATTCTGATTGGATAATTATCAAGATCGAGGCCAAGCCTGTGTATACTATTTTTATGTAGCAGCGTACGTGGCGCACAAAAAAAAACAAAAAAAACTCCGACCACGGAGGGCCCCTCTCTGCGCAAGGGCCCCTGGGCACGTGCCCAGATTGCCAGTATGGTAGATCCGGCCCTGCATCTGATAATCCATATTTTCTCTAGTGTATAGTGTACTGAAGTGTTCCTTTTTAATGATTTAGTTAATAACAACAATCATATTTTCTTTTCTTTACAAATAAATAAAAATATTATTATTGTTATTAACTAAATCATTAAAAATAAATACTTTCAGTACGCTATACTAAAGAAAAAAAATAGTTTTTCGTAATGTAAAAATGATTATTATTGTAACTATTATTTGATGCAGACCTACAAGTATATACCTACAAGGCTCAACAAACCTGGTGTCCTTATATATATAAGGATCTGGACCAGATGCCACCGATGAGTCCTGCTGACTTAAACATTCACACAAGACTCCGTACAGTAACAACTCCAAATGAAAGGTATGTTAAATGATAACTGTTTTAGGAATGTCATAAAGGTGTGTGACTGTTCAAGTCTGTCTGTTTAGATCATTGTGCCCAATAATGTGCCTTTTTAACCTTCTTTGTGTATCTTTGGAGTTTGTTGTGTTGTAAATAGATCCAAACAATCAAAAAGCCATTCTAAACTCTCCTCATTCTTTGAATGACCTGATAGGGCCATTATGAGAGGGTCTTTGTCTTCCCAGGTGTGAAAGACATCAATATTCATGATTCACACCCTCCTTTCTTACACAAAACATGTCTTACAAATTTTAAATCAGTATATTGTTTGTGAGCAGGGTTAGGGCAGGATGATTTTCACATAGTTTTGAATAAAAAATTCTAGAATATGTGATACAAATCTCAAAAGTTAAAGTAGGGGTTATATGGCCTTATTTCAATGGCTTATTTTTTTTTTCACAAACCATGCATAAATGTAATTTTCTCAAAACTATAAACTTTTACGTACATGGCTCCTTACATATTTCTGTAGCAGAGTTTGTGCTGAATACAGTGAATACAGAAATAAGCACAAATGTCAGAGCATGTCAGAACACCTCCTTTTAATAAAGGCCTTCTAAAGCGAAGCAATGCATTTGTGTAAGAAAAATATTCATATTTAAAACATTTTAAAGTAAAATAACTAGCTCCCGGCCAAATGAACATACAGATTTCACTTAAGTGTAAAGCGCAACAGCAAATGCAAGAAACAGCAATTCACTGCCATTATAAAGCTTGGAAGAGCCAGGACATTTTTTAATGACTCCGATTGTATTTGTCTGAAAGAAGAATGTCATATACACCTAGGATGACTTTAGGGTGAGTAAATCATGAGCTCATTTTCATTTTTGGGTGATCTATCCCTTTAACAGGATAGGGAGCCACACAAAAGGGCAGAACCGTGAATGGTGTGTGGCTAAGCATACGTCGTTCAGCCCATATAAATTATTTAGAGCTCCTCACTGTGTTTGAAGTCTCTCTGCCCCGCTTGCAGGGGCATCATGTGCTGGTATGCTGCGACAATACTACAGCGGTATTGCATATAAACCGCACATATAATCATTTCTGTGTGTATTTGATCATTTAAACGTGCACACCAAGCCCATAGTATTATTTGCTTGTCTTGTTGCGGTCTTTTTCCCCAGCACTGCATTGTTTGCGTGGATTTTTGTGATTTTAATAGCTCTTTTTATTTACTTTATTTTTTTATTTGCAATTTTTATTTGTTTATTTTTTCTAAATGTTGACAAAAAACTATTGCGAAATTACGGCATTTCCATTAACCGATGTTATGCGACTAAAACTTAATTTTTTCCTCTTGGATAAGTCATTCCAAAAATCATGGCAACGGACGTTGGTAGGTTTATGTATATCCCAGGCATTGCACTGGCCATTATTATTAATCGAAGGAGACGTATGTGCGTTATCCAATCATTAATGGCAAGAAAAGACCCTTAGCCTATACTTGAGAGCGGCACATATGAGGTTTTTCTGGGTGTTTCTCCCTCATATCTGCTTTAAGGTCTTGATTGTGCCATTTCTTTGAGGTTTAGAATCCAGTATTCCTGTAATTCTTTTGTCTTTTATGAATTTAATAAATAACTCTGCCTTGTATTCTGTCCAAACATACTCATCTATGTCAGGTGACCTGTAAATGTGCAAAAAAATGTCTTTTTTCGAGTTGCCTGAAAAACCACCTCATGCAAGCATAAAAATATTTTTACAATAAATGGGAGTTTTTGCAAAATTGACGTGTTTCCATTGGGTGTATTTTCAATTTTCAATTTCAATTTGCGCAATTTGAAGGGTAATGGAAACGCGGCTATAGTGATTGTGCTGATTATGTTGTTAAGTTTGGCAAAAATCGAAAATGTAATTTTCTGTGGTCGAAATTTCGGTGCATCCTTAATGAATATTGAACTTGTACATTTTAATTGTTTAGTAATCTACTAATTCAATACTTTTACATCATAGACATACTTAATCTCTGATATCTCCATTCCTCTCTTTGTTGTTTTCTGTATTTCTTTTGTATGGAAACACTCTGCTTGATCGTTTTTTTTTTTTGCGCTCACATATTCACACTTGTGCATTCCTAGCTTTAAAAACAATATTTGGAAGAGTATTATTATAATGAATTAGCCTATTCAAGTTCTATGGGCATATACTTAATTTATAAACATTCATCAAAACTATCATATTTTTGCTAAAAAATGAAACATGGCTGTTGTTGAACCAAAGAAATGTAACTATGCTCAAATTAAATAATGTTCTTGTGTTTGTGCATTAAAACTAAAACAGTTGTGTTGACAGAATTAGAAAAAGTCATTTCTCAAATTTACACAACTCACTTAAGTTAAATTAACGAAATGCAGTTGTGTTACCGCTGCAGTACCGCACTTTGGTCAACAGGTGGAGCTATATTTGCGCATGCGCAAAAATTTCAAAGAACGTTAATGCGTAGCTCAAAGTTGAGATCTCTTAGCACTCGTTCTCCATTTTGTGGGAATCAAATCATGCTCAAACGGAGGCTGCAATCAACATTTTGTATTTATCTGGACCAAAAGGTGAGTTATTTTACTTCCTATCCTTTAATATTGAGGCTGTCAGTAAATTAGAATAGTCAATCGCTGTTTTTGTTGGTATTTATTGAAGTTGCTTTAGCACTTGTCCTCAAGTGGTGTTGTTAGCTGCTAGCGTTTTTTAGCTCTTATGTGATCTTTTAAACTTGCTGAACTTTGATAATATTTGAATTCACCCATACAAAAAATGGCAAATGACCTTATTTTTTTTTATAAAATTGCTAGTTAAGAAGAGTTTCTCCATGTTGTGCCCCAATACAGCAGTTGTATCTAGTTTTAGTATAAATTTTAATAACTTCCTTAATGTTGAGCATTTTTATTTAATGTCAAATAATAACTCTGAAACTTTTGAAACACAGAATGCATAGGCATATGGCAATAAACACGTTTGACACTGACTCGAGTAAGATGGCATCTACTGTAGCATCTGGTAAGCTTATTAGGTCATCCAAAATAATTTTACTACAGTTTTTTTTTTTTTTTTTGTATTATTATTATAGACTCACATCTTCATTTTTGTTTCCTCAGAATTTTGGAGTCCTGCATGTGACGTGCATAGATTGTGGCTCTTCTCAAACATCCAGATCTAAGCTTTTAAAACACTTCAGGTTGGTACATGGACACAGACAAAGTTTTAAAAATGGAATTCGCTGTGGTCCCACATATGCTCAATACTTATGCAGGTTATCAAGGTGCTGATGGACAGAACATTTACGCACAGGAGACATGAGATGATCGAAGATCTGCGTTTCGTCACTGAATTTAATAACAGATAGCCAGCACTCTTTAGAGGTAAGTCTTTATAATGTAATGTCATCTGTGATGAATTACTTGGATGGTTATTGTATGCAATTCCAAATTATAAATTGAAGTATTTTAGATGTAATTCAGATAAATGCTGTTAAAGAAATACTGTTAGTCTTGGTATATGATAATATTGTAAAGACTCAAATTTATCAGCAACCAACCTGATTTGTCCTTTTTGTTCATTTCTGAACCCAGCTCCTCAAAAATTTCAAAAAGACAGAAGGAACAGCGGTAAAGAAGATCATAAGCATCCTATCAGTTATGGATCTGGTATGTTCTGTTATATTCTTCATCATTTTTTATCTGACAATAATTCACTATAGATTAAAATAGTATACCCAAAGATGAACATCATTTACTCTGCTTCATGTCACCGAATCCCTTTTATTTTTTGCTTTTCTAACTAAAAAGGTAAATTATGTGGTTGTCCTGCTCATTTCTGTCCATGCAATTAAAGTCAACGGTGAGTTCCTGTTCTGAAGCTTCTAAAGTCACATGCAATTGTTTGATGCTATTGAAGCTTCGGAAGAAGAATTCACCATTGACTGTCATTGTAATGACAGAAATGAGCAGGAAAAACAGGAAAAAAGACTTTGGGAGTTTGAATGACATAAATGTCAGTAAAAAAAAAAAAAAACAGAACTTTTGGGTATCCCTTGAATTTTTGTATATAAGCTCTGGAATGTTAATATGTACATGATTAATTCTGTTTTAATTTCAGAGCTTGTTCGTCTCTTTACCCTATTTCTCAGCAGCATCAGATTTGTGATTTATGCACCTACAATTGGAACAGCTCTGACATCCAAGATTATTTAATGGCTTTTCTGTAGCAAAGCTTTTGGTTTAGAACCACTTATTACTTTTATTGTACTGGTTCTCTGAATTTTGAGGCCCTCACAGATGCAGTTGCAGATAATATTTTTTTTGGCTCTTGTAGAAATAACTTTGGCATAATTTGTGTTAATTCTTCTGAACACTGGCTTATTTGTCTCATTGTTCAGAATGACACCACTGGGAAAAGGTGAATTCATCTTGAAAGCACTTGCTGTTTACCTGGCCCTCTCAAACCTTGTGAAGGAGTGCATGGTAAATTTATATTTTACATTTATAAAAAATCTTGTATGTTTCTCTAAAACCAACTCCCCCTTTCACCCCTGATCTGTTTTTAATTGTTACTTTATGTATTTTTTTAGGATGTTGAACATGAAGTCCTAACCTCAATACGCAAGACCACCTTAGGAATCTATGTGGTCAAACATGAAGGAGCAGAGGCTACAGATCCTTACAAAGATGTTGGCATCATGATTTACGGCATCTAAATACATGACAACCTGAACAATGTGCAGAAGTGTGTTCTTCGATGCTTGGTCTTATTTACGCCTGAAAAATAAACTCTTGAAATCTGAGGTTAGGAACATTTCTGGTCTTTCTATAATGTTGCACTGTTGACTGTTACAGTACTTTTGTTTCAATATCAACCATGTTACATTCCTTTGCATAATAGTCTTGTTTTAAACAACTGATAAATTGTTTGCTGCTTTTTTTGCAGAACACCTTTATAAGTAATGATTGATAAATCCTTTCACCTAAAGGCAATATGCTTTTTTAAAATTATTTATTTAATTATTTTCTTGAAAAGTGAAGGCAGTCTTTACAGAGTAAATATTGTGTACATGTTCACGTTGGAAATGTTTGTAAAAATGTAAACAAAATTGTAAAAAAAGAAAAAGTGAATGTATTCATTGAATAAACTCATAATGAAACTGGATTATTTGTGTTGGTTGAATGTAAAAATATTAATTTTAGGATAATTGAACTTAATTAACTTAATTGTTTTGGACACAATTAAGACTGTTAACCTTATTCAACTAAACGGCATTGGATTAACCTTATGTAATTAACTTAAGTTTATTGAAATAAATAATGTTACATAAATCCAACATAACCCAGTTATGTGGGACCGGTTGACATAAAATAGTTAATTAAAGCCAACATATCATTTCTTAGAGTGTAGAAATTGTCTATTATCTGCTATTATATGTCTTTTCCCTTCACATTTCTGTCTTTGAATTTAAATTATTTTTTTATTTTTTTTTACTTAAAATTAAACCTTTTTATCTTTAATTTTAGACTTGATGGAGGAGAAAGCGGAGAGTGAACAACTGAATTAAGTGGAGGAGAAACATCATGTCAAAACTGGACAAATCTTTGAGTTGCTCACCAAAAAGAAGAGCTTGTCCTCAGTGTGGAAAGAGTTTCCCACACAAAAAAAGTCTTAAACGTCACATGGGTGCTCATACTGGAGAGAAGCTGCACACATGTGATCAGTGTGGGAAGAATTTTGCACAAAAACAAACCCTTATTAATCACATGAAAATCCACACTGGAGAGAAGCCGCACACATGTGATCAGTGCGGGAAGAGTTTCACACGCAACAGAAACTTTAAGGAACACATGAATATCCACTCAGGAGAGAAGCCACACACATGTGATCTGTGTGGGAAGAGTTTCACACACAAACCAACCCTTATTAATCACATGAAAATCCACACTGGAGAGAAGCTGCACACATGTGATCAATGTGGGAAGAGTTTTGCACAGAAAAGTCACTTTAACGAACACATGACGATCCACACTGGAGTGAAGCCACACACATGTGATCAGTGCGGGCAGGGTTTCACACAAAAAGTAAACCTTAAGAGACACATGAAAATCCACACTGGAGAGAAGCCGTACACATGTGATCAGTGCAGTAAGAGTTTCAAACATGCAAAATCACTTAAATTACATCTGCGTTCTCATTCCGGAGAAACACCATTTAACTGTGATCAATGCGATAAAAACTTTTTTCGGGCAGATTCTTTAAAGAGGCACCTGAACGTTCATTCAAAGGAGAAGCCTCACGTGTGTTCTTTGTGTGGAAAGAGTTTTTCAGAGCTTAGTGTTTTAAAAGTACACCATAAAAGACACAGTGGTGTGAAGAATTACATGTGCTTTGATTGTGGGAAGACCTTTGTTACAGCTAATGCATTGACAGTGCACCAAAGAATTCACACTGGAGAAAAACCTTACAAGTGTTCACACTGTGACAAGAGATTCAGTGAGTCAGGATCTCTGAAAAAACATAAGAGCATCCACACTGGAGAGAAGCCGCACACATGTGATCAATGTGGGAAGAGTTTTAGACAGAAAGGATCCCTTAACAGACACATGAAAATCCATACTGGAGAGAAGCCGTACACATGTGATCAGTGCGGGAAGAGTTACACACGAAAAAGAAACCTTAAAAGACACATGAAAATCCACTCTTAAAAACTCCAGACTGAAAACGCAGATGTAATTTAAAGGGATGGTTCGGAGTAAAATCAACCTAGGGTCCTTTGTGTAACGATCACCAGCTGGAGTACCTTCGAGAGCCACCAGAGGCCACTCCACACTAGACTGTGATCACTCCTTCAAACACTACATTTCCCATAAAGCACTGTCCGGACTCATCAGCACTCATCTCTTTCACCTGTTTCTCATCACCTTGTTTCACTCACACCATAAATACCTGGTTTTCACATTGATTTATCGCGAAGTCTTGTTGTACTGTTAGTCTGCATTTCTGAGCGGTTTTCCCGTGTTTGTTTTCTGTTTTTGACCCTGGACTGTTTATGGTTTCTGACTCTGTTCTGCCTGCCCCTATCTGGATTGTTTATTGGACTCTGTTTATTGCTGCCTGCCTTGACCACTGCCTGTTTACTGGATTACGAGTTTGGATTACCCTTATTTAATAAAGCTGCGTTTGGATCTATCTTCGTGTCTCGGAGCATTCATAACACTTTGCACCATGACCTCGAACCAAACACCCCCCAAGAAGCTTTTTTTCCTTGGTCGAGGTCCCAATTGTTGGTTAAATTAATTCATTTTAATTGTTAACAACAATTAACAATTAAAATGTCCTTATCAATGGGTACACACATTTGCCATAAATGCAATGGATACCTAAATTCTCTGGTGTACTTTTTGGGTTTTAGTCAGCTACATTGCATGCATTTGAAAATTAAATAGGTAAGCTGTGTGTACCAAAGTAAAAACAAATGAGAAATTGGTTACATTCGTGGCAGTCCTGTCGTAAATCCGAGTCTCCCACAGCAGCAGATACTACTCCAGAGAGTACAGTGTCACCCATATTTGAGGCAACTCTCTGCTCAAAGTGTGTAAGTTCATCAACGCCTTTACCACTGCCTGTTCTGCCCACACTTTGTCGGTGCGCAACAGTTCTCCGTTTAACGTCCACCTTTATAATCAGACCATTTCTTTTTAAGGTCATTTACAGTGCGACTTTCATATCCCACCGCATTGACGGCATCAGCCAAACACTCCCACTCATATTTTTTCCTTTTGTTATTAATTCCGGAGGACATATTTTTTCTCATTTCTATCTCCGATAGTAGCACCTCCAATTCACTCTCTGTAAAGTTTCGTTTCTTGCCGCTTGCTTTAGCCATTTTCTTACTGCTTTCTTTTGCCAAAGTGGAGTCATTACCATATTTAAATTGATTTAATTAAGGGAGGAGACTGGGTGGGGCGTTGTGCTCGTGTATGTGCGCTCAATTTTACGTTAATTGGGATGTACAAAGAGAATATGCGTGGGGTCCTTCGTACGCAGAGATTCATACATCTGTTTTTTTGTGCGTACGCACATTTAAAGCTTTGTCCGTACACAATGTTTTAGTATGAATTCAACACAAGTCTTTGTACACGAGGCCCCTGATGTGCTCCCAGTAGTCACATTCAAATCCAGAATCAATACACATCTGTTTAGCTGTGCATTTACTGAATGAGCACCGTGCCACTGTTCACCCGACTGATTACACTATATTTTATTTCTGCATTCTCCGTTTGATTCTATACTGTATTCTTCCTTTTGATTCTAAACTGAACTCAAATGGCACTGATTGATATGTTGAACCGATGTTTTGCACTAAATCCTGTGGTGGAGTTTGAGAGGGATTGACTCATGACGGTCAAGGGAACACTTTGGTGACTAGTACAGATTACTAGTCTGGATTGGTACAGATTACTAATCTGGTGGGCTCAGATAATCCACGGTACTATACTGAAAATCCACAGAAGAATACTGACGTCATGTGGAAATCTCAGTGTCAAAATAAGATACACCGGTGTTTTGCCAGATGAGAAGTTTATTCTATGTATCATCTTTTTACTATTTTAATTCATTTTACTCAAATTCAATTAATAACTGTATCATTTATCTCTGTTGTTTCATTTTATAAACTGCTTTAATTCCCCCTGCTTTTATTTTGTGTTTTCTATGCAAAGCTCTACTAAAGTGTGATTATTATAATACCTTTCTAGCTTTTGAATAACTGTTTGAATTTCCCTGTTTTATTTTGTGATTATTTCCTCTCTATGTAAAGCACTTTGAATTGCCATGGCGTATGAAATGTGTTATATTAAGTCATTAATTTTTATTTAAATTAGCACTGGTTAAAATTCATAAAGCAGGAACAAGATATGAAACAATATTTATTAATAATACATAATAATATATCACAAATATCAAATTTTATTTCATTTGCGTCCTATGCTGGTTAATTACGATGTTTAACCTGTTACCATAACACTGAACAACTAAATAGTGTGTGACATAATAGAACTTTATGGGGGGTACAGCTGATGATACACACGTCTCAACTGTCCCCCGCTGGCCACCTCGCACGTACATTTCTATAGATTTTGCAATTACCTTGCATGACACAATACCATGAAATATGCCAATTTTTAGGACACAGCATAACGTTTGTGGTGATACCAGTTAGCCTACGTTTAACAGTCACATAAGGATAATTAGCTATTCATTGTGGAGAGAGCATGGTGAAGAACGTCTTAGAAAAAAAAAAAAAAACTTTCCCGATAGGCTATCATCTACGGAGCCCGGGAAGTCACCTGTGGGAAAAAAAAACAATCCGTGGCGACGGTTTTGCAATCCGTCCGCTCAGTTTATAAACCGTACTTACGAATTCTCAAACTGTTCCCTCGGTTTAACAAATCGTGCTCACGGGTTAATAAACCGTACCCACGAGTTTCTAATCCGCGCTCTCAGATTTGTAAACCGTGCCTTCAGTTTTTGCAATCTGTACCCACAAATTCATAAACCGTGCCCATGCTTTCGCAATCCGTTCCCACGGGTTTGTAAACTGTACTCACGGATTTGTGGCTCGCCCTCATTTTAGAAGAACACCAGGAGACCGTTGTTAACGAATCATATTTTATATTGTTTTATTAAATATGAAGTGGAACACATCAAATTGTCTTGCGTCTGCATGTTTAAAGTGATTCGCAATTGTAGCGGGTATGGGGTGGAATATAGGCTACTATTTTATATGAATGACGTGCATCAAAATCTTTTGTTTATTTGTGATAATCTTAGCACTTCATTATTATTGTCTAACCAGTATTATGACTGATATTTGACGAATTGCGCTTTGTTCCTATTTTGTAAGTTTTGGACAAAAGCGTCTTCTAAATATGTAGCCTAAAATGTAGGCATAATTAAAAATAATAATAATAATATAATTATTATTATTATTATTATTATTATTTGATTTTATAACTATAAATGAATTAACTTAGTAAAACAGTAATATGTTTTTCATAAAATAATTTATCAATGCTTTATTTATAGGCTATAAACTAACCTTTTACAGTTTTGGATAAAATAGGCCTACATTTTTTGCTTTTTGCTTAAAAATAAAGCATTCATAAATTATTTCATGATAAATGTCTGTCTTATTACTGTCTTAAGTGAACTTATTTATAGTTATAAACTCAAATAATAATAGGCTAATACTACTAATAATAATAATAATAATTATTATTATTATTATTATTACATTTTAGGCTACATATTTAGAAGACGCTTCCGAAACTTACAAATAAAGGAACAAAGCAATTTGACAAATTTCAGTCATAATACAGGTTAGACAATAATAATAAAGTGCTAATATTATCACAAATAAACAAAATATTTTAATGCACGTCATTCATATACCCGCTACAATTGCGAATCACTTTAAACATGCAGACGCAAGACAATTTGATGTGTTCCACTTCATATTTAATAAAACAATATAAAATATGATTCGTTAACAACGGTCTCCTGGTGTTCTTCTAAAATGAGGGCGAGCCACAAATCCGTGAGTACAGTTTACAAACCCGTGGGAACGGATTGCGAAAGCGTGGGCACGGTTTATGAATTTGTGGGTACAGATTGCAAAAACTGAAGGCACGGTTTACAAATCTGAGAGCGCGGATTAGAAACTCGTGGGTACGGTTTATTAACCCGTGAGCACGATTTGTTAAACCGAGGGAACAGTTTGAGAATTCGTGAGTACGGTTTATAAACTAAGCGGACGGATTGCAAAACCGTCGCCACGGATTGTTTTTTTTTTTTCTCCCACAGGTGACTCCCGGGCTCCGTAATCTTCGGATCGGCGATGCGTCCGTTGTTCAAATTTCCCGCGATCAAAGAGGACACATACACATGTGAACAGCAAAAATCACAACTTCTACCCTTAATGGCCAAACGGATCTTTATAAACGTCCACATTTATTGCAGATGAAATACAACATAACATTAATCAAAGTTTAACCTGATAAATTTTATTTAGTCACTGACTCAAATCTATCTACCCCCACCCCCGAACCGCGTCGTCGCGCGCATATCCGCCATGTTTTGTAGTTTATTTAAACACTTTTTACTCATGTTTGTAGTTCCTCCTCCAAAGCAGCCTTTAGAATGTTATATGTGTACGCCTGCACGGATGACGGATCCACACTTCGGAAATAGTACACCAGTAGACGGGGACTTCTGGCATAGGCTACTCTTTTAAACATAGGCCTAATAGGTCCTATACTTTGGGACACACTTATTATTTAATCTCGCATACACTTTAGGGTGGATATGAACATTCATTGGACGCATGTAGTCATTCACTCAACGTTCAGACTGAGGTAAGTTGAGCTGTTCACTAGCTCACTGTACCTCGTATAGTAGCCTATTTTAAGTGTAAGTAACATTTTTCGAGGTCATTTCTGTAGTTTTCTTTGAGTATAGTGCCATTTATGTGTCTTTTTTGGCGTCTGCTGACTAAACAGTTAGCGCAGCAGGCATATGCTGTGAGCAGCATTGTGAGAAACTACTCGGCAAGAACTGAAGCTGAGTTCCAATTCGCCTAAATACTACGACCTAACAGTGTACTTTTTTTGTGAGTAAAAAGTACATACTTTTGAGTGTACCTACTTTTGAGTGTACATACTTTTGAACGCACACCGCGACTGTTAACAAAACATTTTACATTTCATTCATTCAAAAATGGTTCTTGCATCACTGCAAAACCCTTTGGAACCTTTATTTCTAAGAGTGTACAAGGGAATCTATGTATACTGTAGCATGCAATACAACTATGTCCAATATAATTTTATTTACTATTCCCATCTTTTTTTCCACAATACATTTACAATGTGTTTTACCAAATTGAGGAGTGAAGCAGGGCGTCGTCGTAGATCAACCAAACGCAGGTCGTTTGTGAGGCGGCTGGTTCTGACGTCCATGTGCAATGTGTGTAACGAAAGCTAACGTTACTTTTTTTCTGAGTTAAAATATTTAAAGTTTATAGTATAACTATTGTTTAACGTATTTTATACTTATGTATAATACTCAAAAATACCCCGAAAATGAACCATGTTTTTACTATAGTAAAAGTGTAGTAACCATGTTTCTTTGGTTGGACTGATAAAGTTAACATTTGTACAGCCACAGTATTACTACAAATAAGTCAGTCTGGTTAAACTACGGTTAGTGTAGAAAAAGGTGTTTATTTTCATAAGGGTTTATAGTAAGGTATAAATCTAAGACAGAAACATCAAAAGAAATACATAAAAAAAGACACTTGCAGTCTTGCATGACACTGTACTAGACTAGAGCCTTTTTATTTATTGTTTTGTAGCCTGATAACTCCAATGAGGCGCTCAGTATCTTCATCGGACCCTACAAGATAAACATGGTACTTTTTTGGCACAACATAAACCCATTAATATTACGAGACAATAAAATATAACTTAAATTAGGGTTAAACATTTGAATTCTTACACTTAAAAACTGAGGGCGCATCTCCGCTGCTGCATCTGGCTGCCATGTTTACATCACCACAAAGCTCCTCCCTCCCGCACGCAATGGGTTGTGGGCAATATTAGCCGTTAGAGTGTGCATTGATCTGCACTTCGAATTCTAACCGGAAATAGTAGACCATCCGGGTATCTTTTGAATACTCATTTCAACATACTACGATTTGGGACGTACTAATTCTAGTTTCGCATACTATTTAGGACGGATAGTATGCGAATTGGGACTCAGCATGAGTCATTTTTGTGATTTTATTATTTCGATATTTGGATTGATTGATAATATTAGTCCAAACAGGAATTGGGAATTGATCTCAAGCCGTGCTGCAGTGATTTTATTTCATTATTTCTCTTTTGACGTTTACGTCGTTAAAATTTATATTTTGAATACGTTATATATTGAGCCAGTAAAGAGGACTTATACATTCACCAGGGGTAGCCTACTTGACACTGGAAACCGAAAACTACGCCCTGACTTTTTTTTTTTTTTAAGCAAAAGGGTTTTATGATCATTGCTTGACCAGCTAAGACCAGCCTGACCAGCTAAAAAAAGTGTCCAATAACCAGCCAGAAGTCCAGTCCAATCAATTTAGGATGGTTTTAGCTGTGTGTTTTCTTACAGCAGGGCTATTGTACTGTAAAGATTGGTGCCATTTGTATTTTTTTATGCATTATTGATGTTTTAGTCATCTCTGTTATTGAGTAGGCCTAATAATAGTTTAATAAGTTGGCAGTTTTATACTCGTTCGGCTATCCTGACTCATAATCTGTTTCTACCACAAACACTTAGAATAAAGTCAGATCTCTGCTGATGTTGCTGTACTAATTATTTCACGAGTGTGACTATTAACAGAGCTTCAGTTTGCAAGTGGTCTGGTGTCAGCAGACTGACCCATCACCACTTTTGATTTACATGATATAAATCTCTTAATTTTATTATGTAGAGTTATGTAAAAGGCATTGCAGCTGCACAGTGAGCACAGAGAATGACTGGCTCACTCATTGGCTGTGCTGCAGCAACTGCACATCCAATGGCGAAGGCGCCAATGAGTTAGCCCTCCATCACTCCACCGGCCCTTTTGAGACCCTCCATCACTCCGCCAGCCCTTATTGCCTCAGATTGTGAAGCACAGCGCAGCACTCAACAACCTCAGGCACAAAGGCATGGCTCACCTCTGGCTGTGAATAAAAAAGGGCACCAGTGTGTTTTCAGCATGTCAAAGCCTCGCTCTAATATGCTTCGCTCATGGCATGGGAGTGCTTGCTGTTGAGACGAGTCTCACAGGGTTCAGTTCAGGCTCTCTGTATGAGGTGATGAGGCAGATGGTGTACTCTGGCAACGATAGCCTTGTTGTCCCTTTCCCATCCATGATCAGATTCCAGTCTGACTACAGCAATGAGGGACATGATGGACGGCAAAGGTGGTCCGCTGTGTTGAGATGACAGTAGGATGTGGGGTTCATCGCCTGTAAATACATGATTAATGATTTCATAATCGAAAACAAAATAAGATTAATATCACAAGCCTAAAGTGTAGGATGTTGGAATGTGTAGTGCTGTCCTCCATCGTCACTAATTAAGCAGGGACTTTTATGTTGTATCTCTGCGTGAGAAAAAATCAAATTTTCTATTCTTGAGCACATCTTCAAACTGCACAGTGATAACGTCTAGAGCGAGAGTGAAACCTGAGTGCTGAGCACTGAACACTGAGGTGCGGGGTGGGACGGTTAGGCCACTTTTCTCTTTCTTTCGGTGCATCCTTAATGAATATTGAACTTGTATATTTTAATTGTTTAGTAATCTACTGATTCAATACTTTTACTTAATACTTAATCTCTCATATCTCCATTCATCTCTTTGTTCTGTTTTCTGTATTTCTTTGTATGGAAACACTCTGCGTGGGATCGTTTTTTGCACTCACATATTCACACTTGTGCATTCCTAGCTTTTGAAGACTAAAATTGTTATCTAATATTGTTTTTAGTATTATTATTACTTTTTATTAATATTCATAATCAGTAGTAGTATGTACAGTGAGGAAAATAAGTATTTGAACACCCTGCTATTTTGCAAGTTCTCCCACTTGGAAATCATGGAGGGGTCTGAAATTGTCATCGTAGGTGCATGTCCACTGTGAGAGACATAATCAAAAAAAAAATCACAATATATGATTTTTTAACCATTTATTTGTATGATACAGCTGCAAATAAGTATTTGAACACCTGTCTATCAGCTAGAATTCTGACCCTCAAAGACCTGTTAGTCTGCCTTTAAAATGTCCACCTCCACTCCATTTATTATCCTAAATTAGATGCACCTGTTTGAGGTCGTTAGCTGCATAAAGACACCTGTCCACCCCATACAATCAGTAAGAATCCAACTACTAACATGACCAAGACCAAAGAGCTGTCCAAAGACACTAGAGACAAAATTGTACACCTCCACAAGGCTGGAAAGGGCTACGGGGAAATTGCCAAGCAGCTTGGTGAAAAAAGGTCCACTGTTGGAGCAATCATTAGAAAATGGAAGAAGCTAAACATGACTGTCAATCTCCCTCGGACTGGGGCTCCATGCAAGATCTCACCTCGTGGGGTCTCAATGATCCTAAGAAAGGTGAGAAATCAGCCCAGAACTACACGGGAGGAGCTGGTCAATGACCGTTTCCAAGGTTACTGTTGGTAATACACTAAGACGTCATGGTTTGAAATCATGCATGGCACGGGAGGTTCCCCTGCTTAAACCAGCACATGTCAAGGCCCGTCTTAAGTTTGCCAATGACCATTTGGATGATCCAGAGGAGTCATGGGAGAAAGTCATGTGGTCAGATGAGACCAAAATAGAACTTTTTGGTCATAATTCCACTAACCGTGCTTGGAGGAAGAAGAATGATGAGTACCATCCCAAGAACACCATCCCTACTGTGAAGCATGGGGGTGGTAGCATCATGCTTTGGGGGTGTTTTTCTGCACATGGGACAGGGCGACTGCACTGTATTAAGGAGATGATGACCGGGGCCATGTATTGCGAGATTTTGGGAAACAACCTCCTTCCCTCAGTTAGAGCATTGAAGATGGGTCGAGGCTGGGTCTTCCAACATGACAATGACCCGAAGCACACAGCCAGGATAACCAAGGAGTGGCTCTGTAAGAAGCATATCAAGGTTCTGGCGTGGCCTAGCCAGTCTCCAGACCTAAACCCAATAGAGAATCTTTGGAGGGAGCTCAAACTCCGTGTTTCTCAGCGACAGCCCAGAAACCTGACTGATCTAGAGAAGATCTGTGTGGAGGAGTGGGCCAAAATCCCTCCTGCAGTGTGTGCAAACCTGGTAAAAAACTACAGGAAACGTTTGACCTCTGTAATTGCAAACAAAGGCTACACTCAAAAAAATGAACGTGGAAGGTTGTGCACTTTACATAATATATTTATATTTAGTTTACTTATAATAATTGTGTTTGTTGACTTGAAATGTTTTTTTTTCTATTAAGGTCCATGTAATTATGTCTCAACTTAACAGTACAAAATCCTAATGCGTTGTCTAAACACAAACCATTTATGTTAAGTAAAAAATTCTTACATCAGATGGTGGCAGTATAGTGCAACGCCAACTGCCATTTTGCCCTAACTTAATTTGATTGTGTTCAATCTGCTTATATGTAAAAATTTAAGTTTACTTAATCCGTTTGTGTTGGATTACTTGAATATTTGTGTTGCATTAACTGAAACTTGGCTGTGCTTGTTAGTTCCCAGCATGCTTTGCATATGGTTGAATTAAGAGAGAATACATTTTAAAATTAAGTGTTATTTTATGTTTTTTTGAGAAAAGGGGAAGACTTGATTGTGTGTAATTGTGTTTAATGTCCAATTACATTGGAATGATTAGAACCATTTAAATTACAGTGGGTTACCATTGTGGAGAAGAGTGGAGCATTTTGTTTGACTGTGGACTGATTCAGTTACTTTCAAATGCTTTGGTTGAAGGAACATGTAAATCTTCGCATTTAAGATGCTAATATGTGTTACTGCAAGCTGATAGCTATTTATAGTCTATCAATTTAATTATGTGTCACAAAAATGTATGAAATATTAAATAAGTTGGATGCAAATTAAGTAAATTAGTTGGTCCAAAACATTGCAAATTAGTTGGGCTGACACTATTAAATTAAGCTGTGCCCAACCATAGTAAATAAGTTGAATCAACCTTAATAAATAAAGTTGACCCAACGTAAGTACATTAAATTGGAATAACAGAATTGCATAATGCTGAAATAAAGCAAGTTAATCATGTGGAAATCCTTTCCATGATTTTTTTATGTTCATTCAAAGAGTTATTTTTTTGAGTGTACTGTACCAAATATTAACATTGATTTTCTCAGGTGTTCAAATTATTTGCAGCTGTATCATACAAATAAATTGTTAAAAAATCATACATTGTGATTTCTGGATTTTTTTTTTAGATTATGTCTCTCACAGTGGACATGCACATACGATGACAATTTCAGACCCCTCCATGATTTCTAAGTGGGAGAATTTGCAAAAAAGCAGGGTGTTCAAATTCTTATTTTCCTCACTGTATCTGTGTTATAATTTTTATATATATTTATAATCATTTGTAATCATTGTATTTTGTGAATCATGGAGGAGAGACTTTGGGAGACTTTGAGTGTGTTGAAGTTAGACTGAAATGTATGTGCAGTTTTTTCACCGAGCATAGCATAAGGAGATACATTGTTAATGGGAACCACATGTTCTCTGGGGATTCACTGTTTTAGTCACATTATAATCATGTGTTTCACATCATGTGTTTCTCTGATAATGCAGTTTTCTGGTCAGCATATACAATAACTGATAGTCTTTGTCTATGGCAGAGAGATGACGAGATGTTGGCTAGTACTATAAAACCAAGCCCTGTTGTCAGAAAGGCAGAGAAGATGACTGAGAAGTTGAATCAAGACCTTTGTTTTATCCATTGTCTCTTCCTCCTATGTCTTATATATAATAAATAAGAGATCTCTTGCCAAAATCACTGGTGTCTGCTTCCATGAAATCAAACAGGGGAAAGCAAGATTTTTAAATCCACACTTTAAAGCAGGGCTCAGTAGTTTCGGGATTTCTTCGCTGTATTCTCGCTTTTTGCTCGCAGGTTTCTCTCTAGAGCTCCCCCCACAGCTTCGGAATAGATATTTGACAACACTGTTGTAAAAACTCGTTGGCGATTCTCAGACACCAGAAGCTAGTAGATCAACGACATCAAAGCAGATGGGACATTCTTTAAAACATCTTCTTCATTCGGGTTCAAACAGCGTGAGGGAGCGCAATAATGACAGCATTTTAGCAGATTTCTTTTGGCCGTAAAGCAATTGTTTACATCGCGAGACCTGATATCACGCGATACTTCCTGACGCGGCGGCCGGCGGCCCGGCAGCTCAAAGTTGCAAGTGCGGATTTTCCGCTCACGGGCACCAGGGGGGTGCGAAACGACCACCATTCAACCTGAAATAATATAACAGATCCAATGACTCCGAAGCTGTTCAGTTAAGGTAAAAAAGTTACTTAGAGCACCTTTAAAGGGATACTCCACTTTAAAATGAAAATTCTGTCATCATATACTCACTCTAATGTTGTTTCAAACCTGTATGAATTTCTTCCTTCTGCTGAACAGAAAGGAAGATATTTAGAAGAATGTCAGTAACCTAGTGCTGGGCGGTATGACCAAAAATCCACATCACAGTATTTTTCTAAATTACACCCGTTTCACGGTATATGACTGTTTTTTTTTTTTTTTTTTTTTTTAAAGCATGACTCGGTGTAAAACACATTTTTCATAGCCTGACTACGTCAGACTTCGTACTTCCGCTCAATTTCATTTCGCTTCTGTAGTCAGTCTGAGACAGCGTCATAGCTTTCCGTTTTCCTCCGGCCTGAAAACAGCCGACCAATCAATGAACAGAGGGCGGGCCGTGACGTAGACGCTGATTGTACCGTGGATGCGTAGATTTACTTCACATAATCTGCAAAAGTCGTTCACAGCCATGTTCACTCCGGTATTTCGCTCGATGGTTTTGTTTTCGCATCATACATGTGTTTACAGTGGAAGTTCGATGCGGCTGAGCATGCGCATAACACACGCCATAACCAAACGTTATGTGATTGGCTTACGGGTAACCAATGATTTTAAACTTAAGACAAGCGCCCCCCGCGAGAAAGAAAACGCTTTTCAATTATGATATGCCAGACTCTGTCTACGAAGCAAAGCGAAGTAGCAGAGTTTGGTATTACCAGGCTACATTTTTCACTGAGGCCCTGTTTACACGAGAACGCTCGCGGGTGAAAACGTAAAAATATTTTATCAGATGTGCCTTTCGTTTAGACGGCGACGGCGTTTTTGGGGCTTAAAAACGCAAAAAAGTGAAACCACCCTCCAGAGTGGAAATCTTAAAAACGCTCCACCGTCGCGTTTCCATTTAAACGGTAAAAACGCAAAAGTCTGCTAGACAGTAAAGGCACCGATCAGTACTTCACATTGCCACCTAGCCGCCTGGAGTGCATACTACATTGAATTTCACACACTTTTGCATCACTGTATGCACGCAGATTTTCCCCCCATAACGCTCGTCTAAACGCAGAGTAAAAAGTGATCACTTTGGCGTTTTCTCTTCAGATCGTTTCCGTGTAAACGTGGCCTAAGTGAGAGAGGAAATACTGCACTAGATTGACTTAGAATGCCCTATTTTACAGTCATGAGTGAATATTGTAGAAAAAAAAACATATATTGGTATATATATATTTAGAATATTGGTTTTTTGATGGCCGATGCCGATGCCGATATCTTAGAGAGCAGGGTGGCCGATGGCCGATATAAAGCCGATATTTTTATATATATTTATTTTAATCAATATTTAATAAATTATAAATAAATTATAAAACAAATTTTTTAAATAATCATGCTTTTATACTTTAGATGGCAACTTCTTAAATTTGCAATCCTATTACAGTATTTTTCACATAGTAATTGTTTAGAAATATATGAATATGTGAATAAAAAGTATGTAAACACTGTAACAGGGCTCTCAGTGATCTGGTGACAAGATAATGCTAATTTTACATACAGCACAGTGAAAACGATATAAATATGACACAGTTGGCAACTGGTTATATATCAGCATATTTTAAAGCAACCTTCAAAGTCACGCTTTACGTGCATCACCACAGTGCAACAGAGAAAAAGGACCCTCTCAAACAGTGTCGTGCCGCGCCGCGTTCCGAACGTTATTAAACGAAAGTAGAAAATTTTTTATACAAAAGTATAATAGTTTATAAATTAATGATATGCTGATATAAATTAATGATAAATTAATGATATAAATTAATGATATTGTGGTATTTTAAAAATTCATATCATAACAAAAATAAACACTGGTATTCGGTATGAACCGGTACACCGCCCAGCACTACAGACAGTTTCTGGTCCCATTGACTTCCATAGTAGGAAAAAAATATACTATGGAAGTCAATGGGACCAGAAACTGTCTGGTTACTGATATTCTTCTAACTATCTTCCTTTCTGTTCAGCAGAAGAAAGAAATTCATACAGGTTTGAAACAACATGAGGGTGAGTATACGATGACAGAATTTTCATTTTAAAGTGGAGTATCGCTTTAAAAACAATATTTGGAAGATTATTATGAATTAGCCTATTCAAGTTCCATGGGCATATCATTAATTTATAAACTATTATACTTTTGTATAGAAATTGTCTACTTTCTGCTATTACATCAGAGTCATTTTTGTATTTTCCCTTCACATTTCTGTCTTTGATTTTTTTTTTACTAAAAATTAAACCTTTTTATCTTTAATTTTAGACCTGATGGAGGAGAAAACAAAGACTGAATAACTGAATTGTGGAGGAGAAGCATCATCATGTCAAAACTGGACAAATCTTTGAGTTGCTTACCGAAAAATAGAGCCTGCCCTCATTGTGGAAAGAGTTTCCCACACAAAAAAAGTCTTAAACTTCACATGAGTGCTCATACTGGAGAGAAGCTGCACACATGTGATCAGTGTGGAAAGAGTTTTGCACAAAAACAAACCCTTATTAATCACATGAAAATCCACACTGGAGAGAAGCCGCACACATGTGATCTGTGTGGGAACAGTTTCATAAAGAAAGCAGGCCTTAAGGAACACATGAAAATCCACACTGGAGAGAAGCCGTACACATGTGATCAGTGTGGGAACAGTTTCATAAAGAAAGCAGGCCTTAAGGAACACATGAAAATCCACACTGGAGAGAAGCCGTACACATGTGATCAGTGTGGGAACAGTTTCATAAAGAAAGCAGGCCTTAAGGAACACATGAAAATCCACACTGGAGAGAAGCCGTACACATGTGATCAGTGCGGGAAGAGTTTCGCATATGCAAACACATTTAAAGTACATCTGCGTTCTCATTCCGGAGAAAAAACATTTAACTGTGATCAGTGCGGTAAAAACTTTTTTTGGGCATATTCCTTAAAGAGGCACCTGAACGTTCATTCAAAGGAGAAGCCTCACGTGTGTTCTTTGTGTGGAAAGAGTTTTTCAGAGCTTAGTGTTTTAAATTTACACCAGAAAAGACACAGTGGTGTGAAGAATCACATGTGCTTTGATTGTGGAAAGACTTTTATTACAAATGATGAAGTGAAACTGCACCAAAGAATTCACACTGGAGAAAAACCTTACAAGTGTTCACACTGTGACAAGAGATTCAGTGAGTCAGGATCTCTGAAAAAACATAAGAGGATCCACACTGGAGAGAAGCCGTACAAATGTGATCAATGTGGGAAGAGTTTTGCACAAAAACAAACCCTTATTAATCACATGAAAATCCACACTGGAGAGAAGCCGCACACATGTGATCTGTGTGGGAAGAGTTTCTCACTAGAAGTAAACCTTAAGGGACACATGGACATCCACACTGGAAAGAAGCCGCACAAATGTGATCAATGTGGGAAGAGTTTCACACTAAAAGTAAACCTTAAGAGACACATGGACATCCACACTGGAAAGAAGCTGCACACATGTGATCAGTGTGGGAAGAGTTTTGCACAAAAACAAACCCTTATTAATCACATGAAAATCCACTCAGGAGAGAAGCCACACACATGTGATCAGTGTGGGAAGAGTTTCACACACAAACGAACCCTTATTAATCACACAAAAATCCACACTGGAGAGAAGCCACACACATGTGATCTGTGTGGGAACAGTTTCATACACAAACTAACCCTTATTAATCACACAAAAATCCACACTGGAGAGAAGCCACACACATGTGATCTGTGTGGGAACAGTTTCACCCAAAAAGCAACCCTTACTAAACACATGAAAGTCCACACTGGAGAGAAGCCGTACACATGTGATCAGTGCAGTAAGAGTTTCAAACATGCAAACTCACTTAAATTACATCTGCGTTCTCATTCCGGAGAAACACCATTTAACTGTGATCAATGCGATAAAAACTTTTTTGGGGCAGATTCCTTAAAGAGGCACCTGAACGTTCATTCAAAGGAGAAGCCTCACGTGTGTTCTTTGTGTGGAAAGAGTTTTTCAGAGCTTAGTGTTTTAAATTTACACCAGAAAAGACACAGTGGTTTGAAGGATCACATGTGCTTTGATTGTGGAAAGACTTTTATTACAAATAGTGAAGTGAAAATGCACCAAAGAATTCACACTGGAGAAAAACCTTACAAGTGTTCACAATGTCACAAGATATTTAGTGAGTCAGGAGATCTAAAAAAACATAAGAGCATCCACACTGGAGAGAAGCCACACACATGTGATCAATGTGGGAAGAGTTTCACACTAAAAGTAAACCTTAAGAGACACATGAAAATCCACTCTTAAAAACTAATAACTTAAATTACATCTGCGTTTTCATCCTGGAGAAAGACCATATTACTGATCAAAGAACAAATCGCTGAAGATCCACCTGAATGTTATACACAGGAGAAGCCTCACATGTGTTCTCTGTGTCGAAAGAGTTTTTCATGCCTGGGTACTTTAAAAATATGCCATTGAGCAATATCATTCAAAGTTGTCACAGTGAACAAAGTGAAGGGAGTGGATTGGAATCCACTGCTGTTCCAATGTATTTGTAATGAGTGATTATAATCAAAGTATTAATCAATATTTTTCCTTCTAAATATCAAATGAGTTGAATGACTTCTCTGGAGATTTTACTTTGTTATAGAAGTTACCAGTATGATTACTGAAATGTTCTTTTCATGTATTCTTTAATGTCAGTATTTGATATTTGAATGCAGTAACATAGTTTGCTTATTTAGCCCAGCTTCCAGAAATGAAATGGAGACATGTTTTGTGTTTGAGAAAGGTCTTCAACATGTTAAAACATATAGGGGTCATTGAAGTCTATAGTTTAAGGGACCATTTGTCAGTTAAAGCCTATATTTTCCATTAAGACTAAAGTGTCCTATCCTGAGAGTAAGAACTTATCTTGATGTTTTGAGACGAGACTCCTGTTTATAGTTAAAAGCCTGGCCAAATCCAACCTTGGAAAAGATGTGTGTCGGTGTGTGTGTGTGTTAGTCGTCTTGCTCACAGGTTAAGGAACCACTGGCATTATTGGAGATTGACTGAGTTGTTGTTCGAGACATGCTGGCACCCAGCAACCCAAATCTGGGACCTGGAAGGTCACGACGTGCCTGACTTCAGGGTCTGAGTGTCAGCGGCATAATCTATGGAGATATGCTTCTGTCTATCTGTATATGTGTGGAAAATTACTGTTTATGAATTTCTTAGCCAATCAGAATCATTCAACCTGTAAGCAATGATGTAGCTTAGACCTTGGAAATGGTATAACTGCTGTGATCTTTGTAACTGTAAGCGGGGCGGCCTACGAACTCCTGTGTGAGTCTTGAAGCTGACTTCTGCTGATGAAACTGCAAACTATCTTCAGTAAAACTTTTCTTCAATTTTTTATAATTCTGACTCCGGGTCTTCTTTCAAACATCTGGTCCTTGGGTCCTAAACTGTTTACCCCTATAGGCCGGGAGCCAGGTCCACTCCTCAGGATGTTTTTTGCTACCTTTTTTTCACTATTATTTCCTATTATCTTATACCTTGGGCCATCACAAGTTGATAATGAGCACCCCCAACTCGGCCCCGTTTGGTCTCAGGGGCCAAAAAACACCCTTTTTGGGAAAAGCTTTTGGTGGAATGATGTAATTGTGAATATAAAGGTACTGCAGCTACATAAATGGCCATATAACCCTAAAATTTTGCATGGTGTATCCTGACACATAGGGAAAACTAGCAGAAAAAGATTCTGGGCATTGCTGCCTTTTTTCTGTCAAATATCACCCTCAACATACCCCACAAGACTAAAAAATGGCTGTCCGCCTGACAAATTGTCATCAAAAGTGATCATTTTTCATCATCATTTTATTATATATATATCACTGCCTCAAATGTACATGAAAAACTTCCCAAGTTTATAAGCTTCAACTTAAGTCCAAGATGACCTTTCTATCTAGAGGATTATAGCTGGTATAACCAAAGTTATCCACTGTACCTCAAATCGGAGAAAACAGAACTTTCAAGCATTACCATTCCATATTGGATTAAGCATATTTTTTACATATGAACAATGTCTTAAACAAGAGTTGAGACTTGACTTATGAGCTATACTATATGAAATGAATTGCATGAAAAGTGAGCAATGTTATGCCCCTAGGTCAGGGCTATTCAATTAGCTTCATTCGAGGGCCGGATTATTAAATCGAAATGTTGAGGAGGGCCGGTGGGTTTAGCTTATTTATTGAAACATTATTTATTACTTATTTAAACATAACAGTATCAATAAATAAGGTAAAGTAAACCTAAAAAAGTATTGTATTTACTTGGAAATGTGGTACCCAACAGTATGCAGATTTATGAGTATTTAATAAATAACTTATTTACAGCTATGTACAAAAATATGAATTATACAATATCATAGCTATACTCACAGACGGTGAAGATCTCTTTCATTATTCGCTCAAGGGTAAAAAGAAGATTGAAATGTCTGAGCCGCGGTATACTGTTGGTGAACACAGTGCTGTGATCAACATTTAGATGAGTATGTAAATATGTGATGCGAGCTGCTAAATTATTCGTCTCGCAAAGCCAGACATTCAGACCGATGGCAGAAGCTCTGGACTCCATCGCAGCTTTGATTTGTAAAGGACCGCCCAAGGACATGTAAAGCAACCAATCACAGTTTGTTTTGATCTGAAGGAAAATGCTGTATAAATGGAGGTAGACTTGCTTACACATTCTCTCACAATGCCCGACTCTATAAGCTTCAATTAACAATATCAATGAGAACATACACTATATTGCCAAAAGTTTTGGGACGTCTGCCTTTACATGCACATGAACTTTAAAGACATCTGTAAGAATTGATAAATTAGGGAATTCCAGACAGTCTGTTTTGGGGGTGACCAGGCCCTGAGAGGACAAAAGGACCTCTCTGGAGATTAGCATTTGAACTGGCTCTCATGCATCATTGAGACGAAAGTCTCACCTCCGAGTCATCCTAATCTACATCTCTTTCCCTCTCCCCTCACCCCTCTCTCATGCTCAGACGATCACCTGATTTCACCCAAGAAAATGTATAGTTTAATGTGAATGATTATCACAGAGTATTTTCATGTTTGGTATCATTTAAAATGTCACAGTGCGACTGGTACAAATGTCCTATTTCCAAAATAAGTAAAACACAAGGTAATAAGGTTTTTGAAGGTTTATGGATAACTAGCATACAAGGAGGGGTTGGTCTCTAAGCAAATGGTCCCACACCCCCATGAAGATGCGACCACTGCATGCAAATTTCTATTGTCCATGTTGCTTTCAAAACGCTCAAGTCTACGCTAAATGCTAAAGCCATGCTGCGCTCAAGGCTAATGTTAAATGCTATTGTCCATGTTGCTTTCAAAACGCTCAAGGCTACGCTAAATGCTAAAGCCATGCTGCGCTCAAGGCTAATGCTAAATGCTATTGTCCATGCTGCATTCAAGGCTAATGCTAAATGCTATTGTCCATGCTGCATTCAAGGCTAATGCTAAATGCTAAAACTTTAACATTGATGGAATTAAATTAAGATATTCAATTTAATTTGGCTTATTTCAGTTCCTCTGAAAAGTAAACCTCTAAAGTATTTGATATGCTATCTAGTCAAAAATTCGGGAAAATTAGAAAATTTTGCTTGGTTATCACTGTTAGGTGGTTGGGGATATGGCGAGACTGTAAAAACGATGGCAGAGTAATCTCTAAAATATATCCAACACAACTGACAGGAGCTGTTAAATGTGGCGAGTCTGTAAAAACGATGGCAGAATAAACTCTAAAACATTGTAACACGCTGGGATAATACAAGTATAAAAAGGCGCCGTTATAACTAGCTATGATCGCACGCATCCTGATTTTGACGTCAAGCTGTTCAAATATTTGAGGATACTATACTCTGAGCAATGCATATTTTGTTTGGATTTTCAAATTTGTAGTCGTGCTTAACACATTGTGCTAGAACACACTTTATAGTTGTTTGTGCTAGATGCACATAGGCTAATTTAAAGTTTATTCTTTAACACAGGATTGCTTTACTGTAAGTGTATTTGAAATACTTAGGCAAAGGTGATATAGATGTTGTATTCTATTGCTTTGCTGTGAGTGTATTTGGAACACTTAGGTAAAAGGGTTGTAGATGTTGTATTCTAGGCTGTGTGTCCTGTGTAAAACTGAATTAAACACGTGTGTCTATGCTAAATTTGGTGGCTACGATGTAAATCACAAGACAAAGAAATCGGAAAATCAGAAACGAATGCATCTCATTAATCCTGAAACAAAAACATTTTTATATTTAAGGCTTCAGAGAACTAAATATTGTTATGTTTGAATGTATTCTGAATTACTCTAAGATTTGTTTTTTCCAAAATAGATTAACGGATTCGTATATTTCCACAAGTTTGCGTCAGAGGTTAGCGACGGCTAACAGCTGATATCAGGGAGTTTGCTGGCGACTGGGGTGGGTGGATGTGTTCCGATGTCTTCTGTTCTAATTTAATGTTACTTTAGATAAATGTACAGGCTTGATTAATCTAGAGCCAAAACCTACTAAAGTAAAACGATTGAATTGAGTTCCTGAAGGGCATCCAAGGGGGCTATCAAAAATCTCTTTGATTGTTGCGCGTATACGGCAAAATCCTAGAGAATTAGCCAACTGCCTCTGCTCCTGATCTTCGGGACTGGCCACTTGTGTCGTGCATCCTTGGGAAGGACTGCAAAGCGATATAGTTTCCTTATCTATAAACGGAAAAATATAAAGTAAGAGTAAATAGAAGAAACAAACGTTATAATGGCCATTTAAAAAGACTAAATGAGAAGAAAAGGTATTTTAAACCTAGCAAAGAAAAAAGAGAAATAGCGAATGTACATCTTATCAGCCCAGAGCCAAAAAAGCCTTTTAATATTCAAATGAGACATGAGAACAAGCTGAGATTTGACCATGCGCTGTTGTTCCAGATACTCTTCAGAGACCGAAAACAATATAATTTGACTTGTATTGTTAAAGAATATAATTATATTATAACTTGAATTATAATAAACATTATATTACACTCGCAGAGCATAATAATAATTGGAGAAGTGTGACTTTCGTCATTAAAATTGAATTTCTGAAACAGAATTTTATTTGTGTGCTACCCAGTGCCAAAAAAGGGGAGGGGTATGCCTTTATTTTTCACCGTTAGAAAACACGGCTAGAATTGTGGCACAGGTAATAGCAAACCACATTGTGCAACAACTAAAATGTAATCTAATCAGAGAAGTAAATTTACAAGGAGGGTGTGAAATGCTAAACAGCAGACAGAAGTACCACAGTTTTTTGCAGGTCAAAAAATATCTGCACTAACTAAAATGTGTGAACGACACCATAAACAGCAAAATGCTAACCAGACAACCCAGAGATCTGGCTGTAATGAGAGAAAGCAATGTGCATTGCACATGCAGCAGACTGAAGGCTGAACTGGAAAAGCAGCTTCAGGTGTCACAACACACTGAGACAACAGCAACAATTCAGACGTGGTCAATGAAACTCGGTTTCATGTGACATCTGGAATTAAAATTGCAACTGACATGATAATGGAACAAGTAAAAGAATTCCACACGTCTGAATTTAACGTTTTTGAAATATTGGAATTATCTGTCTGTGGTTCGCTCTCCTCTGTTTTATGTCTCAGGTTTACTTCTGCAAAATCCTCGGAAGACAGATGCCAGGAGGGGCCGGACCCCACCTGGAGCAAATCCAGGGCAGCGGAATTGATAGAACATAACCTGAGACTCGGGAGATGGGTGAAAAGACACTTCAAGAGGCCATTCATCTCACAATAGTACATCACTGCGTAAATATGGCCTCCCAGTTTAGAACTGGAACTAAATTTGCAACACAATTGTTATAGATTAGATTACACCCATCTCCTAGAAGTGAACACTGAACACACACCTCCATCACTATACCCTCAAAAATGAACACTACACATAATAAGAAGATGTGTCATCTTCACACAAACAGATCCAGATAGCTTCACACACATAGGTTGGTCATGACAGTCTAAAAGAGACAAACATAGCATACGCTATTCACAACACACTGCCAACTCATTGGAAAACACTGAAATATACATATGAATGACTACAGTCACAAGTCAATGATGCAAAGTATAAAGCAGAGACAGACCTGCTATAAAATTTCAAAATGTTCAAACTTTCTGATTGTTATTAAGGTGGTTGGAAAATCAGAGGGCCCCTGATTTCTCAACTTACCACTAATAACAGAAATATCATAAAAACGGATAGATCTGAAGTGTGAGCACTTCAATCAATTACAAAATCTACAATTTAGCCCTGTCATCGACTGTGACTTAGCCAGCTCTCTCTCTCTCTCTCACTCTCACTCACACACACACACACACACCACACACACACTCTCTCTCGCACCAAACACAAACACACATACACACACAGACACATAACACTGTTGCAATGAATTAACAATCTCCATTCTTATATGCTTAAACATGTTCCAAGTCACTTCTTAGATCTGCATAGGTGGCTTGCATTGGAGGATTCATGTACAAAGTGATTATTATATTGAATATTATTATTGCTGTTATTTATTTAGGTTACACCGACCTCTTGCTGCATTTCCTTTGAATAATTCAGACCAAGAATATTTAAATTCCACTACCATTTAACATCACAGTGGTAGTGAAGAATTGGATATTTAAAAATGAGACCCTTCTACATGACCCTGAGAAACATTTGAGACCAGATGTACCATTCGCACTTGCTGACATGAACATGATATTTTATATTAGACATGACATGATTTTGTTTTGTTGCATTATGTGTTCCCATGCATTTCCATACGACTTCAAGTTCATAAGTGCTCAATCGTGAAGTGGACATTTAAGATGCTTTTCAGGTGTCTCAAGCTTTTCACACAAAGCAGTGTGAACTAAGGAGAAGCCCTTCATCCACTGAGGTCTGCCCAGACAACCGCACCGCTGGAGGTGACAGGATCGGTCAAGAAGGGTCAGATCATCATAGTGGAGAAGGTGCCAGAGAAGCAGAAGTTTCTCCATGGAGGAATGACACATCAACTGAACAAGTCACAAAGGTCCAGATTGACTCTACGAACTTTGCTCGCATCACAGGAAGAGAACCTGAATGCATTCATCCACCTGCTGGACTCAAGCAACATACACCTGGTGAGACCAGGTGTTCTACAGGTGAACACAGTCCTCTGAACTTCTACAGATGCTAACATTGAAAAGACAATTTTCTCAAGGATTACAACAGACGTTGATCAGTGACTTCATAGGAGCTCATTTGAATTTGACCCACGGAGTCAAGGAGGGAAAACTGTAAGAATTGATAAATTAGGGAATTCCTAAATCGACTAACATCACTTTGTTATAGTCTGATAAACAATGTAAAAAGTGTTATTTCTTGTTAACAAATGTGTACATTTATTTCTGAATTTGTATATTCCTATTTTTTATGCTTTTTTTTCATTGGGTTACTTTAATTGTGGTATATTTCATTATATCCATACGGAAGATAAAAAAAATGGATCTACAGTTCAGATGTCCTACATGCAGTGAAAACTCAGTCCAAACATGCATAAAACACCTTTTAGAAACCAATTACAAATGTTTATTTGAATGTCTCATCTACTAAATGCAATCTACAAACCATCAAATACCAACCCTTCAAAATGAAGCATATGATGGTTTTGTATAATTCATATTTTATTGATTTGTACCGTGTTTTGTGAATTGATTATTATTTTTTCTTAATCAGGCTAATTAGAGACAAATCTACTACTCTCCATTTGTATTAGGCTATACAAATTAGTTAATTAAATGTCCAAACTTATAAAACTGATCCGAGATCAGGTAAAAACATAGAGTAGTTAAAGACCCTGTAAAGGCAATTCTAAAAAAAAATTCTAAACACATTATAAATGTTAGAAATGTATTGCTAAAACATATTACAAAGACTGTGAACTGTGAAGTGCCGAATTGACCCTTCGCTAAGCCACGCCCGAAAACCGCCACAGGCCAATCGTGGCTTAGCAACCGTAAGTAGGCGCGGGAGGTCTGGCAAGCTTTCAAGCGAGAGGGAAACATGCCGAAGCGTTGTGCGTATGGATTGTGCAAATCTGATACCCGGTATCCTAAAAGTTTGGACGGGGTGGTGGATTTTGTTCCCTTCCCGAAACCTAAAACCCAAGGGGAGAAATGCCGGGCGTCATCTTCATTTATATAGCGCTTTTAACAATGTAGATTGTTCTAAAGCAGCTTTACATTGATAATAGGAAATTAAAAGTAAAGTGTTTTGGCTTTATAGCAGCTCTAGAATAAAGTTATTGTCCAGCTCGTGGATCAAGCAGTGTGATTAAAGGCAAGACGGAGGCTCACTGACATAATTTAACGTTACTTAAAAATATATTTCAGCATTTTGTTAATCGACGGCCAAACTATACGTTACCCCAATCCGATCGCGACTCTCCCGGTGTTAGTTCTAGTAAAAGTAAAAGGTAGTTGAGTCATTCTACGAAACGGGTGCCATTTGTGTCCGCAACATTTGATGAGATGCATAAGGCACAAAAATGTCCCAAAATGTGTTTCCAAAGCTTAAAGTTATTAATTCAAGTGTTCTTGTTAACATGATATATGATAAAATACTATTCTTAAAGATTAACATACTATTTTTAATACTTTTTTCACTAGTACATAGCCAATTTCACATGTCCGTGTTGACCAACATGACATTTGCATCTAAAATATCACCAAATAAGTTATTGTTTTTTATAAAACATTTATTATTTTCAGGATTATATTTGTGTCCCTTTTTACATAAGATATATTTATTCAAAATAAACCTTATTTTTTTTGTAAATATTTTATGATTTGTGTGCGTCCCTCAGTTTGACTTACCACCCCGTCACACTAACTTGTTTTATCTATAAATCATGGACTGTTGATTTAAATGACATCACAAAGTGGAAGTGACATCATTTGAACCTTGTAGCCACCAAGAACAAAAGCAGGCAAGTACTGACATTCTTTTACATTCGTTATTTGTTCCTTTTTCATATTAGGCAGGTTCCGTCAAGCTCAAATCAACCACCCCGTCACGCAAAATAAAGAGAGAAAACTGATTTTTATTATTTTTTTTACATTATTAATGCAAAGAAAATTGTATTTCAGATTGAATGCATGTATGCTAGGTGAGGAACTTGACCACATGGAAGATCTGTGGCCATTTTGGGATGAAATTTACCACCCCGTCACATACCACCCCGTAACATATTTTATTGTGACATGGTGGTAAGGGATGTGACGGGGTGGTTCTGCTTCGAGGATCAAGGATCAAGGATTCTAAGATAGGCTAATCAAAATTTTGTTTTACTGTTAACTCAATCCTGTTTTATTCCATTCACTCACTCACTATATCACTCACACACCTATTACTCACCATCTCTTTGTCACTCACTCACTATATCGCTTTCACTCACTCACCATGTCACTCACTCACTATATCGCTTTCACTCACTCACCATGTCACTCACTCACTATATCGCTTTCACTCACTCACTCACTCACTCACTCACTCACTCACTCACTCACTCACTCACTCAATCGCTTTCACTCACTCACTCACTCACTCACTCACTCACTCACTCACTCACTCACTCACACACTCACACACTCACTCACACACACACTCACACACACACACACACTCTCACACACACTCACCGTCACTCACTCACACACCATGTCACTCACTCACACTATATCACTTTCACTCACTCACCATGTCACTCACTCACTATATCGCTTTCACTCACTCACTCACTCACTCACTCACCATCTCTTTGTCACTCACTCACTGTATCACTTTCACTCACTCACTCACTCACCATGTCACTCATTCACTATATCGCTTTCACTCACTCACTCACCATGTCACTCACTCACTATATCGCTCTCACTCACTCACTCACTCACTCACTCACTCACTCACACACACACCGTCACTCACTATGTCACTCACTCACTATATCGCTTTCACTCACTCACTCAATCACTCACTCACACACACACTCACACACTCACTCACTCACTATATCGCTTTCACTCACTCACTCACTCACTCACTCACTCACTCACTCACTCACTCACTCACTCTATCGCTTTCACTCACTCACTCACTCACTCACTCACTCACTCACTCACCATCTCTTTGTCACTCACTCACTGTATCGCTTTCACTCACTCACTCACTCACCATGTCACTCACTCACTATATCGCTCTCACTCACTCACTCACTCACTCACTCACTCACTCACACACACACCGTCACTCACTATGTCACTCACTCACTATATCGCTTTCACTCACTCACTCAATCACTCACTCACACACACACTCACACACACACTCACTCACTCACTCACTCACTCACCATCTCTTTGTCACTCACTCACTGTATCGCTTTCACTCACTCACTCACCATGTCACTCATTCACTATATCGCTTTCACTCACTCACTCACTCACCATGTCACTCACTCACTATATCGCTCTCACTCACTCACTCACTCACTCACACACACACCGTCACTCACTAACTATATCGCTTTCACTCACTCACTCAATCACTCACTCACTCACACACACACTCACACACTCACACACTCACTCACTCACTATATCGCTTTCACTCACTCACTCACTCACTCACTCACTCACTCACTCACTCACTCACTCACTCTATCGCTTTCACTCACTCACTCACTCACTCACTCACTCACTCACCATCTCTTTGTCACTCACTCACTGTATCGCTTTCACTCACTCACTCACCATGTCACTCATTCACTATATCGCTTTCACTCACTCACTCACTCACCATGTCACTCACTCACTATATCGCTCTCACTCACTCACTCACTCACTCACTCACTCACTCACTCACTCACTCACTCACTCACACACACACCGTCACTCACTATGTCACTCACTCACTATATCGCTTTCACTCACTCACTCAATCACTCACTCACTCACACACACACTCACTCACTCACTCACTATATCGCTTTCACTCACTCACTCACTCACTCACTCACTCTATCGCTTTCACTCACTCACTCACTCACTCACTCACTCACTCACTCACACACTCACTCACACTCACTCACACACCCACTCACACACTCACTCACTCACTATATCACTTTCACTCACTCACTCACTCACTCACTCACTCACTCACTATATCGCTTTCACTCACTCACCATGTCACTCACTCACTCACTCACTCACTATATCGCTTTCACTCACTCACTCACACACTCACTCACACACTCACTCACTATATCACTTTCACTCACTCACTCACTCACTACATGTCACTCACTCACTATATCGCTTTCACTCACTCACTCAAGGTTTTCCAAAGAAAAACACTGATAAAGTAAAAATACTTCACTACTGTTCACCTGTACAATTTACTTTACAAAGTAAAAAAGTAATTTTTCAACTACATGTCAACTAACTCTCAGTTGAGTATTAGTAGACTGTAGTACAGTGTTAGTAGACTGATAGATCAGGGTACGAGTTAGTAAAAGTGACAAGTAGTTGTAAAAGTAAAAGACCAATAAATTGTTAGCAGATATTAAGCAGACAGTCTACTAATACTAATATGATGCTCTTTTTTTCAGAGCATGACCAAAGTTTTCCATTAAATCTCTAATTATTATGTTATATAATTATAATGTTTATATAAATATGTGTATATTATAAATGTGTATATGTGTATATTATAAATATATTATATATGTTTTATAAAGTTTAAAACCAACAGATCATATAGAGAAACACATTGTCCATACCACCCTGTCACAGTGAACCACTCCGTGACATCAGTTACCACCCCGTCACGGGGTCATTTTTGTTAAAATTTTAGGGAAAGGAAATACAATTTTGCATAAATTAATGTTGAATGATGTTCTTGTTGTGAGGACTAATCAAATAAATGTAACTTTATTTGTATTTTTTAAGTGAATTTGTTTTTTCAGTACAAACAATGAGGCCATTGACATGTCGAATTCATATTTCAAGATTAAAAAACTAAGAAAAAAAATAATGGATTAAATTACAGACTTTCGGTTGATGGTTTACAAAAAAGGGACAATTTACTATAAGGAAAACATTAGATTTTAAAAATATATTTCTTGTTTTACTACTCTAATGGCATATTGTCCGTGACGGGGTGGTACAAGAAAGACTCCCATGCCTGAATAAAAAGGATAATATTATTAAGGATTTTGTGCCTGAGGTGGGAAAATATATTTTTTGGGAGGATTAACATATCTTTAAAGGTGTAAGTTTTTAAAAAATAAGTTTGTTCTTAATGAAAATTTGGAAAATTGCAAAGTGGAAATGGCACCCGTTTCGTAGAATGACTCAGTTAGTAAAGGGAGGGAACATCAGGGGGCTTGCCGGAGATCTCCAAGGAAAAGGTTGGTATGCAAACTTAATCAGTTCATAACAGTAATCACTTTATGTGACCCACGACGTGTGAGCAGTAACGTTAGCCTGGCGCGCTAAAAATATAAGCGGGAAAATGTTATCATTGCAAAGTGGTCAGGCTAATGTCTTGTGTTTATTCCACGATACATATGGATAAGCTGTTTGATTTATAAATATTTGAATATTTTCACATTTCACTTCTGTGCATGCACAAAGCTGTTCCTTAATTTGTGTGTTTCCCATTTGAATGGTCAGCGTATGGGGCGGCTGCTGCCTGCGCTGGGACCTAACGTTATAGACTTTAGCTTCAATTTTGATGAAATTATTCTCTAATCGTTTGCATATTATGTCGTGGATATAGCCCTCGAATGCATACTACAGTCTTGCTCTCTCATATTTTCACCTGTTCGCCAAAAATGACTAATTATGTCCTTAGGAATGTCTGAAACCAGTGCATACATACTGTAATAGACGTGCCAGGCGCAAAAGCTTGACAGGCGTAGCAACAGTAACTACGGTGGGCGGGGCTTAGCGAAGGGTCAATTGTGGAGTTAGACCGTTAAACAGTTTTTCACCATTGCTGTGTTACGGATTTTCTGGGCGGGGCTAAAACGGGGGCTCGATGACGCACTGAGGCCCCCTGAGCTATTGGACACGCCCCTACTTGATGACGCACTGGAGCCCCTGACGCTGGCCCCTCCCCTAACAATATAAATAGAGCAGATTATCAGTTTGCCGCTCAATCGCGAGTTACTGTCAGTATTATATACTACAGCTTTCTACATTCTCTGTTACAGCCTACAGTTTGCTAACTAGCTATGCCTTCGTCACGGAAATGCGTACTACCTGGATGCGATCGCGTTCAAAACAGATCGGTGTTCTTGTTTAAATTTCCGAAAAACGATCACATCAAGAAAAGGTGGATTAATTTTGTGAAGAGCCAACTTGATGGAGAGTTGAGGATCACCACCAAAACCCGCCTCTGTAGTGATCATTTTACACGAGATAGTTTTATTAACTTTAGTCGGAGACAACTGGGATTTACTGATAATCCAATTAAGCTGCTAGGAGCATCCATTTCGGCTGTAGCGGTGACAGTTGAGTGTGACGACGGCAGCTTTCCCGCGAGTGGGCGTGGTTTCAGCGGACACGCCCGCAGCGTTTGAGAGCAGAGACTACTGCTCATTTTTTCAATATTTTGATAGCTTATTTTATGTACTTGACGGCTTTTTTTATCATTCAAATTTGGCTGGGTGGCTAATAACACATTTTTCTGTGGTGTGATAGACTCAGAACACATACTTAATTTTGACTTTACAGGGACTTTAATGTGTTCAAGCATATAAATTGCAATATAAATGGACAGTTCTGGCAGGCCAAGTTTGCAATTATATAAATGAATGCATTACAAATATTATCCTAGTGATAATATGCCATTTGAATATTATATGGACAATTTACTTAACCATTTCACGCATAGTGCACTGTAAAAAAAAAAAAAAAGTTGAGAAACCTTAAAAGTTTAAGGCAACCAGCTGCAGGACATTTTTGAGTTTTCTCAACTTACGTGTTTTGAGTTATCTCAACTTTTCTCAAATATTTTCATGTTAAATAGTTGAATAAACTTTAAAAACTGAATTTGTCATACAAAACGTAAGTTGTATTTTTTACAGTGGGGTCACTACAGAAGACAGCTATTAAAAAAGCATTTTCTTGAATTTGCATGGATTTTATGGCAAAGTTGCACATCAGCCTCTTCATTGGGCCCTGGTGCATCATCCTATAAATTGCAACCAAGTGGCAAGCCTTTGTGTTTCGATTTTTTCCCTTCCCCCTCCAAACCAAGATGGCCAAGGGTCAGTCAGACATGCCAAGTTGCTCCAGAATATCCACCCATTCCTTCTATCCTAGGAGACTCTTGTAGGTAAAAAAAAATATTGCAGCATCAAGCAATATCTAATGAGTCATATCACAGTGAAATTTTCCAAGTTTTGATTTTAGATTGAGAGAAAACTCTGATTAATCACATGTCCACTGTAGTGGACGTCATGCATGCAATGGCTATATTTCAGCTACAATTCATAATTATAATGTGAATATTGGTTTTGAAATTTAAAACTTAAAAACGTAATCTGCAGTTTTACTGTAAATAAATGTACTTGTATTATTAGAATGTAGTTTTCTTTGACATCATGTGATTACATAATGTATGACACTTGCAATGCATTACTTGTTAGATCAAAAAGTAATCTGATTACGTAATGCATGTTATTTTAATGCGTTTCTTTACTCATAACATAACAAAGTAATCTGATTAGGTAATGCATGTTACTTGTAACATCAAAAAAGTAATCTGAATGCGTTATGCATGTTACTTATAATGCATTACCCCCAACACTGATCATTTCAGATGGGATTGAAAAAAAAACGTCTGCTAGGTTTTTTCAGAGGAGGACTATGATAGAAATGTGCATGTCCATCTTGAACATAATCAGAATTATCAGCTAATAAGGGTAAATCTCTATACTCTGGTACACTGGAGGGAGCATCTGAGTGGTTTCCACAGTTGTACCTTGACAGACTGTAGAAAATTCTGATGGAATCACGTCCTCATGTTCTGATATGATATCAAAGATACGCGAAGTGTAATTTGTATGAAGTTGTATGAAGCCTTTGCAATATTTAGCTTTTTTTTTAATTGTTTTATCATGATTTGATATAATTGTATTGATTAGTTTGTTAAATTCACTTACTTTATCTGTTTGATTATTGTCTTATATTTAATATCTTAAGTTTAAACCATAACCACATGTTGTCCACTCAAGTGGACATCTGAAGATCTCTTTGAAAAATTTGTAAAAAAAATGAAATAAATATCAATTCTTGTTTTTCATGCCCTAAGAGCAATAAAAACACACATGAAAAAAAAAAAAATCCTGACTGAGGTTATCACAATTCATGCATGAAAGGGTTAATTCATCAAATATTTTATTAAGTTATCCGGTGGTGACCAGTGGTGACCAGTGGACCTCGTCTCTACAACGTTCTCCATGGATAAAGTGACGTTTTGAGGACGCGCCACAACCGCGTTTCTCTGGAACGTTAGCCAAGATTCTAAAAAATGGAACTTTACCACGACGTCCTCACAACGTCGTTGTCACGCGCACCGCGTCGCGAGCATATTCGCCTTGTTTTGTAGTTTATCTAAACACTTTTTACTCGTGTTTGTAGTCCCTCCTCCAAAGCACTGCAGCCTTTAGAATGGTATGTGCACGGATCCACACTTCGGAAATAGTAGACCAGTAGACGGGGACTTCTGGCACACTCTACGCCTATAGGTCCTATGCTTTGGGACACACTTATTATTTTAATCTCGCATACAGTTTAAGATGGATATGGACATTGGTTTAGACGCATGGTCACTCACTCAGCGTTCAGACTGAGGTAAGTTGAGCTGTTCACTCACTGTACCTTTTAGCCTATTTAGCCTTTACAATCAAAGTTTAAGTAACATTTTTCGAGGTAATTTCTGTAGTTTTCTTTTAACATTGTGCCATGTGTCTTTTCTGGCGTCTGCTGACTAAACAGTTAGCGCAGCAGGCATGAGCAGCATTGTGAGAAACTACTCTGCTAGAAGAACCGAGTTATTTTTGTGATTTTGTTATTTCGATATTTGGATTGATAATATTAGTCCAAACAGGAATTTGGAATCGATCTCAAGCACTGCTGCAGTGGTTTTATTTCATTATTTCTCTTTTGACGTTTAATTTACGTCGTTAAAATTTACGTCGTTTTGTATTTTGAGTAGCCTACTTTATTGAGCCAGTAAAGAGGACTTTTAAATTCACCACGGGTAGCCTACTTGACACTGGAAACTTAAAACTGCGCCCTGACTTTTTTTTAAGCAAAAGGGTTTTATGATCATTGCTTGACCAGCTAAGCCAGCCTGACATAAAAAAAAAGTGTTCAAACCCCCTAACCAGCCAGAAGTCCAACCAATTTAGGATGGTTTTAGCTGTGTGTTTTCTTACAGCAGGGCTATTGTACTGTAAAGATTGGTGCCATTTGTATTTTTTGATGCATAATTGATGTTTTAGTCATCTCTGTTATTGAGTAATACTAATAAGTTGGCAGTTTTATACTTGTTTACTATCCTGACTCATTATCTGTTTCTACCAAACACTTAGAATAGCCTAAATTCAGATCTCTGGTGATGTTGCTGTACGATTTCTTTCACGAGTTTTCATTTTCGTCGGTTTTAGTACACGATGTAACTACAGAAAAGTCAAGTTTTAAATAGGAAAAATATCGAAACTCTTTGTTAATTTTTTTGAGAGAGATGCTAATGGTCTTGTCCGGTTCAATTCATTATGCTAAGCTATGCTAAAAGTGGGACCCCCAGACACGGAGATCGGCTGAATGGATTCCAAAATGATAAAACTCAACTGTTTAACTCTGGGGGAGTTGTAAAATGAGCCTATTGCCAAAAAAAGTGGAGTATCCCTTTAAGATTGTCGGAAGGGGTGAATCGGGGCTAAAATCGGCCTAATTATCCTGCCGTGTGAACCAGGCTTAAGTGTCAGTTTGCAAGTGATCTGGTGTCAGCATACTGACCCATCACCACTTTTGATATACAAGATATAGGCTAAATTTCCTAATTTTATTATAGTCTGAGATTAACCACTTAATATGTTTAAACAGCAAAATCTAAAAACCAGTGATTATGAGCGAAACACTCACTAACCAATTATAATGATTATTTTTAACCAATTATAATGATTGCATTATTTAATATTATTTCAGTATTATTATTATTCTTTATTAATATTCATAATCAGATGTTTATTTGAAGTTTAAGTGCATGAGACAGTTTATGAGCTGCACATTCTAAAAACTACATGGACATTAGTATCATATGTCAGGCACAGGGAGCAGAGATTATTTTGGGTGTGTAATGTAGCATATGTTTTCCACTGATGCATATATGGACTAAGAATGTATACACTAAAGGACAGCATGCTTTATATGGAAAGTGGATTGTGATTGTATTCTTTATATGGATAGTGGATTGTGCCATGTATAAGCATGAGGCATACGTCTATTTTTAACATAAACTAACATGTTTTTTTTCTTCTTCTTCCTGATAAGGAATTGAAGTAGTACAGCTTCAGAGAAACACACACAGTTGGCATGGACATACATTTCTTGTTTCTCTCCTATGGCTGATGCATATGAATATATATTTTTATTTTTTTGGCAAGATAATGTACTCGGTTACTAACGTAACCTCGGCTCCCTTTCGAGAACGGTCACTTCGTATTGCATACCTATACGCAGTGGGGAAACTCCTTTCCTCAGATTATTGAAGCTTTTATGTAAAACGCATTGCAGCTGCACAGCGAGAGTGACTGGCTCACTCATTGGCTGTGCTCCAGTTGGATCCAATGGCGAAGTTGGATGTGTTTCGTGAACATCGTTTTAAACAAAGCCACATCAGAACTGTTGCGCATCTCCAAGCAACGGTGACTCTTGAAGGAATCTGTGTTTTGAATGATTGAATTAAATGATCCACACATTAAGACTTACTGCTACCTACTGGCGGTTTTATTTCCATATTTACACTTTACTCCAGCTGCGTTTGAAACCACATACTTTCTTATATACAGTAGTAGGGGAAAAAGCAATAGGCGAGCAAATAAGTATGTACAAATTCTTAGTATTCAAAAGACTAGGTGAGAATTACCTGGGTGACATACTAATTCTTGCGATATTCAGACTAATAGTGTTTAAAGTGATAGTTCACCCAAAAATGAAAATGCAGTCATTTACTCTTCCTCGAGTTGTTCCAAACCTGTATGACTTTCTTTCTTCTGCTGAACACAAAAGAAGATATTTTGAAGAAAGTCGGTAAACCAAACGACTGATGGACCCCATTGACTTTCATAGCAGGAAAAAAAAAATACTATGGAAGTCAATGGGGACCAGCAACTGTTGAATTACCAACCTTCTTTAAAATATCTTCTTTTGTGTTCAGCAGAAGAAAGAAAGTCATACAGGTTTGGAACAACTTGAGGAAGAGTAAATGATGACAGCGTTTTCATTTTTGGGTGAACTATCCCTTTAAATATGCCTACTTATCTACTATATAGTAGGAGAAAACAGAAAGGAGTATCATGTCTGAAACATTAGTATTCATGGTCGAGTCTCGCCGCGGCCGGACCACCATCAAAGACGTTGATAAGCACGTCTTACTCTCTCAGTTCCCTCAACAGAGACGACTGGAGAAGTGTATTTCACAGCCAACAAGCCCATTACACAACCCGCTCGCCTGTACCCAAAGGCCGTTTTCACGGCCAGCTAGATAAATCTCAAAAAGAGCATTATATCTGTCTGTCCGGCGCATGCCGAAGGTGTTATAAATGTATGAAATGTGCCCACTTCCCAGTGCTCACCCCTACACATAAGCACGGCCCGTTCAGTGTTACACACTCTTTCACGGCCCACATTAATAAAACCGGCTCACGGCGCGTGTGTTTTAAATTTAGGAAATGTGCCCACTGTACAGTGCTCATCCCTACTCACAAACACGGGTCACTCTGTTACACACACTCACTCAGAGCCCCCATCAACAATTGTGAAATGCTTTCTGTGTGCAGAGAGCCCATCAATAGACAAAATGTGTTCTGTGTAGAAAGCGTGCGCCCACTAGCTAGCAAACACCGTATGCTATACCGCACACACAGCGACCAGAACCCGGATGCCATTCTCCGTCTAGCTTTAAGCATAAAAGCATGGGAAAGCTAGAGACGTCGCTACAATTCTGACCGCTGCTAGACGCAAGGGCCAGCTTCAATACGAGGATCAACCTCTCCGCATCGCTCCTGACATTTCGCCAACAGTTCGTGCCGCGAGGAGAGCCTTCAATCCGATCTGCACTGAGCTTATTAAGAAAGGCATCCGCTTCCAAATGAACTTCCCAGCCGTGTTGGTCTTCAAAGCAAACGGCACGCAGAAAACTTTCAGAGAGCCGTAAGACGCCAAAGTATGGTAGTGCCGATAGACGATAGTATCGTGTATCGACGATAGACAGAGATATCGCCGATGGCAGATGCCTTTGACGATATCAATACGATAATTGGCTCGTTTTTCCATTAATGTATTAAATCATTATTATTATTATTATGAAGCTAGTATAGTTATTAAATTAATTAGGAACTACAATTATATTTGCCTTGCCTAAATTCATAACGACATCACCACATAACCACACTTGCGCCATATCACGCGCGTATGAGGACTCCTCAAAGAAAATGTTTTTAAAACAGACAAAACAAAAACTACATCCCACAACGAAATTTCATTGCAAGGTGATCCATTCACAAATTGTCAAGAGTGCTTTAACAGACGCATAATTTTTATACAGAGCCTAGATGAAGACGCGGCATCGTTGTTCGTCAGTATTTTGTTTCCATAGCACATTAACAAACTATTTAATGACACGAATAACACTAAAAACAATACAATTACAAATTATTAATTATAATAATAATAATATCAATAAAATGATATAGGCCGCCTAGGCCTAATAGAAGTCTTTAGTTCACGAAGCATCTGTGAAACTCTGCCATCTGTGAAAATCACAAGCAACTTCAAACTTGTTTAACAAGAAATATTCTTCTAATTTTTTCGCTGTCAATAATGTAAGTCCACAAGAGGAATATTCAGCCAGTAAATTAAGATAGTTGCTGTAGCCTACCGTTATCCACCGTCGACTCTGAGAGAACGTGCTGTTAATCCAGCGAAAGCTCAGTCCGTTTCTGCTTTCGTTTTCAGGGATTGAGCGCGTTTACATGCACGTTATTAACTCGATTATGCTGAATAAACTGACAATGCATGTGGTCATGTAAACGGATTAACCCGTTTTCCTTTATCAGAGTCAAGTCATAAGTTTAAGTCGGCGTATAACCGATCGACTTTTAGATTTTTGCCTCTGATTTCTCATGGCATTAAAAACACCTGCGTTATTGAAGTGCATGTGAAGTGCATCCAGACAGAGCACTGGTAGGAGGACATATATCGCAGACTCCGACTCTTTCTTGAATCAAGAAATTAAAACGTGTTCACATCTCGTCAAACAGTCAAAATGCTGCAGATCTGTAACGGCATGAGAGGATAATGTGTGTCCATAAATTTCCCGCTGACATGTTGAAATACTCCGAGTCAGATACAAGAATGATTAGGATCTTTTTTTTACCTCACTATACCAGGAAATAACCTGATTTAGCCTATTAATAAACACTCCACCTTTGCTAGCAAAATAGAAAAAAGATTCTCATTTAAAACGAAGTAATAAAACAAGCAAATTGATGAGTAAATAAGCAAGTTAATAATCAAATAAGTAAGCCCCGCCCCCTCACGATAATATCGTGTATCGCCGATCTCACAGGCTGACGATAGGACGATATGAAAATGGAGCATATCGCGCAACCCTACGCCAAAGCCTTTATGGACGGTAATTTGTGAACTATTTTGGCTTTTCGTTTTACCGGTAACATAATCCATGCAACGATTATGTTTATTCAATGACGGGTGTTTGCCAAAAGGAATGGGAGAGTTTTCACATGTGTAAACCGTTATTATCGTGAAGTTTTTGATTTAAGCTGGGATATTGAACAGGTGCATATTTTTTTCTGTACTTTCAATGATCAATATATCCTAGTTTTCCATTTGTTTCACAGGAGTTATAGACATGGTTGTGGCCAATCTTCTCCTTGTTCTGTTTTTGTTTTGTTCTAATGTTAGGTTTTCAAAGCCTGAACCAGAGAAGTTCCTATTTCCTCCCCATCTTTTTCCCCTATATGGAAAGTTTTTTTTCTTGTTTACTGCATAGTTTACCTTGCTATTACTTTTTAAATGGTTGATGGTGCCAAGTTGAATATTTTAACCCTCAATGTAAGGGGCCTGAATAACCCAGTGAAACGAGTTGCTGTTTTGGACTTTTTGCGGAAACAAAAAATTAATATAGCCTTCCTATAAGAGACTCATCTGTTAAAAAGGGATACAAATCGCATGTCTAATCGCTGTAATTTTCCGGGTAGTTGCTTGCTCGTCAGCTTTAAACAAATCGAAAGGTGTGGCAATCATATGTCAGCGTAATTTGCGCTTTAAGTTGTTGGATACTTCGGCAGATCGCAAAGGCAGAATAACAGTTGCGAAAGTTCATATAGAAAATAGAAATGTTGCCTTCATCTCAATTTATGCCCCTAATACTTTTGAAAAATAATTTTATGAACAGCTCACTAAGGTACTGCTGGAGCTCTCTGACTTCAAACTCGTAATAGGTGCTGATTTTATTTTTAATGCTGTTGTTGACTATTCATTTGATAGATCGGGAGACTCTGAAACCTTAGATCAAAAATATGCTTCTGAGGCTTTATGTTCCTGGATTAATGATACTGGGGTGATGGATCTCTGGTGTGTATTAAATCCTGGTGTTAAAGGCTTCACCCATTTTTCATCAAGACATAATCTTCCTCTTGAATTGACTTTATTTTCTCTTCTAGAGATTTGTTTTATAATATTGTTTCTGTTAACTTATTACCAGTGTCTTTTTCTGACCATAATGCAGTGATTGCTTCTGTGTTGGTAAATTCAAATCCAGCTCGGGCCCCTAGAATGCATTTAACACCTCGCTACCCCGAGATGAAGCATTTAAAACCAAGTTTTCAAGCCAACTATCAGATTTTGTAAATATAAATAAAGGCTCTTTGGCTGACCCAAGGACAGTCTGGGATGCTGTTAAAGGATTTATTAGAAATTTTACTGTACGTTATGCCTCCAACATAAGGAAAGCTCGTTCATCCCCATTTTCCAAAATTTAGAGTCTAAATTATCAGCATTAGATAGCCTATTACAACAAAGTTATGATGAGGAGGTTAGGCTTCAATTTAACCTTGTGAAGAAAGAGATAAATGCTGTTATGAAACAACGGGCCGAATTTTTAATTCATAGGATGCGACAGTTGTACTATTTAAATGGGGCTAGACCCAGCCGTTTATTAGCCCTTAGATTGCGGTCCAATGAGCATTTTGCAAATATCGGCACAATTAAGACCAAAAATGGTGATATTCTTAGTGAACCCTCACAAGTTAATGCTACTTTCCGTAGCTTTTACACAGATTTATTTAGCTCTGAGATATCACATAATCAGGATACTTGTGACAATTTTCTAAACAAAACACTGCTTCCTAAGCTGTCTGAGGAAGATTCTCTAGAATTAAATACCCCCATTACTTTAGTTGAGCTTAAGGAGGCTGCTTTTGATATGTGTAGCGGTAAATCCCTAGCCTGGCTCCGCCCTCCTGCGTACTTCCGCTCAATTTAATTTCCCTTCAGTACTACGTCTGGGATTGTGGTGTATTCTTTGGTTTTCTCCGGCCAAAATTTTGGTGGCCCAATCAGCGAACAGAGGGAGTGGCTGAGAACGATGACGTTGATGTCGTGCGTTAGTTTGAGTTGATGGGCGTAGGGTTACGTCACTACCAAAGGTTAGCAATTGGTTATGGCAGATCCAGAGTGACTCTGGGCAGATCCAATAGTTTTAAACTTCAACAGAGTACCCGCCTACAAGGAAGTTAACGCTTGTCAATGGAGAGAGGCCAGACTCTGTGTACAAATGAAATGTGTACGAGAGTCTGGTAGAACCAGGCTAGTAAATCCCCTGGGTTGGATGGAATTCCACCAGAATTTTATACCACGTTCTGGGACAGTCTACTGCCGTGCAAAGGCAAAAGACCGTAACTTCGTTTTTGGTCGAAAATGAGTTATTTATATTTTTGGCACATTCAAGACCTCCTTTATCATGTGGATAAGTATCTTAAATCAATTCCGTTGTTTTTTCGAGAAAATAATGAATTGTCTTAACAGTAACTTCCAAAAGCCCATGAGAAACAAAGGCAGAACACCGTAACATCAGTTACGGCTCTTTGGCTTTGTTTTGGAACGCTCGAAATGGATTTACGGTGCTCTGCCTTTGTTTAGCCGCGCGTCAATATGAAGTTACTGTGCCGGTGTTCTATTAAATAATGCTACCTACCAGATTGTACTGTTATCTGCCTTTGTTTTAATGTTAAAATTATGGTGTAGCCTGTGTACTTTGTACAGCTGCCATCAGTCCCTCTAACTTCTAATGTCCTCAGAGCTTTGTCCTGCACAACTGCGGTCAGAACATTTAGTATGGTCTGAACCCGCCGTCGACAAACGTGCGATAACGATCGCGAAGGATTATGCAGAGTTGACAGAAAAACGTTATGCATTGCCGTATCAGATGAATACAACCAAGAATTAAAGCCCCGCCTCACTCAGTTCGGGTACAGGACCTGGTTGAAACACTCATGCATCTAGCTGGCAGAGTGCCAAAACTTCGCCGGCGCCTTCAGCCCCGCCCTAAACGCGGTCGAGCCAATGCTGGACTAATATATCTATGGAGGTATTTTGTCATGTCAAATGTATTAATAATGCCATCAGAATGCAACCAAAGCCCAGGATAGCAATAAGTAGATGGCTATAAATAATTGTAAATCATACAAAATAAATGCCATGGTGACTAGATTTTATACAGGTGTATATATAATGATTTTGTTAATGGTGATCAGCAACCAAATATTGATAATGTGGAAGTTACTGCCTTTTGCCTTGGCATGACTTCTCACTTTGTGCTGACAATACAAAGGCAGAGTACAGTAACTTTAAAATAGTGGTCAAAAGTCAAGTTTGAGCTCAAATTTTTTTTATGTATATAATTTCCATTACTAAAACAACTATTTGCCAGATTTCCAGTGTCCTACCTATAATTAATTTGACGGGACAACTAAAAATCTTTAAAGTCATTTTTCTCAGTTCCACACTCTAGCGACTTAAGGTCTTTTGCCTTTGTAGGGCAGTCTGGGCCCTCTACTCTTTCATATGATTCAAGCCGCTATTGAGAGAGGGTCCTTTTCCAGAGATGTGAATACCGGTATTGCAGTTATTACGCTTTTGCTCAAAAAAGACAAGGACCCCAATGATTGTTCAAATTATAGGCCTCTGTCACTTCTAAATGCTGACTTTAAAATTGATGCTAAATTGCTCGCGCGGAGGCTCCAGCCAGTCATGACTAAGCTTGTTAACTGTGACATGACAGGCTTTGTTAGGACTAGATTAGCATCTTATAGTGTTAGGAGGTTACTCCATATAATATATGGGTCATCTTTGCTGACTCCTCCTACCGCGGTCCTTTCCTTAGATGCCATGAAAGCCTTTGATCGCTTGGAATGGCCATATTTGTGGTCTGTGTTGAAGCTCATGGCTCTGGGGTCCTCCTACATTCATATGATCAAGGTGCTGTATGCAAACCCCACAGCCATGGTTTTGACAGGTAAGACTTGTTCTTCACTGTTCAACATAGCCAGAGGTTCTCGACAGGGATGCCCTCTAAGCCCGCTTTTTGCACTTTCGCTAGAGCCACTGGCCCAGACAATACGCATAGATAAAGGTATCACCCCAATCACAATGTGTGGGACCAACCATTATATTTCTTTGTATGCAGATGACATCCTTCTTTTTTAGAAGAATTTGGGCATTATGATTGGTACTTCTTTGCCATATATAATTAAATGAACTGTATGTAAGATTGTGGCCAAACCTGGTACTGCAATCACTTTTAAATTACTGTAGAGCAGTGTATCCCTTCCCCCTCCCCCCTGACTCGAGGTTGCAAGATAGGTTCCAGGATTCAGCAGGAATGTAGGCTGACATGTTTGTAGCTGCAGCTGTGGTAACTAGAGCAGAGCTGGCAACCCGAATGCTGAAACACAACTGACTTTGTGATTGGTAGATAGGTGGAGGGTGGGGCATCAGGCCAAAACACAACATGACAACATCAACATCAGTTGAGGGCTGCAACAATCACTTTTAAATGGCAATATCCTGTCCGGACTACTGTTGTCAGTGATATAAGTATTTGAAATTAACATGATTTCTTAATGTCTAGTGACATATCAGGGCCATTTTATGATTAATTAAAATACATTTCTTACATACAGCTCCTTTAAGACCAACTATGAGGGCATCCTGTCTAAAATTTCTTGTAACTTGGATAATTGGTCATCACTTCCAAATTCCCTTAGATCGCGCATCTCGATTATCAAAATGAATGTCCTCCCTCGAATTAACTTTGTGAGTTCTATGCTGCCCTTGCCTCCTCCTTCTCGTTTTTGGGATAGGCTACAGAGCATAATTACCAAATTTGTATGGAATGGCAAACGTCCACGTCTGAAACTTTCCACGATGCAACGAGATAGATTCGCGGGTGGACTTGCACTTCCGAATTTTAAGCTATATCACTGGGCTTTTACACTACATCCCCTGCTTAGCTGGTATAATGACAAAATGGATGTTTCGTGGCGTTCCTTGGAGGGAAATCTAGTTCTTCCTCTGAAGTTAGATGAAGTTTTATTTGCCAATATTCCTCTAAAAAAATTGTATGCTCCGTTTCGGTCCTTTAGTGTCACACGCTCTGTCGGTCTGGAGATCAGCAGAAAAAGCTTGTAATATCCGTTCTAATTGGAATCCCTACTCTCCTATCTTTAATAATGATGGTTTGTTAATTGGTAAGCGCCCAATAAAGATTGGCCAGTGTCAACAGTGGTTCGACAAAGGAATTCACTCCTTGGGTGACTTAATAGGTGATAAAGGCCTTCACTCCTTTGAAGAACTTTCCATTCAATTTAACCTTCAGAGCTCTACCTTTTTTTTTACTTACAGTTGAGGGCAGCCATGAAGACTTATGGGGTTCCTTGGCTGGCTCCTCTTAAAGATCACCCTTTACTTAAAGTGTTACGTGAGACTCCGGGAACAAGAGGGTTGTTTTCTAAATTATATAATTATTTTCTGGAAAAAATGCAGCCTCCTCTGACAATAGACTCTTCATGGCGGGCAGATATTCCTGACCTTTCCCCCAGTTTTAATTGGGACAGTGTTTGGGTGATGGTAATGCATGCCTCAAGGAATCCGGATCATCAACAAATCCATTTTAATTTTATTCATAGGACTTATATGACTCCACGAAAACTCTATAGTATGAAGCTTAAACCTGATCCTAATTGCACGCTGTGCCATACAGGGGAAATTGGTACTTTTTTTCCACATGATTTGGGAATGCCCTGGGGTTGCTTACTTTTGGAATATGGTTAAAGAAAGTTTGTCCACTTTATTGAATGTTTCGGCCCTTTGTCCCCATCTGTTTTTATTTTAGATGATCTTTCTGATATCCAACTTAACAAAACTCAGAAACGAGTGTTTTTAGCTGGTTTGACAGCCGCTAAGAAAATAGTAGCAACGAGATTGAAACCTCCACATTATCTTAATAAGCAGTACTGGGTTCTCACATTTATAGGTGTAGTGTATCTCGAATTGTACACTGCACGCATTCATGGTGCAAGAGAGGACACCATTGGGCCCAAACATTGGAAAAACTCAAGGGTTATTATGGTCATTTTATTTTATTTTTATTGTTCTTGTTCATCTGGTTAATTTACTTTTTCCTTATTATTAATCATATAATTCGACTGTCGTAGATATCTTTCAGCTCTATTCGACTGTTTTTTTTTTTTTTTTTTTTGTTTTTTTATGGATATTTTCTAACAATTCTAATATTCTGTAGTACACTTAGACACACGTTAGACGCGCATCTTTTCACGTGACCACGCAGGTTTTTGAATTAGCCCCCTCTCCTTCCTTATGAAACTGAATGTGGCGAGCAGGACAAGGCCGAGGGCCGTGAGAGAGCGGCACAAGGCCGGTGGTGTGATTACTCTGATGAGCGACACCTGCGAGACGCACCGGTCTCGAATCTCTCACGGAGGAGCGGAAGCATAAAGGAGGAGCGTCGACAGTGAAGAGGGAGAGAGGAACAGGCCTGTGTTTTAGTTGATGTTTTGTTTCTGTTTTGTGTCTTTTACTTTCATTTTGTATTTGGTTCATTTTTATCATTAAAATGTTTAGGGATGCACCAATCCACATTTTTTCACTTCCGATCCGATCCCGATACCTGAATTTGGATATCGGCCGATACCGATACTATTCCGATACCAGCTGTGTTTGCTTTAATATTATTATTATCATTATTGTTTATTTTATATGATTCTGAAATAAACTTCTCTCAACAGGCAAGTATGATATGTAACTTAAAGTACGTATGTATGTCCCAAAAGGCAACTTGAAGTAAGAATAAGGTCAAAAAAGGAAGTCAGAAAAACAGGAAATCCTGTTAACAGGAAAAATCCCATTCTGAAAACAAATATGCAACTGTAAGGGTTTCAAATTTATTGTCATGTCAATATTTATTACGTTCCCAAAAAGTCAAATACTTGAGTGTTGAAATATAAGAAAAGTGCAAGTGTAAACATCTTATACACACACTATCTGAAGGGTGATCCTCGCTCCGATGCGATAACGTTAACTCTCTCGATGAATGCTCGATCAACATCAGCATCTTGCAAACAGACAAACGGATTTCGCCTCAGACACGCGTCAATTTCGCTTCAAACGTTTGCTTTTTATGCGCGTCAATTTTTCTCTGGACGCGCGAATGGATTAAAAATATTCAAGCGTCCAACTAGACGCGGTAGACGAGAATTTGACGCGCTATTCGCGTTTGGTGTGAACGCACAGTAACGTGGTGCTTTTTTAAATGTTTGATTGAGTTCGTTGTGTTGTACGACGCGAGGGAGCTTAAAAGAGCTCTTAATTACGGCTTCGCAAACATTGCATTTTGCTGTCTTGCTCTGCGGTGTTTCCAGTAAGTTAAGTATTTCCACACAGCGGACGTTGTTGGCTAGTCGCAAACTGCGGAATGGATTTCCTGAGCGGGAACGTGTCTCATAACTCTGTGTCTCATTGAGCCGTGCCTCCGTTCAGGAAATCCATTCCGCAGTTTGCAGCCAGCTAGCAGACTGGCCGGCGGGAATCACTTTTGGATTTCAGCAGACAACGTTAAAGCGCAGACATGATTCATGGATATCGGATATCTCCGCAGGTTGGATCGGGAAAATCCGATACGTGAATTATGCTGGTATCGGGTCCGATACCGATACTGGATCGGATCGGCCCCATCCCTAAAAATGTTAAATGTTCGCCGATTCCCGCCTCCTTCTTCCCGTAACAACATACGTCGTTACATTGGTGCCAAAACCCGTGAAGGAGGAGGAACGCGCTGTCAAAGAGCCCTCGCCGTTGTTGGGAATCCGCGGTGCCATCGAGCACATGGCGGGCAGTTTCCGTCGCCATGGACGCTCGAGGCGGTGCGCTGGAGTGAGTTGCCGGGGGGATGGACGAGCTCGGTGCTGGCTGCCGTCCGTGAGGGAGCGGAGGAGTCGCCGCCGTTTGCCGTGGGCTGGAGCCTGCTGTCGTCCGCCATTATGGGGAGGAGCAGGGAACGGGGGATTACTGCCGTCTGCCCGTATCCGGAGGAGCCGTCGCCGTCCAACAGGCGGCGGAGGAGCCTCGTGCCGTCCACCGAGGGCTATCCAGCGTCACCGCCAGGCACCGCAGAGAAGATCACCCAGCTGGTGCAGGGCCAGATGGCAGTGTGTTGTGGGAACCGGACCAAGAATTATTTATTTATTTTTTCTCTCTCCCCTGAAGACTAAATTTCATCCTTGAATATAATTGCATTATTTTATATTATGTATCTGTATTATCATTCTTTATTACTATTCTTTATTAGTTTACTATTCTTGATTAGTTGGATTATCTTATGAAGCTTAAAATGCACAAGTTAGACTATAGATTGCATGGACACGTGTTTAAGGAACATATTTTGGACACAAGGAGGGTAGCTCTGAGGATTTTGTTTTCTGCTTAAAGGTATGTGTGCAATGCAATGTTCACTTAGCAGAGTTCCAATGATGATGATACTTCAAATGTGTACAGTTGGTATGCTCTTTGTGAGAAGAGGAATGTTTCAACTAATGCAAATGTACCATTTGTATACCATTAATGTATATACAGAAGGATAGTGGATTGCACCATGTGTAAGAATTAGGTTTACATTCCATTTTTAAACATAAGCTATATGTTTTTGATACCTTAAAAGGAAAACAAAAGTTGCTCAGTTGTGTATTTAAGCTCAATCTTACTGTACTGCAGCAGAGAAACATGGAAACGCATAGACCTGGTATGAATATAACATCTTCTCAGAGTTTCTCTCCTGACATATAAGAATAAAATTCTTCTTGGCAAGATAACTGGTGTCCGGCCCTGTGAATCTAATAATAAGGGGAATAGACTAAATTCCAAGTCTACACCCCTCTCTCGTCTCTGTCGCTCCTCATGCTTCCGTCTCCTTTTCTCTCGCCTCGTCTGTCCATACCCCCAGGTACTGCAGCCGCCGTGTTCGGTCTCCCCGGAGGAGGGGGAGGGGGGAGTAGAGCGCAGACTTGTGGGTATCCCCCTGCCTGCGAGGGGCGATGGGGGTATGTGGCGAGCAGGACGAGGCCAAGGGTCGTGAGAGAGCGGCACAAGGCCGGTGGTGTGATTACTCTGATGAGTGACACCTGCGAGACGCACCGGTCTCGAATCTCTCACGGAGGAGCGGAAGCATAAAGGAGGAGCGTCGACAGTGAAGAGGGAGAGAGGAACAGGCCTGTGTTTTAGTTGATGTTTTGTTTCTGTTTTGTGTGGCCAGCAGTTGTCCGTGAGGGACTGCTGGCTTTTACTTTTATTTTGTATTTGGTTCATTTTTATCATTAAAATGTTAAATGTTCGCCGGTTCCCGCCTCCTTCTTCCCGTAACAACATACGTCGTTACACTGAACATACCAAGTTATCTCTGCTAAACCTGATTAGTGCAATGAATCTTTCAGCTAAATAGTACATATAACTAATGTTGTTTAGTAATGATAGCAGGTTTTTACTAAACATAAAAGAATAAGTAATGATCACTCGTAAGTTTAATTAGAAAGAAAATCTTTGTTTACACAGTGTTTTAATTGTTTAGTTATCTTCTAATTCAATACTTTTACATCATAGACATACTTAATCTCTGATATCTTCATTCATCTCTTTGTTCTGTTTTCTGTATTTCTTTGTATGGAAACACTCTGCATGGGACCGTTTTTGTGCACTCACATATTCAAACTTGTGCATTCCTAGCTTTAAAAACAATATTTGAAAGAGTATTATTATAATGAATTAGCCTATTCAAGTTCCATGGGCATATAATTAATTTATAAACTATTATAATTTTGTATAGAAATTGTCTACTTTTTGCTATTACTTCAAAGTCATTTTTGTCTTTTCCCTTCACATTTCTGTCTTTGATTTATCTATTTATCTTTAATTTTAGACTTGATGGAAGAGAAAGCGGAGAGTAATCGACTGAATTAAGTGGAGAAGAAACATCATCATGTCAAAACTGGACAAATCTTTAAGTTGCTCACCGAAAAGAAGAGCCTGTCCTCAGTGTGGAAAGAGTTTCCCAGACAAAAAAAGTCTCAAACATCACATGAGTGCTCATACTGGAGAGAAGCTGCATACATGCGATCGGTGTGGGAAGAGTTTCACACTAAAATTAAACCTTAAGAGACACATGAAAATCCACTCAGGAGAGAGGCCACACACATGTGATCAGTGTGGGAAGAGTTTCACACACAAACTAACCCTTATTAATCACACAAAAATCCACACTGGAGAGAAGCCACACACATGTGATCTGTGTGGGAACAGTTTCAGACAAAAAGCAACCCTTATTGGACACATGCAAATCCACACTGGAGAGAAGCCACACACATGTGATCTGTGTGGGAACAGTTTCACCCGAAAATCAACCCTTACTAAACACATGAGAATCCACACTGGAGAGAAGCCGTACAAATGTGATCTGTGTGGGAAGAGTTTCACACTAAAAGCAACCCTTACTAAACACATGAGAATCCACACTGGAGAGAAGCCGTACACATGTGATCAGTGCAGTAAGAGTTTTTTCGAACATGCAAACACATTTAAATTACATCTGCATTCTCATTCCAGAGAAAAAACATTTAACTGTGATCAGTGCGATAAAAACTTTTTTCGGGCAGATTCCTTAAAGAGGCACCTGATCTTTCATTCAAAGGAGAAGCTTCACGTGTGTTCTTTGTGTGGAAAGAGTTTTTCAGAGCTTAGTCTTTTCAATTTACACCAGAAAAGACACAGTGGTGTGAAGAATTACATGTGCTTTGATTGTGGGAAGACCTTTGTTACAGCTAATCAATTGACAGCGCACCAAAGAATTCACACTGGAGAAAAACCTTACAAGTGTTCACAATGTGACAAGAAATTCAGTGAGTCAGGATCTCTGAGAAAACATGAGAGGATCCACACTGGAGAGAAGCCGCACACATGTGATCAGTGCGGTAGGAGTTTTAGACAAAAAGGATTCCTTACCAGACACATGAAAATCCACACTGGAGAGAAGCCGTACACATGTGACCAGTGTGGGAAGAGTTTCACACTAAAAGTATACCTTAAGGGACACATGAAAATCCACACTGGAGAGAAGCCCCACACTGGAGAGAAGCCCCACACATGTCATCAGTGTGGGAAGAGTTACACACTAAAAGTAAACCTTAACAGACACATGGAAATCCACCCTGGAGAGAAGCCGTACACATGTGATCAGTGTGGGAAGAGTTTCACACTAAAAGTAAACCTTAACAGACACATGAAAATCCACTCTGAAGAGAGGCCACACACATGTGATCAGTGTGGGAAGAGTTTCACACACAAACTAACCCTTATTAATCACACAAAAATCCACACTGGAGAGAAGCCACACACATGTGATCTGTGTGGGAGGAGTTTCAGACAAAAAGCAACCCTTGTTGGACACATGCAAATCCACACTGGAGAGAAGCCACACACATGTGATCTGTGTGGGAACAGTTTCACCCAAAAAGCAAACCTTACTATACACATGAAAATCCACACTGGAGAGAAGCCGTACACATGTGATCAGTGCAGTAAGAGTTTCATACATGCAAACTCACTTAAATTACATCTGCATTCTCATTCCAGAGAAAAAACATTTAACTGTGATCAGTGCGGTAAAAACTTTTTTTCAACAGTTTCCTTAAAGAAGCACCTAAAGGTTCATTCAAAGGAGAAGCCTCACGTGTGTTCTTTGTGTGGAAAGAGTTTTTCAGAGCTTAGTGTTTTAAATTTACACCAGAAAAGACACAGTGGTGTGAAGAATTACATGTGCTTTGATTGTGGAAAGACTTTTATAACAAAAGGTGAAGTGAAAATGCACCAAAGAATTCACACTGGAGAAAAACCTTACAAGTGTTCACACTGTGACAAGAGATTCAGTGAGTCAGGAAATCTGAAAAAACATAAGAGGATCCACATTGGAGAGAAGCCGCATCAAGAGAAGCCTGATCAATGAACAAATCGCTGAAGATCCACCTGAATGTTATACACAGGAAAAGCCTCACATGTGTTTGTGTCCAAAGAGTTTTTCATTCCTGGGTACTTTAAAAATATGGCATTGAGCAATAAATATCATTCAAAGTTGTCACAGTGAACAGTTAAATCATTTTAACAAGTTAAATCATTATGTCATGGTTACAAAAGACAGAAGCAAATATGCAAGTAAGACGAAATCCAAGCGAAGACGAAATCCAAGCGAAGACGAAATCCAAGCGAAGACGAAATCCAAGCGAAGACGAAATCCAAGCGAAGACGAAATCCAAGCGAAGACAAAATCCAAGCGAAGACAAAATCCAAGCGAAGACAAAATCCAAGCGAAGACAAAATCCAAGCGAAGACAAAATCCAAGCGAAGACAAAATCCAAGCGAAGACAAAATCCAAGCGAAGACAAAATCCAAGCGAAGACAAAATCCAAGGGGAACGCAGACAGGAACAGGATCACACACGGGAGACATCAAACAACGATCTGACAATGAGAGGAGAGTGCAGTGAGGTTTTAAGGGTGCGTGAATGAGCTACAGCTGGAGTGATGAATGAGATCAGCTGGAGCGCTAATCAGTCGGGATGAGCGGTAATGCCCACTCACACACACCAATACACGCATACCAATAGAAACAGGAGACAAGAAGGAAACAATGAATTTATGAACCGTGACACATTATGCTTTTATATGTTTTATTCGTAAATCATTTTGCTTAATTAAATCATTATTCTTTATTATTTTTGTATTGTTGAATTAAAGGTCCCATATTGTACACCTTTCTGAAGTTTTATTTTAGAATTTGATGTCCTTAAGAATATATATTTGGTATAACTACCAAAAACCAGATCAATATATATTTTACAGCTCCTTTCTCAGGAGCTCTGCCAAGAACAGGACGATTTTGGCCTGTCTACTTAATATTCATGACACACGAGCCTCTCTTCTGATTGGCCTGTTGTTTTCTGAGTTACCCACCATTGGTGGAGGTGGTGACTGAAGGCAGTAGTTCTGACATCACATTTATACGGAAGTCACAACAGCTTGTGAAAAGACAGCTACTTTATGCAGGATGTGTCCATTTGTCTGTGGATTGATGATTGATTGATTGATTGATTGACTGATGTTGGACGAGAAGGCCTGGCTCACAGTCTCCGAAATCATCCCAAAGATGTTATATCAGGTTGAGGTCAAGACTCTGTGCAGGCCAGTCAAGTTCCTCCACACCAAATTTGCTCATCCATGTCTTTATGGACATTGCTTTGTGCACTGGTGCGCGGTCATGTTGGAAAAGAAAAGGGGCCATCCCCAAACTGTTCCCACAAAGTTGGGAGCATGAAATTGTCCAAAATGTCTCGTCATGTTGAAACATTAGGAGTTCCTTTCACTGGAACTAAGGGACCAAGTCCAACCCCTGAAAAACAACCCAACACCATAATCCCCCTCATTATGTAGCACTCATTGCATTGCACTTGGTGATGTAAGGCTTGGGCGCAGCTGCTCGGGCATGAAAACCCACTCCATGATGCTCTCTATGAACTGTTCTTGAGCTAATCTGAAGGCCCCACAAAGCTATTGACTCTGCAGAAAGTGTTTGAGATTTTCCTTTGCCTCATGTAAAGTCTGTACTGCAGTGTCTCAGCCAGAAACCGGGTTAAATCAGGATAAATCAGGTTAAATCAAGTCAAAGGGTTTCTGTGAAAAGTACCTAACAAGCTCAGAGAGAAGATGTGTATAGGTAGTTGATAAGATGGAACTAAATACATGTTCATTAAATGATGGATGGCACTAGGACACTGCAGGTGCAGAGAATCATGTGACAGATATTTTTGTTAAAAATGGGTGTGGCCAAAGATTTTTCCACCACTAAAGAGATGTCTCCGTGAATGATGATTCTAACAGTAGCGAGATCTGGAGGCGGAGCAAAGAAGAAAAAGATAGCTGATTGGCTACCTAGTGATAAGCAAAGGTATAAGATCTGAAGTTCGACCATTGCAAGTCAGGTGGCCAGCTGGCATCTCACTTTGTTGCTTGTCAATAAAGTTACTTCTTCTGAGACCTGGAACTTCGACTCTTGAGAGATTTTCTTTGAGACCTGATCTGAAGACTTTGAATTTGCCACAACACTTCTGCGCACTGTGCACCTCAACATGCCCTGACACCGCTCTGTGATTTTACGTGGCTTACCACTTCGTGGCTGAGTTTCTGTTGTTCCCAATTGTGTGAGGAGAGGAAAACATGGCTACACCCCAAACTAAAATAAATGATTTGAAACTGGTGGAGTGATGTGATTTGAGTACAGATCTGTTTTTGTTTGAAGACCTGTCAAAAGTTATATGAGGATGCTAATTTATAACACTGTTAACTGTTAAAATGTATTTTATTAATATGCACGTCATTGTTCTGTGTCAGAGAAGCGGATGCATTTCATTCTATAACGTGTTACTTTGTTAAATACAAAATGAAATTATTTTTAAGTGATTATTTTATTACAATGCATGTAAGAGACGTGTTCAGATATTTGGCTTACATCAATTAATAAACTCACATTGATAAGAACTATTCTTTTTATGTCTTCTTTTTAAAACAGTAACATAAGCCACAATGAATCATGAGAAACCTCAAGAAACTCGATTATTGTTTTGGATATTGAGTTTATCGAGGCTGGATGCATTGGGGTTGAGGGCCACATCTTTGTCACCTTTTTAACTCCTGATGAGTTTGCATCAAGATTCATTTCAGTAGTTCCTGTTTTCACCTCATTCATTGTGCCGATGTTCATATTTGATCACATTTAAAGCTCATTTTATTGGTGTCAACAGCTGAGACAAACTTCACCAACACCGTAAATCGATTAATATCACTTTGTTATAGTCTGATAAACAATGTAAAAACAACCCAAAACTAAAAACCAGTGAACAAATATTCAGGTAAATGATAAGCTAAATGAAGTTGAACTAAACTGGAGTGTTATTTGTTGTTAACAAATGTGTACATTTATTTCTGAATTTGTATATTCCTATTTTTATGCTTAATTTTTTTTTCATTCACTCTCAGAAAAAAAAGGTACAAAAGCTGTCACTGGGACAAAACCCTTCAAAAGGGTTCTAATATGTACCATTTAGGTACTAATATGTACACTTTTGGTACCAATATTTACCTTTGAGGGACTAATATGCACTCTTTAGGTACAAAGGTACCACCATAGTGACAGCTTTTGTACTACGTCTGGAAGCCGCTCCTTAAGGGAGGGGTTCTGTCATGATTCTGCCTTCCTGTCTGATTTTCCCTGGTCTTGAGGCAGGATCATGACAGGCCCATGTTTTATGTGCAAGCACATGGCCATTTGTTTGGGCCATGTGCTTGTGTTTTCTCGTTCTCTTGCCCCGCCCCCTTGTTATCCTCGTTTAGTCATCATTGCTTTACCCTTGTCACCTGTTTCCCTCATTAGTTTCTCCCTATTTAATCCCCTTGTGTTTTGCTGTCCTGTGCTGGTTCATTGTTATTCATTGTGTGAGTATTCCGTGATACTTTACCTGAGTGAAAACCTTCCTGTGAGTTTTTGTGAAGAACTCTGCCTTGTAAAGTCCTGATCTTGTTGCTGTTAGTTATTTGTCTAGTCAGCTGTCTAGTGTAGTTTGTCTTTGTTTTTGCCCACCAGCCTTGTTTTACCCCATCGTGGGTTTTGTTTTCCCATTTTTGTCTTAATAAAACCGTGTTAATGTCTGCACACTGCCTGCGTTTGGGTTCTCTCCTGCTTCCACATAATAGACTGAACATTTGTCTGGGGAGTCTGCTATATATTTCTACTGCACCTGTTTTCACCTCATTGATTATGCTGATGCATTTAAATCACATGTAAACTGCCACTTAAAGCTCCTTTCATTGGTGTCAATAGACTTAAATACTATAATTTGTGATTTATTAAAAAAAACAGCAACAACAACAAAAAAACAGTAAACAAAAACTCTGCTAAATAGGCTAACTAGGTTAAACTAAAATGTACAATATTGATTTTTTTTTTTTTTTTCGCCGCTAACTGAAATTTAAATACATATCCAGAAACTGGTTGACAAATGCAAAAAGCATTAAATATCATGAGGTGTTTAGCAGGAGTTGATTTGGGAGCATGTCGCCAGTCCCTTAAAATAATATATTGTGCTCTAATAAGATCGGCAATAGACTATGGCAGTATGGCATATTGCACTGCATCCAAAACACAACTCGTAAAACTACAGACAATTCAATCACAAGCTATGCAAATTTGTTGTTGAGCATTTAGATCCTCCCCAATATCAGCAGTGCAAGTACAGATGGGTGTAATGCCTCAAGTAATTTGTAGGCTCAAGTTAAAGATGAGGTATTTCATAAGCATAAAGGGACACTCGGACAGTCACCCAGTTAAAATGGTGTTGGAGGACTGTTGGGAATATGGACACAAAAAGTTATCAACTTTTGGATGGAAGGCCAATGAGGAAGCCCGGAGAATGGGATTAAGTGATTTCAATGTTGCCCCTACTGTGGCAAGGTCAGCAAATCCTCCTTGGCTTTTCCTAATGCCTTTGATTGATATCCAATTGCTTAAAGAAAAGCATAACGATACAAATGGATTAGAAAATGTATGTATACAGCAATACATAGATCAAACTTATTATAGTGCAGTCCAAATATACACTGATGGTTCAAAAGTCCCGGAATTTGGGAAAACAGCAGTAGCGGTATATATTCCACTTTTTAACATTAGAATGTCAAAAAGAACCTCAGATAATATTTCGGTATTAACTGCAGAAATAATAGCAATATGTAGCACTTCAGTGGATAGAAGAAATACAACCAACAAAGGGCAGTGATTTGTACAGATTCTTTATCAGCTCTAAATAGCTTGGAAAGTGGAGCATCATCAGCAAGGCAAGACATGATAAACGGAGTAATGCAGAGTCTTTACAGAACAAGACAGTATGGACTTCTGGTAAATCTTGTATGGGTTCCATCGCATATGGGTGTGAAAGGAAACGAGGAGGCTGACAATCTGGCTAAACAGGCATTAAATCATTCACAAATTGACATTGAAGTGGCATTAAGTAAAACAGAAATTAGAGTGATAATAGCGAAACAAATACAGGAAATTTGGCAGAAGGAATGGAATGAAGGAACAAAATGTAGACATTTTTACTGCATTCAAGAAAAAGTTGGTTCAAAGAGAAGAAGATTCTCCAGTCCAGTTGGTGGCGGTAATGCACCGAAAGTTGGTTTGCCAACCGTCATAAAACACCAAACGAAGAAGAAGAACCGCAAACATAGCGAGCACGCCGGAGTTATGTTTTGGACCATTTTACACCTTCATCATGACTATAAGTTTGCGTGTGCATTCATTCGCAGCCTTTTGTTTTGTGTAAATGTAAGTTGTAATGTTGTGTTTATTTTGTGTAGGCCTAACGTATCTATATCTGATTTATCTCATATAACAACAATAGGTTATTGTAATAAAATATTGTGAATTATTTGGGTTTAGTTGCCATAGTCGCGTTGCTCCAGAAATAGCGCGTCCACAACATGAGTCATTCTGAATGGCACGTAACTTAGTTAAAGTTCACTTGTGTATTCGCTTAATTTTGTGCAGATATAATTTATAATATTATGTTTATATGTTTATATTTTGTATCTGATTAATCTCATAAAGGATACGTTTCTTTGAGTTAAATAACGCGATCCAGATTAACGGCATTCATTTCACGCGCAGCTCAAACAGCAATGCAAGGTGAGCAACATCTCATTCATTTGGTGAGGAACATAACAGTTAGCGTTTTGTGCTGTATATTTGTTTCAGGACAGTTAGCCTATATCTTCATTTGACTGTTCTAATATAAGGGATGCCCTCTAATTTTACTGTCATCTTCCTCAGGGATGATTTAAGTTGTGTTCAGTTCTATAAGTTTTCTGGTCTAGTAATACTAGGCTATTACCTTTCTCAGACCAAGGGGGATTATAAGTGCTGTTGCTAATGTTCAAGTTTTTCATATGTAGTTTACCAGATAGATTATGTAGGCTTAATAGGCTAAGCCTACCCATATAGATTTTTATTTAAAACTTATTTTATGTTGCTTAATGTTTCACATGCAACAGGTGAGCCAGTGCACAATTTTTTTTATGTATTTTAAATTTCTGTGCATAATTTTTTTTAAACTACATAAATTCCATTATCTGTACCATATCCCAACTGTTACAATAAAACATCAATTGAGCAATATAACATGCATTTTTATTCAATATATAAGCAATATTTGGCTTTTTATGTTAAAGACACTATTGATACAGTGAGAATTTGACATTATCAGTTAATCGATCGATAAGGTCAGTCAACTAATGATTAATGAATTAATCGATAATTTGCATCCCTAGTAGTTTGTCTGTATCAGACTAGCAGTAAGCTAGATCAACATTAGAATAACATACAGATCATATTCTAACATTTTATCATTGTTGAACTATATATCATTGATTAGTTTTATGTAAATGTGCTCACCTGACCGCAGTACATGTAGCGGTCGAAGTCTCGGACGTGGAGCTCTCGTTTATATACTGTCTATATACTGTGTACTGAGCTCTCGGCATCTCGAAAACACCGCACTGATATTGATTCTCGTTTTAGTTCTCCTTTTTTATCCAAAGTCTGCTTGCCATGGTCCATAATGTTTGAACGAAACAACAACAGCGTGCAAATAGAAATTGTGTTGTCCACGTCTGTCGCCTTGGTTACTATCAAAGGCTATTATTATGTGTACTATTACTATGGCAGCACGAGCGGAAACCAGGGACAACGCGGATATGACGCCATTGACGGCGACAAAATGGAAATAAAGAAACGGGACGTGTCTTCGAATTAAATTACAAATTTCTCCTGGTTTGAAAGTTGTTGGAAACAGTCGGGGATAATGTACACACAAAAAAAACATAGTTATAGTGATATTTGCTATTTGCTATTTTTAAAGCAAAAAAGTTACATATTGTGCCTTGAAGTGTTATATTTTCTGTACATTTATTTCTGAATTGGTTTATTCTTACATTTATTCTTTCTTTTTCTGCGAATTCTTTTAATTCTGATTATGAATTATATTTTTTCTATATCACTTTGTCCATATGTTTATGTTGAAGATAAAATAATGTTAAAACAGAATTAATTAAACAAATTCAGTAACTTTACATTTTTCTGAATGGATAAATAAATATGGTACATAAATGCTTATAATGTGTGAATGAGTAAAAATGTCCATTTTACTTCTGATTTTATTTTCGGTTTCAGGTCTGCTCCACCTACCACCTTCAGTGAAGCTCCTCCCACAACAATTCGTCAAGAAATGCTGGAATAGTCTACAATAGTAGACTAGAAATGCTGGAATAGTCTACAGTCTACAAGCGAAGAAGATTTTGTGAAAGAACAGTGAGAACATGAGTGATCCAGAATCCTGCGAAATCAAATCTGAAGATACTGAAGAACAAAGAGGTTGGTTTTTATTCTTGATTATTTGTTTAGTGGTTGTGGGATGAAATAACAGTAGCAAATAATAAAACTAGGTACAAAATAGAGCCTCAAAGTAATCTTTTTTGTTTTCAACAATGAAATTGGCTTTTATGAGGGAAATTATATATGAGCTGTTTATTTACATTTCTTTTATTTCTGGTTCAGATTTTTTTTGCAACAGTGTTTGTAAAATATTGAACACGTTTTCAACCCTGGCCAATCAGAGAACAAGGAGGGGCTTTGTAGAAAGTATTGGCATAGATGAGCTACAATAATGTACAGTTTAATCACATTGCTCATAATCCCTTGTGGAGAGGGAATTGCTGGGTCTAACATTATTATGAAATATCATATAGCCAGCACTAGTCAGTAATGAAGGTTAGTGGATGCAGTGAGTCAGCTCGTTTACAGAGATTTCCTGATCTCATCAGCATAAGTGTCATTTCCATGCATACATGCTAATCATTTCCATGCATAAATGCTAATCCAATCAGCCTGACAGTATCACCCATACCTTTACATTATCATAGCTTCAAGTGTAAGTTGCAGGTAAAATCTTTCAGGAAGATAATGCAATGTGTTTATTAAACATAAAGATAAGAACCGCCCATCATTGTTTTTTTATACCAAAATGCTGATATAATTTGAAAAGTTGGCACTTTTAACAGTGGTTTTAACCGCTCCCGCTCCCTTCCACTAGATGGGGCGTGACGTCATAAGAGGAACTCACTAGTAGAGTTACCGTATGATTGCAGCTATATTCGCCTTGCATAACTTCAGAAAAGTTGGTTGTATGTTTTATTTGATAAAAAAAATTATGGATAAAATAACTCAACTGTAAACATACTCGTGTGTGCTGACTTCAAGGGGACCGTGATCCTGCCTGAAATGAGAATAAGCTATTCGCAAAACAAACGGGTTCAGGCACGACAGATCAGCCGGTCGCAGGTCGAGCTGTTCCACTAAACAAAACGCGTTCACCTCACGGCAGCACACACTCTCCACTGCTGATAGACCACACAAACACAGTGATGGGGACATCGATCTCTCTTTTTCTTTTCTGACAATAAACATCGCTAATTAAATCGTGAGAAATTGATAACGCGTGGATTGAGGAAGGGTATTACATGACGTTTGAGGCGTCGATGAGACTAGCTATTGATGCCTGTGCAGTGTGTGCATCTCTAACGTTGCAGCTCTGATTTGGACTGACTTACTGTAAGTAAATAATGTATTCAGTTCAGTCGTTGTCCCTCCTTGCTATTCTACATGACGGCAATATTTTGAAAAGACTTGCTTGTTCTGTTATATTATCCGGGTTAAGTTTGCACCAGACTACATGTAGCTCCAACGTTACTCACCAGGACACCTGGCCAACTCACTCATTCTTCTCACACCAAGCATTAATAACTCTTTGAGTGCCATGGCTTCCCTCTCTCACGCCTGACTGGTTAAAAATTGTAGGGCTGTGGTCCATAAAGAATTTGATGGTTTCCCACATCCTCAGTCGTTCTCCAAATAGCCATAATACAGTAGGAATCTAGCGGAGTATGGGTTGCGAGTTCCTCTTGTGACGTCATCACCCAGTAACTGAAAAAACACGCTACCTTCGAAGAAACCCCAATAAATGTTATTTTAACGCATTTTAAGACAGAAATAATTAAATACAGTATATACATATAGAGCACTTTAATTTAGACATTAATTGGCTGTGGTGGTTAACCTGCAACTTACACTTTAACTTGGGACAATGACACTGTTTTGCGTACAGGAGGTGCATACAAACAAAAGGTAGCCTGGGAAAACCCAGACAAACTTCCTGCAAATTTAAATTTGCTCTGCAAGTAGTCTGGCAAAAAGCCCATTCAAGCCGATTTCTAATCCGTCCAAATCGAGGGACCAATCAGAAACGTTGAGGCGGGTTTTACACGATGACGATCACTCTGATTGGTTTTAGGTCTATCCAATTGGGCCCAGAGGCATTTGAAGCGCACCAACTTTTAAATGCATTATTAGATTCAAATTGCAAATGCATGAGGACAGTCTCCATGAAAGACCGACTGGCAGATGAACGTGCTACTACATTTCTCTCCGAAACGGTAAGAAATTAAATTAGATTTAATAGAGGATTTTAACTGTGACAAGATGATTGACAGGGCAGTTTAAGTGACAGGATGTACGCGACAGATCCGTCCGATAAAGATGACGAAGTAGTTGCCTACTTTTTTGCTACACATTCAAAAGTAAATACCTTTTCTTCACAAAAAGAGTACATACTTTTATGGCGTAGTGTAACTTAGGCGAATTGGGACGTAGCATATGGCTTTACACGATGACGATCGCTCTGATTGGTTTTAGGTCTATCCAATTGCGCCCAGAGGCATTTGAGCGACGTCCGTTGGTGACGCCCCTTTGGAAATGAGTTATTAATTAAGCTTTGCCAGACCATAATTCAGTTACTACTGAGAATGGTCTGGTTTTAACCAGGCTAGACAAAAGGTTAATGTCAGACATGTGGGTTGAATCTAATCATCTATGCCTCAATGTAAAACACAAGGTACAGAGCTTTCTCAGTTTATATACTATTGTATTGAAACCTAATTTAAACATTTAATAAATTTGTAATACAACAATGCATAACATTTGACAAAGAACACTATGCAAACATATTAGTTTTATATCGTTTGAAACTGCTACAGCAGTGGGGAAGATGCATGTGCATTCATTTGCATTATTTAAATGTTTTGTATTTTTCCTAAAACCCACACCATAGAGATATTGATGTGGGCATGTCTGCATGCGAGCATTTCAGCGAGCTTAAACATATCATCCTTTTACAGCAGATTTAGTTCACAAACCAATATGATTTTCATTTACACTTAACAGAATCATTTAAAAGAATCAGTTTAGTCACGAGTATCAGAGTATGTGAAAATTTCTTCAGTTCAAAATAACGAAAAATTATACATTAAGAAATGTAGTATGATATTGTGCTTTGGAATGTAGTAAAGTAAAAATTCCTCAGAATAAAAATACTTGAATATTTGAATTTCTATTACACCCAATGAACAAAATAATGAACTTTTGAAGTAGCATTATATTACCCCTTTAAAAAAATCAAGGCAGTCATAATTTTGCATATAAGTTGTCTTATCTCTTCACATTTCTTTGATGAATAAAACTTTTTTAAATTTCATTTTAGACCTGATGGAGGAAATTAAGGAGAGTGCAGAACTGAGTGAAGTGGAGGAGAAACATCATATCAAAACTGAAGGAAAATCGTTGCGTTGCTCACAGACTGAAAGTAAATTTGTACTGAGAAATGCCAGCAACAATTTCACTTGTCCTCACTGTGGAAAAAGCTTCAAATACAAACAAGGTCTTGAACGTCACATGAGAATTCATACTGGTGAGAAGCCGTACTCATGTGATCAGTGCGAGAAGAGTTTCATCAGAAAATATAACCTTAATAGACACATGACAGTCCACACTGGAGAGAAGCCGTACTCATGTGATCAGTGTGGGAGGAGTTTCACACAAAAGTCAGTCTTAAATGAACACCTGAAAATCCACACTGGAGAGAAGCTGAAGACATGTGATCAGTGTGGGAAGAGTTTCACACTAAAAACAAACTTTACGAGTCACATGAAAAACCACACTGAAGATAAACCAAACACTTGTCATCAATGTGGGAAGAGTTTTTCACAACTAGGATACCTTAAATATCACATGAGAATCCACACTGGAGAGAAGCCGTTCACATGTGATCAGTGTGGGAAGAGTTTCATATTCGCATGTTCATTTAAATTACATCTACGTTCTCATTCTGGAGAAAGACCATTTAAGTGTGATCAGTGCAGTAAAAAATTTCTTTCGGCAGGTTCCCTGAATAAGCACATGATCGTTCATTCAGAGGTGAAGCCTCACGTGTGTTCTTTGTGCGGAAAAGGATTTTCATGGCTAAATGGTTTAAAAGAACACCAGAAAAGACACAGCGGTGTGAAGAATTATGTGTGCTATGTTTGTGGAAAGGACTATTTTACAGAGGGTGAACTGAAGCAGCACCAGAAGAGAAGCTGCACACAATAAAGACTCCTTAAGGATCACATGAAAATCCACACCGGAGAGAAGCCAAACACATGCTATCAGTGCAGGAAGAGTTTCAGAAGTGTTCGAGCTTTGAAATTACATCTGTGTTCTCATTCTGGAGAAAGAAAGAAGCACAAGAAAGTTGACACAAAGGGGAAGCTTTACACGTGTTCTGCATGTGAAAAAAGTTTTACACGACTGAGCGCTTTAAGTACACCAGAAAACACATACCAGTGCGAAAGCAGTGTGAAAGACATTTGATAAACCGAAAAAAACTGAGAATTCACATTGGAGAAAAACCTTTCGAGTGTTCACACTGTGACAAAGATGTTCAGATTTTTTGTCAGCTATGATATAAATTGAATCATTATACATTATGATTTTTGCATTGTCCTTTGTTTCCCCAAATTTCTTTTAATGCATATGTGACTTTTTCTTTTACTCTTTTATGAAAAAAAGTCGTGGTGGTTTCTCGTGGGGTCAAGTCACCTTTATTTATATAGCGCTTTTTTACAATACTTCAAAAATAGATTGAAAATAATGAAAGGAAATTTATTTTTGTCTGGATGTACAGCAAACAAAGCTTTTGGATTTACAGCAGATCTAGAAGAAAATAGTGTCATTGTCCAGCTTAAGTAAGTTGAGTGTTGATTGATTTCTGTTATAAACAAGTTATTCAGTTCATTTATCTATAGCCTCTCTGGAGAAAACAGTGATGTCATTGTCCAGCTCAGTTCAGTTCTCATATAGGCTAATGGTGTCAATGCAGGGAGATCAATATTAAGTGTCCCCAACTAGGCATAGGCGACAGTGGCAAGGAACCAAAACTCCGTAAGGTGACAGAATGGAGAAAAACAATCCTTGGGAGAAACAAAGTTTCTTAACGAACATGAAATAAGTATATATACATTACATGGACAATGCTATAAATACTGCATATATAAATGAAACTGAATAAAATATTAACATAATAAGTAACAGTAAATGAGTAAATACTTGAATATGAAAATTTGATGGAGATTGATATTCAAAGATTTTTAATTACTAAGGAACAAATCATAAATGAAAAACGCTGATAGGAAAAATATTATGAAGGAATTCAGAATAAACATTGACAGTTTGGATGCACCATCCCCTATTAACAATTAGGCAGGCACCTAAATTGAAGTTTAGAAAAGAACATAAATGAAGAAATACCACAAAAAAAACAAAACAGATCTGAAACCATTTGTATGTCTGTGTAATTCCCTCAAATTGGGTTTCATTTAATTTATAATACAGACAGTTGTGGTCCTTGATTCTGATTGGTTGGTTAAGCCAATTTGAAGCTTACAAAGCACAGTGAACTGCTCAACGGTGAGTGAGTGAGTGAGTGAAAGTGAAGGCGCTAGTGGGTATATCGTCTCCTTTTCTGTTTGTTTGCAGTTGGCAGACAAGCTCGAGGTGCATTTATGCCACCAAAAAAAGGGATAATTAAACGTATTATTCATTCACTCTAAGGTGACTCAATGATGTGCAATTGTTTTGAAGTGTTTTGGTCTTTATTGTTATTCTGCTTTGCTAACCTGATTGAATCTAATTGTACTGCTGTCATGGCTAGGACACTCCCGTGAAACAGATTTTTAATATCAGAGAGATTATCCTGCTTAAATAAAGGTAGAAAAATAAATACAAATAATAATAATAATATATCTCCCGTTGCTACTCTCAGCCCTAAAGTTGGAAACACCTCAAAAGGTTCAAAGTTGTCAGACAGCTCTTGAGCGGTCCTTAGACAATAAAAGCTACTATGGACACCAGACCTTCTGCCATCAGTCATCTGCCAAGATCTGGCTATGTGGCGAGACTTCCCTCCCTTTGCCAACCACCTCTTTACAGGTGCTCTCGGGTTCATAGTGCAAATTTTCCCTTGTTTCCACAATAAAAAGCTGTTGATAAAATGAGTAACATGCTTAGTCAGTATTAGTCGATGAAGAAATATAAAATTCAAACTAAAGTGAAAATGAATGAGATAGATTTCTCTCTTTATTGACTTAAAAGATACTGAAAAATAGCATGAGGTATAGAATAAAAGAAGCAGCCGGTTGGAAAACTACATGATAGTTTCTCTTACATCTGCACTTGGTAAATAAGTCAAAAGTTGTAGAGTAACTACATATAGATAGCTTTTCACATTTTCACAATAGCTTTGTGTTTTTAGATTGTGTAATATTTGGTAAGTGTCACAGTCACCCATTAGTCACTGTCTACACTACATGTCCCATCATCCTCTCCGGCTCACACCTGCACTCACTCCACCATTACCATTACCATACAGATATTCTTCAATACTCAAATTAAGATCCTTAGTACGTTTTCCAACTTTTAAACCTTTTAATGTCTAATAAATGATATTTGACTCCAAACATGACTGAGAGTGAATGACATGGGTTTGTAGTATTATTATCTGACTGTGTAGATTATTAACTGTCCAAAGGGGGATTGAATTGCCAGGATCCCCAAATCCTTTGAAATTTACTGATACATTGAAGACTAAGTTGGGCACATTGACTGTGCAAAATTGTTGGGTGATGGAATGGAAGTCTGTTAGTATTTTTAAGAGATGGCAAACAGTATGATATGGCTTTTTGATTAAAATTGATGATTGAGGGAAAACAGTTAATGTCAGTGGTGTGTTTGGAATGAGGAGTAATTTTATATTTCATGTTATAAACTCAGAAAAGTGTTCAACTATGCGCTTCACACTCCAGACCAGTCGGTGGCGGAAATGCACCTTTTACGTTGTTTTCCCAGACCTCTAAAAACCAGAAGAAGAAGACGAAGAGAGGCTAGAACTGCTGTTGCAAAACAAAATATTTGCAGCCTTCTTAAAGCATCACGGACACAATTTACAAGTGAAGACATGCATTCAGACTATCTGGAAGAACATAAATCTGTAAAGATGGAGTTTATTGAAGATTACTGTGAGAACAGGAGTGATCCAGAACCCTTCAAAGTGAAGCATGAAGATACTGGTGAACTGAGAGGTTGGTGTTTATTCTTGAGTCTTTTATTATGCTGTAAAACATGAAGATTATAAAACTTAAAGCAGATTGTCAGTTAGTATACCGGAGCCTATCATAGGTAAACGTAAAGATACTTTCAAATCCTGATTTTAGAATAAGTCTGTATTATTGCTTGATTATAGGTTTAAAAAATAGCACCAATATGACTACATGATGTTAAATACCGACTGTAAGCACCGACTGAACGCAACTGTCTCTGACTTAGCATGATCAGTCGGTAGTATCAAATTATATTCATAATCTGCCTAGAATCTTTCAGCTAGTCATTGAGTCATTATAGTTGTGGAGAGGACATTGCTATTCTTTTAAATTTAGAACGATTTTTTACATTTTATAGTTAGATTGCAATTATATTTTTTGATGTGTATTGGCCTTTAATTACTAACAAATTATATGTTTTAATAATTTATTTTTTTAGATATTCCTCTGTACATCTAGTCATTACTGATTCATATGTGACACCTTAATTACATTTGTGGTAATGAGATTTATTTAATTTTGAATAATTTCGCATATAATTTTGCATATAATTAAATTATTTTAAAAACTCATCAAAGCACAGCATTTGTAGCAAATGTCCTTGACATTCACATTTCGGTCTTTAAAGTCCCCGTGAACCGGAAGTTGCAAACGACTTTTCTCCAGTGTTGTGACGTATTTCCCAGTGAAAAGGAATATTGAACAGAGGGCAGGGTTTTACTCTAGCGCTCCTCCTCTCCATCTCTCGCTCATAGCAGACTAACGGTTTGAGGGGAGTGGTTAAGCGTTTCCCAACCCAAGTCCTCAAACCTACGTCATCAGGGAAGGTCCTCCAATGCAGAGGGGAGGGGCATTTTCAGATTTTGATTAAAGATTACCATGGTAAATTATTATTTTTTTTAATATTTTCTTGCACGGATTAATTGTTCACCACAAGACTAATAATATGCGCTAACAAAGTAAATAGGGTCAATTTTGATTTCATGGGGACTTTAATATTTTATTATGTGTGACTTTTTTTTTTCTTTTTTTTTTCTTCATTTTAGACCTTATGGAAGAACACGAGGAGAGAGTAGAACTGAATGAAGTGGAGGAGAAATGCGTCAAAACTGAAGAAATATCTTTTTGTTGCTCACAGACCGAAAGTAAATGTGTACGGAGAAGAGCCATCAAAGAATTCAATCAGTGTGGAAAAAGATTTCCATACAAACAATGTCTTAAACGTCACATGAGAATTCATAGTGGAGAGAAGCCGCACACGTGTGATCAATGTGGGAGTGCTTTTGCCACAGCTGCCGTATTGAGACGGCACCAGAGAATTCACACTGGAGAAAAACCTTACAAGTGTTCACACTGTGACAAGAGATTCAGCCAGTCAGGACATAGAAAAAGACATGAGAGGATTCATGCTGAAGAGAAGCCGCACACATGTGATCAGTGCGGGAAGAATTTTGCACAAGCAAACTGTCTTAAACTATATCTTTGCTCTCACTCTGGAAAAAGATCATTTAACTGTGATCAATGCGGTAAAAAATGTATTAAGGCAGGACACCTGAAGAGCCGACTGAACGTTCATTCAAAGGAGAAGCCTCACATGTGTTCTTTGTGTGGAAAAAGTTTTTCACAACTGGGTTATTTCAAAATACACCAGAAAATACACAGCGGTGTGAAGGATTATGTGTGCGTTGATTGTGGGAAGACCTTTATTACAGCTGCCATATTGAAAGAGCACCAGAGAACTCACACTGGAGAAAAACCTTACAAGTGTTCACACTGTGACAAGAGATTCTCTTGGTCAGGAAATCTGAGAAAACATGAGAGGGTCCACTCTGAAGAGAAGCCACATGAATGTGATCTATGTGGGAAAAGTTTTAAAGAAAAAGAAACCCTTAAACTTCACATGAGGATCCACACTGGAGAGAAGCCATACACATGTGATCAGTGTGGGAAGAGTTTCACACATGCATTCACACTTAAATTACATCTGCGTTCTCACTCTGGGGAAAAAGCATATAACTGTGATCAATGCGGGAAATCATGTCTTTCATCATCATCCCTGAAGATCCACCTGAAAGTTCACACAAAAGAGAAGCCTTACATGTGTTCTTTGTGTGGAAAGAGTTTTACTCAGATGTGTACTTTAAAAATACACCAGAAAAGACACAGTGGTGTGAAGAATCACATGTGCTTTGATTGCGGGAAGACCTTTGTTACAAATGCCATGTTGACACAACACCAGAGAATTCACACTGGAGAAAAACCTTACAAGTGCTCACAGTGCGACAAGAGATTCAGCCAGTCCGGAAATCTGAAAAGACATGAGATGATACACACTGGAGAGAAGCCGTACACATGTGATCAGTGCGGGAAGAGTTATAATAATTCAGGTTCTCTACTGCGTCATACAAAAAAAAAATGTGGTAAAAAACATGTGTTAAAAAAAACTGTTGGCGAACATTGAGACACTGCCTACGCTGCTGTGAGCGGCGTTTAGATGAGTATGTAAAAATGTGATGCGAGCTGCTTAAGTATTAAGTCCAATTTACACTTCTGCGTCAAACTTGTGCCGTAGCTACATCGTAGACTGTGTGTAGCGCACGCCCTTCGGCGTACCCTGACGTGCACTTCTCCAAAAATGTAACAACGTGTCAATTCTACGCGGTGATTGCTGTGATTGGTCTGCTAGAACTGCTCCCTCTGCATGTGTAATTGCGCGTCAACGTGGACAACGACGCAGAAGTATAAATGAAAACCAACGCGTAGCCTACAGCGTATAGGCTCTGGCTTAGGTCCGATGCAGAAGTATAAACCAACTGGATATTATTTAATCCAGCTCCTTCTGGTTGAAGATCGAGTGAAACCATCAATTTTATATGTGAATTATTTTAGATTTTGACAGATCTGGTCTTTCTTCACAGCAGTAACTTATAAGGAGATTGAATTGTTCCATTATTCCAAATTGATTATGATCCACAAATAAATGTTAAGAGATTCACAAAAAATTATCATATGCACAAATAATAATCTCCACAAATATATGTTAGTTTCACAAAAATGTTTCAAATTCACAAATAGATCTAGTGAAATTTTCTGTCTTGTCCTTCATTGACTGAAGAATATAGTTCCTAAAGGATTAGTTCACTTTAAAATGAAAACTAGCCCATGATTTACTCACCCTCAAGCAATCCTAGGTGTATATGACTTACTTCTTTCAGAATAATACAATCAGAGTTATATTAAAAAAGAAGTTTTGTAATGGCAGTGGATTGCAACCAACAGATTGAAGCTCAAAAACATTTATCCATCAGTCATAAACGAACTTCACATGGCTCCGGGGAGTTAAAAAAGGCCTTATGAAGCTAAACGATGAGTTTGTGGAAGAAAATATTCATATTTAACACGTTACAAAGTAGTGCTGGGCGGTTTACCGGTTCATACCGAATACCGGTGTTTATTTTTGTTACGATATGAATTTTTAATAAACCGCAATACCGGTGTATGTCGCTTTAATCGGAACGCGGCGTTGCGCGACACTGTCTCGCACCTCATTTACAACACAGAACACACGTCTGCGGCGCATTACGGCTGCGACAAGGTTTTATTCCGTCCTCCACACGCGTGCGTCAAAATAGACTAGGCGCCTATATTTAGCGAAGCGGCGCGGAGAGCTGCTTTTGGGAAGCTTCGATCTGAAACACAAGCATTGACTAGAATGGGCGCGATCAGCTCCGGTAGCCGTGTCGCAGCCGTGTGGGGGTGAGAGTGTTTTTTTTTCTCGCGGCGCGCGTTTTTATACTGTATGAACGTATCTGAAGTTTACTGACTGTCTTAGAAAAGTTTCTTTGTTATTACGATTGAATCTTTATTTATCTTTCCTGATAAAGCAGCGTTGCTGCTTTGAGTACAGCCGTTACCGGGGAAACCATTATTTCTGCCGCTCCTAAAGCGCGTCTTGCTGGCCTCTTTGTAAACAACCTTGCAAACCTGTATTAATATTAGTGTGGATTTTTTCATTCACTCATGACAATAAAATAAGGCATTATAAGTTAATCTACTGCAGTATTTCCTCTCTCACTCAGTAGAAAATGTGGTTAACACCCATCATGCTTAAAAAAAAAAACACTGTCATTTACTGTGAAACCGGTTTAATTTAGAAAAAAACCGTGATGTGGATTTTTTAAACCGTGATGTTTTTTTTTTTTTAAACCGCCCAGCAAAATTCTAGCTTCTGGCCAAACGCATTCTACTTGCCCGGTTGCCCCTAATGTACAACTCACGAAATGTATGACGTCAGAAGCAGCGTAGTGCGTCATGGCATAGCGTAAATATCAGCAGTACGTCGCATAAAGGCCCTTTCACACTGGACGCGATTTTGTCGCACGAATAATTCGCGCGATGGTTTTATTTTTTGATCAGCTGTTTGTGTAATGAGTGCTTTCACACCGAACGCGAATGTGCTGCGGCGAAAAAACGACTTTTATTTTTTTCGTTTCGATGTCGATTTTTTTTTCCTTTTGCGGCGACAGAAAAGGCTTCAGCCAATCGCATACTACAAGGACAATGATTGTGTGGCGTAGCATTGCCAACCAACTCGGTTATCACGACTGTGAGTATGTTGTGTAATAGTTTTAGTTGTTGTATAGTCCTGTGCTATGTAGGCTAGCAGGCTAAACTACATTTGGGATAGAAAGCTAATCGTCAAAGATAGAGATAGAGACCGTGTTTACGCGGCTCATGTGATGGGTTTTGACGCGAACTATTCGCACACGAACTATTCGCTTTTTCGTTACGCATCCGGTGTGAAAGGGCCTTAAGTTGTGCTTTACATTTAAGTGGAATCCGTGTGTTCGTTTGGCCGGAAGTTATTTTACTTTATAAAGTTTTAAATATGAATATTGTTCTTACACAAACTCATGCATGTTTTTGAGTTTCAATCTTTAGGTTGTAATCCACTGCCATTATAAAACTTGGAAGAGCCAGGATATTTTTTAATATAACTCCGATTGTATTCGTCTAACAATTCAAAATAAGAAAGTCATATACACCTTAGCTTGAGGCTGAACTACTCCAACAAAAAGTCATTTAAAATTAAATTTTGTTCAACCATTAGACTGTGTGCCAAACTATATGTATTTGCGTCTTTTGAAAATGCATTGTTTAATTTCAAATGTTCAGTACTCAGTTAAAAAAAAAAAAACACTCAGAACTAGGCAAATTGCCACATAATATTCACTTATAATTCAAATTTACACAATTCAAATTCAAATAGTATTGTCATATTATGAGCTCCATAGCAATGTGACCACAGTCTGAAGTCATGTCAGAATTTATGCAACTTTTATGTCACTCGAGATCAACATTCATCACGAAAATTGCTTATTTTTAAAGGGTGGTATCATTTTCCTTTTTACAAGATGTAAACTAAGTCTCTGAGAGACTACTCCCCCAAGTAGAGTCTCTCAAACCATAGTCGGACAATGATGTAGCTGATGTGGAGTTAAATATCTTCAAGTAATTGATTAGCATATTCTGTCATGATAATCTATAAATCGCTCGTTTGGAAACTGGTGTAAGATGCCTACAGAGTGACATGCTATTGGATTTGTTATGTACTTCATTGCAATAAATGTGTAAAGACGGATGCGACAGCTTGAGCAGACTCCCAAATGTGCTCTACTACAACAGCTCTACCTCTTCTCAACATGGACTCACCCCTTTGTTGTGTGTTTCCAGGGGCAGGTACATTTTAGGGTTTGTGATGTCACTAACATGGGATAAAGCTTGTGTAGTCCTTATCAGTCGTTTGTTCTAGTCCTTAAAAAGCGATTTCTGTAAAAGAAAATATCTCCCTTTTCTTTGAACTTTGAGCTTTGTAACTTGGCAGATGTTGTTTTTGCCCAAATAGCAACATTACACACTAAATATAGTTAGAAAAGTGAAATCATAATCTACCACCCCTTTATTGTCCTCCTTTTTTACTTATGTATGACAGCGCACTGCATTAGTGTTTCCAGGTCTGTGGTTTTCCCACAGAATTGGGCTATTTTTTCACGTTGCCTCTGGTTGTTTTTCAACTCTGTGTGTTAAAGTGACCCCACTAACATAATATTTACCCCCAGGAGCACGATTTGACTAGTTTTGAGAAGCAACTGAGCAGATTTTATTGCGAAAACCTGGCAACCCTGTCTTTACATGAGGGTCAGTTCAGATCCATGATCTGTTCACACTGGAAATCTGATATTTGCCACATATAAAACAATGTGAACAGCTATACAAAAAAAAAAAAAGATCTAAGCAAAACTTGGAATTGAGCACTTATCCGATTGGAATCTGACTTAAAATGATTGAATGTCCACATTTCATGGGATTTTTGGCTATTCAGACTTGCTAAATTTGATCGGATCTCAATTGGATATGCACAAAAATTGTATTTGGACTCAGACTGACATTATGAACGTAGCCTAAAGGGCCGTTCACACTAAGAATGACAACTAATGATAACTATTTGCGTCCACACCATGAACGATAACAGTCTGCTTATTCTAGGCTTGCGTGCTGCGGTTTCAAAGTGTGCACAGCATCATTGAACATGTGTTTGCTGTTCTAATAGCATATATTTGTTATTAAATTATGGGTACATTTCAAAGAGATAGTTCATTAAAAAATTTAAATTCCTTCACCTTCATGTTGACTCAATCTTTTAATAAGAACAACTTTCACAAGTTAATATTGTAAGTTTTTTGTTTGTTTTGTTTTTACTGTTTGCTCTCTTTTAAATGCCTTGCTCTTACAAAATGGTGATGCCAGTAGTCTGAATCCGTGAGGCTTTCAGCACAAATGTAGGCTATTGAAATGCAGTTCACGCCGTTTGTACAAACTTTGCATTCACTTGCAAAACGGCAAGTTTTTCGGCAGAACACAAACGTTTTTGCGAGGGAATGCAAAACATTGCATTCTTTAGAGAACACTAAAGCATTGACAAATAATTTTTCATCATCTCTTAGTTTTTTTCTCATATGTCCCTTCAGGGGCTCCGTAGAATAGCCTCCCAAATAGCAAGAACTTTTGGGTCAATATGTGGAAGATAGCCATCACATTAGCTAAACCGAATGTATGTAGTTACAACGTGTTGATTTACAATAATTTTTAATAGGCCTATGTGCTTTAAAAAAAAAAAAAAAAAAAAAAAAAAATAAAAAAATATATATATATATATATATATATATATCTGATGTATTATTCTAATTGTTTCTTTTACTAATGTATTTCTTTTTAATCTTGTTTTTCCTTACATTGCTAAATTAGGGACTTTCATAGATATATACACATCTAGTGTATAAATCTATGAGGGACTTGGATGGAACGGCAACGACGTTCTGGTGTTCTATTGCGCTTTTACTTTACAGAGATTATGTCATTTTAAGGCAACTCGGATGAGATAACATGGTTGGATTCCACCCGTAAATCAGTGCTAATTTACAAAACATGGGGTTAGCGCCATCTAATGTGTATAAAGATGAAATGCAGCTCCTTTACGTCTGATTTTTCAACCGGTCCTTTAGCGCCGTTTGATTTAATAAATACAGAAACAGTTTTTAACAAATCATTTAGGCCTAGGACTATGCGTGTTATTCACAAAGTCTCTATAGCCTACTAAACTTATGTCAATATGGTAAAGACTCATTTTATGTTTGTAGCCTAATCGAAACTGAAAGTGTTTTGTAGGCAAACGCAGAATAGTCACCGTCAAGTAGGCTAATGAAAAGAAAAAAAAAATTATTCAGGGTCCAGGCTGGAGTGGAGTGAAGTGAAGTTAAACTAGGCTAATTAAACTTATCCATCGGGATAAACCAATTCGAGGCAACCGAACATCTCCCAGACAGATGTTCTTGAATAGGCGCCTATTTAAAATAAAAATAGAAAAAAGGCTACACTAGTGAGGGGATACCACATGAACCTTTCATTTGAACACATCTCACAATTGTTTTGCATATGGCATGATTTGCACTTGATAAAGATGTGACTAACACAAATATGATCTAACATGACCAGTCAATGTTTAACCGAGAACAAATCTACAGGCATTAAAGATCGTAATGTAGCAGAACAGTCTGGTTTTTGGCAAGGGTCTCAATGGGTGTAGCCTAATCGTACCTTGTGACTCGCAGTAAAAGGGAGAAAAAGAAACCATTTTGCAAATCGTTTCTGATGCTTCAGACTGACGTGCGGCAAGTAAGTTTTTTTATAAACGTCCTCGAGTACAGTTATTGATAATTACGTCAAAGAACAGGTAATTTTATTTTTCAGTACAAGTACGAGGCCTTTTTTAATTTTCTTCCTTTTATTTTTGGCTGTTTTTTATTTTATTTTATTTTTTTGCGATGATGCGAAATCGAAAGCATATTCTAACGGAAAGACCCTTAGGCGGGTAAACCCACGCACGCGGTGATTGTCTTTTTGTTTGTGTCAAATGTAACACATGTCAGCTTTAACTAATAGAATATTTAGAATATTTCCGTTCACTTACCACAATGACCTATATTAAAATTTTTTAACTATTGTGGGAGCATTTGAAATGAATAGCCAACATTCTGAGCATGACGTGGTCAAATGATGTGAAATCAAATGAAAAGAACTATGGTGGATAAGTAAATATGATACAACATATGGTATATATTGGTGGATAAGTAAATATGAGTGTAAAATCATATAAAATTACAATAGCCATGATCAGTTTTCCCTTCAATGTTTTGATCCAGTGCTGAAAAAAGTTTCTCTCATTGCATAGTTGTGTATTTATATTTAAAGTTATGTTTTGAAAAGTTATTTGAAATGCACCTGCACATTTGGTTGCACTAAATGGAAATGTTTGTTTCATAGTCCATGTTATTTTTATGCAGCTTGTTTGTTACCAAACTCAACACTCATAATTATATTCACCTCATAACATTATGGTTATGTCCAGGTCGTGCTGAGCAGCTGAATGTCTTCAACACATCGATCCCAGTGCTGATCTGTTTTTAATGGCAGTTTAGCTGCAGTATGACAGAAGAGCGAGGAAATCACTCTCTCTCTCTAAGATGAGTCTCTCAGAGAAACAGAGGTAAGACCGCATCTGTTTTCAGACAGTCCTTTTAAATCTTCTCCTCATTCTTCGAATGAAGAGTCACAATTGTAGCTCTGTTACCGTAAGGCAACTGTACTGTATTTATCACAAAGTTTTAGTTTAATTTCATTAAACAGTCATCATTAATCAACAATCATAAACTTTGAGTATACAATTCATTACAATATATTCTTTACTGAAATCATAATAAACTAAAGTGATAATGCAGCTCCATCAATAAAGGGATAGTTCACCCAAAAAACTCATTTCTGTCATAATTTGTTCACCCTCAAACTGTTCCAAACCTGAATGAGTTTCTTTCTTGTGTTGAACACAAAAGATTTTGAAGAATTTTTGGAAACCAGACAGTTGACAGTAGCCATTGACTTCCATAATACGAAAAAAATACTATGGAAGTCAATGGCTTCCATAAACTGTTTGGTTTCCAACACTCTTCAAAATATCTTTTTTTGTGTGTGTGTTCAACAGAAGAGAGAAACTCATACAGGTTTGGAACAAATTGAGGGTGAGTAAATGATGACAAAATGTTCATTTTTGGGTGAAGTATCCCTTTAAGAAGCTCAGTAAGATGGAGGATAAGACTTAGTGTTAGTGTAGAGGTGGACAAAGTACACAACTTCCTTAATTGAGTGAAAGTACAGATACTACTGGTCAGATATTACTCCGTTACAGGTAAAAGTTGTAAAGACCGATTTTTACTTAAGTAAAAGCACAGAAGTAAATGTCAATGCATTGTTTTATTATTGTTGCATTGTTGTGTGTAATACTTACAGTACCTTATGCCTCCGAATCTATGCCTGCCTACCTACCCTCATATCAATATCAAATTTATTTCTAGAAAACAGTTCCAGTAGTGGGATTGAATAAGTGCACTCAATAACGTCCACAATGGTTTCAGACACCCAAATGGCTGTTCCCTCAAATAATGCCCTATTTAAAGTTTTTTGGCTTTTAGTATATGTTAACCTACTGTTATCTATAAGCTAGTGTGCACCAAAACAATGACAAAATTTGCATTTAGAAGACCAAACCCAATGTTGAAAATGAAAATCAGGTTGATGTCAGAATCCAACGCTGGATTGACATTAATCTATAACGTTGGAAAGACGTTGTATTGTGGATGAAAATGAAAATCGGGTTGACGTCAGAAACCAACATCAGTCGGTTTCTGACATCAATCCGACTTTCATTTCCCACCAAAATGCAACCCCTGCAACCAAAATCATCCCCTGACTGACATACTACTTTCTACTCAAGGACCTTGACAGAATTGTAGTGGAGTAAAAAGTACGATATTTGTCTTTCAAATGTAGTGAAGTTAAAGTAAAAAGTTTCCAGAAAAAATAATACTCAAGTACAGATACTCAAAAAGTGTACTTAAGTACAGTACTCAAGTAAATGTACTTTGTTACTGTCCACCTCTGGTGTATATGAGTCTATATAACACAATAAACACTCAGGAATAAAGTGAAGGGAAGAAATTGGCTTGTTCAAAGTCCAGTAAAGGTGTAGGGTTGAAAATTAACTGTGTTAAAATTAAAAGTGTCATGCATCTCAGTTACAACTTAAGTTTCTCTGCCAAAAAAGGTATTTTACATTCGTACTGTCACAGAGATGCCGATAGTGATCAAGGTTTATTGGCTAAGGGGTTAAACATTTTAGGGATCTGCCAGGTGTCACAACTTTGTTCCTGTTTAATATTGCTGTAACTCAGAGAGTATCACAAGATCACGGAAATGGATAACATGTATCTTGAATTAAATATATGTTGCTTTGGATAAAAGTATCTTCCAAATTCCAGTGAAATTTCTGGATAGGTTGGCGGTAGTAATGTAATACAAGTTTTTAAGAAGAACTTCTTTCCATCCAATCACACTCAAAGCACCAAGAGAATTAAGTTACTCGCTTATTAGAATATCAGATATCACGTCAATTTGTTTAAAAATAAAATAAAAACAAAATGACAATAATGCACAGTTAAAGTTTGTTTTAAAAGATTTTTTGCAACAATAAACCTCTTCAAATGAGACTGAAGTACCACATTTAGTAAAATGTTTCTCTCTGTATTTCTTTCTCATCTTTGTGTTATTAGGGAAAGATCAGACTCAGAGGTTTCCAGCTCTGAGTCTGTGAAGAGTGACCAGTCGAAAGGTGATGTACCATATTTCACTGAAGAAACACCTACCAAAAGGTATTTTGTGCATTTTTCCACTGTTGGTTACACATAGCCTGTGTTAAAGTTTTTTTAATGAATATTTATCATAAAACTTTAAAGTTATTTTTCTCAAACAAACAATTGCATTATAATATTATGATTAGCTAACTTTTCCTTCTATTGGTGGGAGAAGAATAAAAATGCATGGTTATTGTTTGTTAAATTGTATTTAATTGTATTTATTTAATTATTAAACTTCTTCAAATGAGACTGAGGAACTACCTTTATGTTTTTAGTGAAAGATCAGGCTCTCACGTGTCCTTCAGTGAGGAAACACCATCACCAACCAAAAGATATTCAATGTGTTTTATGCTACATTATTTAAATTTTTCCATTGTGGTGTTTGTGAAATTGTGAATTATCTTGACTGACTGAACATCTTGTCCATATTGTGAGAAGGACAAATGCTCTTCAATTGAGACTGAAGAAACTTCAAGAGTGTTTTTTTTTTTCTTCTTTTGTCTATTTGTGTCTTTAGTAAAAGATCAGATTCACCTGTACTGAGTTCTGTGTCTATGAAGAGTGACCTTTCAAAAGGTGACGGACCGAACTTCAGCGAGGAAAAAACATCATCTGCCATAAGGTATTTAACCCTTTCACGGATAAGTTTAAATTATTCTAGCTGACACCCCAGAGTAAGTTTTTTAGAACGTTTCCCCTTATTATTTCCATGGCAACATGTCATGCTTGTCATGTGACTCACCGTAGCCACAATTTTGCTGTATACCATATCGCTTTTATTTCTTTTCTTTTTTTTCGATTTTCAAATACGTGTAAGTGAGTGTGTTTTGCCATTTAAAATCCTTTATAATGATTATGTTATAAATCTATAACATGCAATGAGTGCCGCCCCTTTAGTTTGCACTGCAGTTCAGAGAATTCTATCTGTCGGATTTACAACACGTAAATTCATCAGTTTCTCCCAAAATACATGAAAGTAATTTGCCAGGGAACTTGGAGAAGAAAAGAGTGACTTTTATGGTTATCTACACAATGTGTATCTGAAATGAAAATTTATATGATATATGGCTGGTGCTGAGGGCATCCGTCTCTGGCTCAGCTCCAGCCAAAGCAATGTGGAATTACAAATTTAAGAATCTCTTTAAGATCTGCTGATCTTACATCCTTACATAACATCACATGAAAAACTAAGGGTAAGTACATTGTATTTAGCATTTAAGGTAAAGATGATAACATCAGATGAATGATTCGGTTAAGCAAAGATTTTAGCAAGAGGTTCCTGCCAGTCCTGTTCTCTTTATTGTAAGTCAAATGAGTCAGATTGCGGAGGCTATCACCTTTTGTCTTTAATGGCTCTTGGAGCCCCTGTCCCAGTCTTTGAATAGTTGTTTAAAGGGTATATTGCCGTTTTTTTTCTTTCAAAATTAATTTATAAACTTGTATGAAAATACCATATAAAAAGTTAATGCAGGATTTAAAATTGTTTTGCAAAGAAAACGTGACAGTTTCCTTGACCGTGTTGAAAAAGCTGTTTTTTCATCATCACGTCATATTACGTCATGAGAGGGAGTCGTTTGCACTTAGTGTTCACTTAGTGCACTGCAGAGTAGGTTGGTGCTCAGTGAGAGTGGTCGTGATTCAGTATGTTTTCGTCGTTATTGTATTTAAATTAATTATTGTTGTGGTAAATTATTGTGAATTATGACCTGTCAGGACTTCGAGTCCACAGGTTTCCGGATGATTGCTATTCAGGATGGTGCTATCTTCCATGCCTGGGTGCGTTATGTGCAGATGAAAAGACGGGACTTCACTTCTGCATCTGCTTTGAAAAACATGGTAGTGTGTGTAGCGTTCACTATAGACTGCATGATTATAATCCCTGCGATTTGATGGAGTTATATGATGACGGCGATATGTGCACACTAGGGCTGGGCGATATATCGCATGACATTTTTATGTGCATCTCGTCAGTAAAGCCGGTTCCTTGATTAGTAGTAAATCGCCATCACCTGCTTTCAAATGGAGCGGCATTTACTACACAGAGCCGTAGTTCACTGACAAGCTGAGCCATATCATTAATTATCGCGGACGTATCGGGTCCACAAAGGGATGCAGGATATTGTTAGCTTTTATTGGTAGTTTTATTGTGGCAGACCAAACACTGGTAAGATTACAAGATTGATAAGACATGCCACTGCTGGTAGTTGTGGTGTTGAAGTACAAAAGGTTAATATTAAATAGAATTCACAGTTGATCAGGCAAATATGAGATGAGACGAGGCAAAGCAGATGTAAATACAATATACTTAATATTAATATACTTTAATAAATAAATCAAAATAAAGATACAAGCAAGGCTAAACCCAAAATATACACAAGTGTGCACTAAACACAAGCAATGCCAAACAAAGAACAGAACAAAGGGCTATATATACAGAGCAAGCTAATGATCAAAATAAGAAACAGGTGTGTGGAGGACTTTGTACTATGTACTGCCTGACCCTCGAATGCAAAGCGTAGGAATGGTCTGTGTCAAGGGAGGATCGAGACATGAAAGTACGCATCCTTCTGGTAGATCAGGTTCAATCTTGTGGTTGAATGCATTCAAAAATCCATCTCTGCATCAACATTTTTAACGGGTGCTTGTGAAGGGCCTGATATAAAAACGCAGATCCAAGATCGGTCCTAACCCACTGCCTTTTTTGGGTACTTCAATGAAGTAAGGGCCGTAAAACCCTTATTCATTATTCATAGTCTTCATATTGGCTGGAGGGACTGGCTCCATCGGGTCCGTCACCAGCAAGGCTGCAATCGCTGCCAGTAGGACAGGAGCATTATTGTCCAGAACTGAGGTGAACTGAATGCCCCTGAACTCGGGGGGAAGCCGGGCGAACTGAATCGCATAGCTGAGTCTGAATGAGCCAGCGAGATGGCCTGAGAAGAGCTAGCAAAGGCCTCCAGAGACCATGCAAGCGGGGTCAGAGGAATCACAGAATCGGTTTTGAGCAGAAAAATATGCCTTCCATGACCTGGTAACCTCAGTGCCCCCCACCAATCATCCAACCTTGAGCGTTCGGGACACAGTAAATGCTACTCTCCCCAAAGGGGGCAACACAGCCGAATTTTAGGAGTCTAGACCACCCTCCGATGCTGTTTTAGACGTGGTCTTCCGCCAGAGCCCTGAATGAAATGCTTGGTCCCCCATGGGAAAGGCCAGTAATATTAACCGGAAATTCCCCACTCCCCATGGAGATTACCCCGGAAGGTTAGCTCCCACTGTGATCTAGGGCTGTGCAATGATTAATCACGATTAATCGCATCCAAAATAAAAGTTTGTGTGTACATAATATATGTGTGTGTACTGTGTATATTTATTTTGTTTATATAAATACACACAAATGCATGTATATATTTAAGAAAAATGTGTTATATATATATATATATATATATGTATATATATGTATATATATGTATGTTATATGATTAAAAGTGTTATTTATATATAAAATACTTATATTTAATATAAATTATATATATATATATATATACAGTATATACATGCAAATATTTCTCAAATATATACATTTATATGTGTTATGGCAAGCCGTTTTAACATTTAAACCTACTAGTCTCTATTTTTATGCTACTAGTACTTATTTTTTAGACACTAGTATCTATTCCATTAAGTACTAGTGCTTATTCATTAGCTACTAGTGCTTATTCATTAGCTACTAGTGCTTATTCATTAGCTACTAGTGCTTATTCATTAGATTCTAGTGCCTATTTAATTGGTACTAGTACTTATTCATTAGTTACTAGTACTTATTTCAATAGTGACTAGTAACTATTCTTTTTTTACTAGTAACAAATTATTTTTTTTGCCATTGACTTCTACGGGGATCTGTCGTTCAGATATCAACTATTCAGTTCTGACTATTATGTATTCCAATTGTGACTAGTACATATATATTAGATACTAGTAGATATTCATTAGGGACTAGTACTTATTTTTTTAGATACTGTGACGGATAGTAACCGAGGAGACAATAGCAAGTAAAACTGGTTCTTTATTGAACAAATAACAGAACCCAGACTCAGAACGTGTAGGAAGAAAACAGGAACAGACACAGTCAATTGCAAGCAGGTCTCACGATCCTCAGAAGAGAGCTCAGGGTGCGTTGGCAACGCAGGCTTGCGTGGGCAACTCGGTGAAGCACGGTCAGATGAGTGAGGTGAAATCCCAGTGAAGACGAGACGTGAAGACAAACTGCAACGACGAACAATCCAAACGGAACTCAGGCTGGAGACACAAGGAGATGAGGATGAACAGGAACTGAACGGGGTACATCCACAAACAACGATCTGACAAACACAAGACGCATGAGGTGAGTATAAGTAGTAACTGGAGATGAGGATCACCTGTCGCTGATTCTCCCGGAGAATAATCAGCGACCACGCCCACACACTCATACACATACACACACAGCACGCAAGGAAGAGTCAATGAATTCATCAACCATGACAGATACTAGTACCTATTACTAGATACTAGTATTTATTCAATAAATACTAGTACTTATTCAATAGATACTAGTACCTATTTATCAGATACTATTATTTATTCCAAATGTTAATATTTCTTATTTTACTAGTAAGATTTTTAATTGAACTCTACAGTGGCCGTTCTGATTAGTCATAACATAAGACGAGTAAAAAAGCAACTGTGACTAGTAAAATAAGAATAGTTACTAGTAACAATTACAAAATATACTAGTGTCTAATAAATACGTACTAGTATCTATTGAATAAGTACTAGTAGCTAATTAATAAGTACTAGTATTTAATTAATAGGTACTAGTATCTAATGAATAAGTACTAGTATCTAATGAATAAGTACTAGTATCTATTTAATAGGTACTAGTATCTAATGAATAAGTACTAGTATCTATTTAATAGGTACTAGTATCTAATGACTTAGTACTAGTATTTATTGAATAAATACTAGTATCTAGTAATAGGTACTAGTATCTAAAAAAATAAGTACTAGTACCTAATAAATAACTTCTAGTATCTAATAAATACGTACTAGTCACAGTTGGAATACACACTAGTCACAGTTGGAATACACACTAGTCAGAACTGAATAGTTGATATCTGAATGACAGATCCCCATAGAAGTCAATGGCAAAAAAAAATAGTAGGTTCTAACACTAGTAGGTTTTAAGGATTAAATGTTAAAACGGCTTGCCATATGTGTGTATTTATATAAACAAAATAACTATACACGTACACACACATATATATATATTATGTAAACACAAACTTTTATTTTAGATGCGATTAATCATGATTTATTATTGCACAGCCCTACTGTGAACCTCAGGTCAACCCATTTATTCAACCAAGTAGCCCTCTGCTGGGCAGAGGAACTAGATCAGGGCATAGCATCCACCTTTTTGGGGGTATTGGAGTCTTAACCGCAGCATCAAGATGGTCATCTTCCCACAATGGGTACATGACTCATCCACAAAAGCCACCTCAGTGTGCTTTAAGCCCAGACACATGAAGCAGTGATCGTGACTGTCAGACAGAGCTGGAAACGACCGCATAACCAGAAACACATGGGTGGAATAACATCTTTAAAAAGACACAACGTTACACCCGTGCTTACTCTTTCAGGGAAATAGCTCTTTTAATAGTGCTGAAGCACACAGGGGAATGGTCACAGCACAACTTGCGAGACCTGTATTTAAGTCTGCAGTGTGCAATAATTCTCTTTTAGAACTGCAGGAAGCAGTAGGAAATGCTCTTGAAGCAACCACCGCTGACGCGCCGTCACACCAAAACTTGCTGAAGAAATCTCCCAACTCATAGCAGACTCGTTGATGATTGTAGAGCAGGATCAGACTGAAATGCTCTGCTCCTAAGCGAAAGCTTGAAGTGTGATCGCACACACGTCGACTTGTATAACTGCTTAGTGGGGCGGGGGGCTTGATGCAAATCTTGCATGCCAATGTGCATTGGCTCGTTTAGTTTACATGACTGACTGATAGGGAACCATGTCAACCAATGAAAGCATACTTTGTAACCAAGACAACCAAGGAAATTCAGGAAATATTGATGAACAATGAAAGTTTATGAAAATAAAACTGAAATCAAAATTGAACGTGACATTATCCCGCTTCCTGGCACCATGAAAGAAACAATAAAAGTAGAAGGAGGGTGGGGGACGTAGCAAGGTCGACGGAAGAGACCACGTGTGAGCCGGTGGTAGACCAGACCATGGGGGCTCTGGTGGAGAGCAAGTGCCTTGAGCGTCTCAGATAGGAGCCAGGAGGAGGAGGACTCATCAGCAGATGATGGAGGGTGGAGCCGGGGTTGTTGGGGGAGTTGAAAACGGGAGTGGTGGAGACCAGTGCTGCATCTGAAATTGAATACTTACCTACTATATAGTATGCGAAAAAACAGTATACCAAAAGAGTAGTATGTACGAATACATAGTATTAAAAAAACAGTAGGTGAAAAGTCCCAGGATGACCTACTACTTCCGGCAAGATTCTGAAGTGCTCATTTGATGGATACTTTACTATCCCATGAGGCCACGGGAGAGAATTTATGAATGGAGGTGAAGTGACACAACTGACGCTGATAGTGTACATGATAATGACAACATGATGGATGTAGTACATCCACATGTAGTACATTCTTACTAGAACATACAGTTTTAACGGTCGCAAAGTTCAAACACCATAGGACCAGATGGCCAAGGCAGAGCCACGGGGAAGAGCGGCTGAGGTGGAGCCAGGGAGCCATAAATAACCATGACAACCAATGAAAACAAACATACAACAGTCTTGGAGTGGTGCTGAATGCATTGATCTGCACTCAATGAATCAATTTCTCCTTTTGGATTCGAGTGAAGAATAATAATGAATGGTTTTAATACAGCATTCATATACAGTTGTGGTCAGAATTAATGGCACCCCTGGTAAATATGATAAAAAATGGCTGTAAAAAAAAATGTATCTGCATTTTTTATCCTTTTGATCTTTCATTCAAACAATTTGCAAAAATCGAACATTTCATTGAAGTAAAAGAATTGAAAGTGCAGGGGAAATCACATTATAAAATAAATGTTTTTCTCCAAAACACGTTGGCCACAAATATTGGCACCCTTTTATTAAATACTTTTTGCAATCTCCTTTTGCCAAGATAACAGATCTGAGTTTTCTTCTATAATGCCTGATGAGTTTGGAGAACACCTGACCAGAGATCAGAGACCATTCCTCCATACAGAATCTCTCCAGATCCTTCAGATTCCCAGATCCATGTTTGTGCTGCTTCTCTTCAGTTCAGCTCACTCATCAGGTCAGGGAACTGGGACGGACGGTCATGGCAGAAGCTTCATTTTGTGCTCCGTAACACATTTTTGTGTTGATTTTGATGTTTGTTTTGGATCGTTGTCCTGATGGAAGATCCAACCACGGCCCATTTTAAGATTTCTAGCAGAAGACGTCAGGTTTTGATTTAGTTTTTTTGGCTGTTGATATTTGATAGAATCCACGATGCCATGTATCTGAACAAGATGTCCAGGACCTCCAGATGAAAAATATGCCCAAAACATGTTTCCAATGGTATATTAAATTGTACACATACTTTTTACTTTACTTTTAAAGTACTTTTAAGGTACTTTTTATCCATGTGTGCATCAAACCCATCTAGCGTGTTTGCTGCCAAAAAGCTTTTTTTTTTTTTAGTTTCATCTGACAACAATTTTAATTTCCTGACAACTGAATTTGCTGGAGTTTGTTTTTGGATGAGTGAGGAGGATTTTTCTTGAAACCCTCCCAAACAACATGTGGTGATGTAGGGTTTGTTTGATTTTTTTTATTTTATTTTTATTTTTTTGGGGTAGGCTTCTGACCCCAACTTATCTCTGCAATTATCCATCTGTGATCCTTGAAGAGTCTTTGGCCACTCAAACTTTCCTCCTCACCATGCATTAATACAATATAGACACACGTCCTCTTCCTGGCAGATTCGTAACATTTCCTGTTGATTAGAACTTCTTAATTATTGCCCTAATGGTGGAAATGGGTATTTTCAATTATTTAGCCATTTTCCTACAACACTTTCTATTTTGTGAAGCTCAACAATCTTTTGCTGCACATCAGAACTATATTTTTTGGTTTTACTCATTGTGATGGATGATTAAGGGAATTTGGCTTTTGTGTTTCCTCATATTTAAACTCCTGTGAAACAAGAAGTCATAGCTAGACAATTTCATGTTCCTAGTCACCCTGGTGTGCTAAAAAAAGGTAAATATTACCAGAGATATTTTACTCGTAGAAAATCCTAGGGGTGCCAATAATTGTGCCCAATGTGTTTTGGCGAAAAAACATTTATTTCATAATGTGAATTGCCCCCCTTTTTAAATTCTTTTACAACAATGAAAGGTTAGATTTTTGCCCAATTTTTTTTAATGAAAGATCAAAAGGATAAACAATGCAGATTTTTTTTTTACAGCCATTTATTTATTTTTTATATCATGGGTGATAAGCAGGGGTGCAAATAATTATGTCCACAACTGTATGTATGTATGTATATATGTGTGTGTGTGTGTGTATATATATATATATATATATATATATATATATATAGTAACCTCCTGTTGTAATGTTTTATGTTTTTATGTTATAATATGTTATTATTATTATTATTATTATTATTTTTCTATTAGCGAAAGATCGAGCTCTGTGTCTATGAAGAGTGACCATTCAAAAGGTGATGGACCAAACTTCAGTGAGAAAACACCATCATCTACCAAAAGGTATTAAATGGGTTTCTTATTGTTGCTACACATAAGACTGTAAGAAAGTATGTCAATAAATATTTTTCTTAAAACATTTCAATTTCTTTTCTTAAAGGTACAATATGTACGAATTTTGCATTAAAATATCCCATAATCTCAAGGCCAGTGTTATATATTTTAAGTTGATTACTTACAATATCCCAAATGTTTCCAACTATTTTTAAATCGTGAGAAAATTGCGATTTTAACCAAGAAAACGGTCATTGCGTCATACCCGCGTTACCCTCGGTTTCCGCTCGTACTGCGTGGAGTCCTGGACAAATGCGGAAGTTGTAGTTGTAGCGTCTATCAAGCAACAAACGTTAGCTTGTTCGTGCAGTCGTTATGGAACACAATTATTCTTTACCGATTGCAGCTGGTTCTGTCGACAAAGCATGCTTAATTTTATATTTTCCAAATGTAGCATTCGGTAATACTTATGTTTATGTAAGGGAAGTATTATTGCTTTAGATTTGTGTTTAGTTTATTGACATTGTTTATCACGTCTGGTGTTTATGGCCATGTAAATAAATATGGCATGTGTTATACATAAAGATTAATCAGTATTTTGGCAAATGATGTGGGTATGTTCGAATGTACTTTTACAACAATTGTTTAGAACACGTAAAACTACGCCGCGTTACACAACAATGAATTCGACATACAGTAACATCTATGATAACCAATTTAGTATTAAACCTTACTTTTCTTGCGGTTAATTCATTTTAATGAAATAAAAGTGTGATGAGGTTCAAGAGTCAGGAAGGAAGAAGACAGGGGTTGGCGTGACTGGGACTCGCACTTTATTAAAATAAAGCAAAACAAACAAAAGTCGTGCACAACGCGCATTCACCGTGGCAACCGCGACGGCACAAAACAGTTCAAAAATGAGAGCTCGGATCCACCGGTTTTCTTTCTCTTCGTCCAATTTTCTCTTCAGTCTCTCTCTCGTTCCAGCGCGCGGCTTATAAGTGGTCTCTCCACGCGGATCACAGCAATAAGACACAGGTGTTCGTCATTTGCACTTGACCTACGACGCTCGTCTCTTCTCTCTCCCATTACAGACTGCGCTGAATCACGCCCCCTCGCCACAAAAAGCATGTCATTATAAAAATAGAACTTAGCCTCATCCATGAACATGATTTTTCGATTCCCGTCTGACTGATTTACATCCACGGTGGAGTTTAAAGCGACAGTTCCCATCATTCCACGCTCCTTCACATCGTCATCAAGCTACGCCATTGTTGTTGTTTGGAATGTAGCGCCCTCTAGCAGCAAAAAAAATCTTGCATATTGTACCTTTAAAGCATTGTGTTAATGCATTTTCTATATATATCACTGAGTAACCTCCTGTTGTAATGTTTTATGTTTTTTTTTTTTTCGTTAGTGAAAGATCGGGCTCATGTGTGTCCAGCTCTGTGTCTATGAAGAGTGACCATTCAAAAGGTGATGGACCAAACTTCAGTGAGAAAACACCATCATCTACCAAAAGGTATTTAATGGGTTTCTTATTGTTGCTACACATAGACTGTAAAAAAGTATTTTAATAAATATTTTTCTTAAAACATTTAGATTTATTTTCTTAAAGCATTGTGTTAATGCATGTTCTATATATATCACTGAGTAACCTCCTGTTGTAATGTTTTATGTTTTTTTTTTTTTTTTTTTTTTTCTGTTTTCTTTTTTTGTTAGTGAAAGATCGGGCTCACATGTGTCCAGCTCTGTGTCTATGAAGAGTGACCATTCAAAAGGTGATGGACCAAACTTCAGTGAGAAAACACCATCATCTACCAAAAGGTATTTAATGGGTTTCTTATTGTTGCTACACATAGACTGTAAGAAAGTATTTTAATAAATATTTTTCTTAAAACATTTAGATTTCTTTTCTTAAAGCATTGTGTTAATGCATTTTCTATATATATCACTGAGTAACCTCCTGTTGTAATGTTTTATGTGTTTTGTTTTTTTTTTCTGTTTTTTTTTTTTTGTTAGTGAAAGATCAGGCTCACATGTGTCCAGCTCTGTGTCTATGAAGAGTGACCATTCAAAAGGTGATGGACCAAACTTCAGTGAGAAAACACCATCATCTACCAAAAGGTATTTCATGGGTTTCTTATTGTTGCTACACATAGACTGTAAGAAAGTATATCAATAAATATTTTTCTTAAAACATTTAGATTTCTTTTCTTAAAGCATTGTGTTAATACATTTTCTAGTGTCATGGTTGATAAAATAATAATAATATATGTTTAAACTGTTTTTTCGCAGTACATTGTATTTAATAACTTAATTGCAAAACTAAATCTGACTCTGTAGTTCAAATTTTCTTTACTCTCTACTCTTTGTGTTATTAGTAAAAGATCCGGCTCACGTGTATCCTTCAGTGAAGAAACACTGTCACAAACCAAAAGGTATTCCACATGATTTATGTTACATTATTTAAATTATGCTATGTATTGTTAGGTGGAGACAGAGACCATTTTTTCACAATGTGGATAATAAAGTAAACTGAAACCAGAACTTGAATGAATAATACAATAAATGCACGGTTATTCCTTATTTAATTACCATTTGCAACTTCTCTTCAATGGAGACTGAAGTAATTCTTGAAGTAAAGATTATTTTTTCTTTGTGCCATTAGTGTAAGATCAGGCTCACTTGTGTCCATCTCTGTGTCTGTGAAAAGTGACCATTCAAAAGGTGATGGACCAAACTTCAATGAGAAAACCCCATCTAACGAAAGGTAACATCTAACAAACGGCTGAAATACTGTACGTGAGCTGTTGTGAGAACGTTTGACAATGTAGTTGGAATAATTTCCTGTAGTCAAGTGTTTTTCTCCATGTTCTTTGTGTCATTAGTGGAAGATCAGGCTCACATGTATCCAGATCTTTATCTGTAAAGAGTGACCATTCAAAAGGGGATGGACCAAACTTCAGTGAGGAAAAAACACCTGGCAAAAGGTATTTTAATATGTTTTGCATTACAGCAACGTTAACATACTCGGTTACTAACGTAACCTCGGTTCTCTCTAGAAGAGGGAACGAGTACTGCGTTTTTATCAAAACGCTGCGGGAAAAGTCTCTTTTCACGAAATACTGAAGCAAAAAATTATCCTTAATTTTCATACATGTAAAGCGCGTTGCAGCAGTAGTCAGCTGTGGCGAGACGGCTTGCTCGCTCATTGGCTGCTCTGCGGCAACTGCATAAGCCTATCGAGCAAGGCCTGAGGTGACGTCAGGCCAATGAGGGCGCTTCGCGCGCTCCTTGCCATTTCCCGCCGAGACGGGTGTGGCTAACCTCTATAAAAGGAGCTCGAAAAGGCTGATTCACTTGATTTTCATCGCCGAAGCGAACCAGAGTGAACCGTACGCACGGCAGAGAACGCAGTACTCGTTCCCTCTTCTAGAGAGAACCGAGGTTACGTTAGTAACCGAGTACGTTCTCTTACGAGAGTCCTCTCGTACTGCGTTTTTATCAAAACGCTGCGGGAACCCCTTGTAAAACGCCGTGCGTGCTGGGATAAAAACACCGATCACTGGAAGCTAAGCCAGATGTACAGTGCATAATCACCAGATAGACTCACAAAGAATCCGGGAATAAGGGATAGGGGACCTTAATTCCCTAAACTGTAACGTCCGCAGACGTAAACGTGACCTCACAGAGAGAGTCTAGAGACAAGAGGGGATTCCCTCCGTTCTTATATGGTCGCGCCAGCAGACGCGAATATGACATCACATAGACAGGGTGGGGAACCTGAACTGAATGTGGGAAATGTGGGTCTTACACAATTCTGCCCATAAGACAGTCGGTAGCGCGTTGCGCATGCGATTTCAGTGTTCTAGTTAGACAGCTGAATCGACTACACCGATAGTAGCTTAGCCTGCAAGGCGGGAACTTCTAGGTTGTAAAACCTGATAAATGTAGACGGCGAGGCCCAGCCTGCCGCCGTACATATATCCTGTAAGGAAATCCCGCTGGACCAAGCCCACGAGGAGGCAACGCCCCTCGTGGAGTGCGCTCTGACTCCCAACGGGCACTGAATGCCCTTGGCAGTATAAGCCAGCGCTATGGCGTCAACTATCCATCTGGATAAGCTCTGTTTCGAAACAGCCATTCCCTTGGAACGTCCACTGAACGAGACAAAGAGCTGCTCAGTCTGTCTGAAGACAGCGGAGCGGGACACGTAAGCTCTTAAAGCCCTAACAGGGCAAAGAAAACTTGAGTCCCCTTCCTCACTTGACCCCGGCAGGGCAGACAGGGAGATAACCTGAGCCCGAAACGGCGTGTTGAGGGACTTTGGCACATAGCCATGCTTAGGTTTGAGTATGACTTTAGAGTCATTAGGTCCAAACTCTAAGCACGCTGGGCTCACGGAGAGCGCGTGCAGGTCGCCTATGCGCTTCACCGAAGCGAGAGCCATCAAAAACACTGTTTTGAAAGACAAATGTTTGAGGCTAATAGATTGGATAGGCTCGAAAGGGGCACCTTTCATGGCCGCCAAAACTGTAGAAAGGTCCCACATAGGAACTGAAGGAGGTCTGGGTGGATTCAGCCTCCTAGCTCCCCTGAGGAAGCGGATGACTAAATCGTTCCTTCCCAGTGACTGACCCAGCGTTGTTCCGGAGAACGCTGTAATAGCCGCCACGTAAACTTTGAGCGTGGAAGGGGATCTGCCCTTATCCAACAGCTCCTGTAGGAAGGAGAGAACCTCCGTCACCTCACAATCGAGAGGTGATAGGCTCCGAGCTGTACACCAGCCGGAGAAAACCGACCACTTTGAGGCATAAAGCCGCCGAGTCGACGGCGCTCTGGCCTGAGTGATGGTATTTATCACACCCTCTGCGAGGTCAACGGATATCCGTTGAGCGCCCACGCATGAAGGGACCACAGCTCCGGGTGTGGGTGCCAAATCGAGCCCCCGGCCTGCGAGAGGAGATCTCTCCTCAATGGCACCGGCCATGGAGCGAAGTCTGCTAGCTGCATCAGGACTGGAAACCATGCTTGGTTCCTCCAGAACGGTGCTACAAGCAGCACTGGGCATTCTGTTTCCCTGACCCGCTCTAACACCTGTGGCAGGAGGGAGACGGGGGGGAAAGCGTACAGCGGGCAGCGCGGCCACACCTGGGACAGCGCGCTGTCGTTCTTGGAAAAGAACACGGGGCAATGAGCGTTTTCGCGGGACGCGAATAGGTCCACCTCCGCTCTGCCGAATCTCTCCCACAACAGCTGGACTGTTTGCGGGTGTAGAGACCATTCGCCCAGGGGAATGTTGTTCCTGGACAGTCTGTCTGGGCCCACATTCTGGAGCCCAGGCACATGCACTGCCCTCAGCGAGCGCAAATTGTGCTGAGCCCATATTAGGAGGCGTTTCGCCAGCCTGTACAGGGATGTGGATTTCAGACCGCCCTGGCGATTTATATAGGACACCACGGCCGTGTTGTCCGAATGGACTACGACGTGTTGGTCCTTGATGTGGGGACAAAAACGCGTCAGCGCGTTGTGCACTGCCAGCATTTCCAGGCAGTTGATGTGTTGGAGCTTTTCTCGTTCCGACCACAGGCCGAAGAACGGTCTGCCCTCGAGCAGCGCTCCCCATCCCGAGGTGGATGCGTCTGTCGACACCATCCTCACTCTCGAGGAAGTCCCCAGGCTTACACCTGATTGGTACCAGCCGTCCGCCAACCAAGGTATCAGGGCTGTCACACAGGTTTGATTGACCTTGAGGCGTAACCGGCCGGACACCCACGCTCCGCGCGGTACTCGCGCTTTCAGCCAGAACTGCAGCGGGCGCATGCGGAGCAAGCCCAGCTGGAGAACTGATGATGCTGAGGCCATGAGACCCAGCATCCTTTGAAACTTCCTGAGCGGGGTGACAGCGCCGCGGCGGAAAGACTTCGCCGCACGTTGAATGTGCAGCACGCGCTGTGGCGACAGCCGCGCCGTCATAGACTGCGAGTCCAGAACGATACCCAGAAACGAAATCGTTTGACTGGGGTTCAGTGAACTCTTCGTCCAATTGACCGTGATACCAAGATTCTCGAGGTGATCGAGTAAAATGGTTCTGTGCTCCACGAGCTGAGATCGTGATTGAGCTAGGATCAACCAGTCGTCCAAATAGTTCAGCACTCGCATGCCTCTGAGTCTGAGAGGAGCGAGCGCTGCGTCCATGCATTTCGTAAATGTACGAGGTGCCAGGGACAAGCCGAAAGGCAGGACTGTATACTGGTATGTCTGACCCTCGAAGGCGAATCTCAAGTATCGCCTGTGATGTGACGCTATCTGTATTTGAAAATACGCGTCCTTCAGATCTATCGACATGAACCAGTCTTCTCGGCGAACATGCGCGAGAATTTTGCTGGTTGTGAGCATTTTGAAACTGCGTTTCACTAATACTCTGTTTAGCCGTCTTAGATCCAGAATGGGTCTGATACCGCCGTCCTTTTTGGGGACTAGAAAGTATCTGCTGTATAGCCCCCCTTCGCTTTGGGCTCGGGGAACACGCTCTATCGCCCCTTTGCTTATCAGTTTTGATATTTCGGTGCGAAGTAGGTGTGCTACTCCTGAAACCACCGTAGTTTGGACGCGCGCTGTGAAGCGGGGAGGGCGTCGACAAAACTGTAGCGAGAAGCCTCTCTTTATAATGCCTAGCACCCAGTCCGAAACCCCTGGAAGCGCTGCCCATGCTTCTGCATGGCTGGCTAAGGGCTGGATGCGAAGTGCGCTCTGTTCGCCGTGCGGCAGAGGCGCTTCGGGGCGCAATAACATAGGCATTATGCCTGTGGCATTCGAGGCGGGGGGCGCGCTTATTACAGCGGGCAGAGCGCTCGTCCTCGACCTGACTACAGCGCTTGACTGAGTGAGGGAGGGCTGAGCGGGTCCCGTGGGACTCATGTCTGCGAGTAAATGTGGGCGGGAAGCGGGCACATTCACTGCTTTGGGCGCGCTGTCTGATTGAATAGAGCGAGCGCGCACAGGTCTCGTTTCTACAGAGAGCCTATGGTCTGTGAGACATAGTGTTTGTGCGGGCACTTTCACTATGTTGGAAGCGCAATCGACCTGAGTCGATTTTATGTGCGCGAGCCCTAAGTGCAGGGCTGTGCTTGTGTGTAGAGATGGGCACTGAGGCATCGACACTACACTTATAGCACCATCGGCCGTGGCCGGGACACCAGAAAATACGCTCTTTTCGGGATATATCTGGGTAGCCGTAAAAACGGCTTTTGTGTGCAGGCAAGCGGGCGGCTGAGCGGGCTTGCTTCTTGCAGAAAACGCTGGAACAGTCGCAAGTCTTGGGACTGAGACAGCGGCGCGCTTGGGTGAGAGACCGGCCGCAGCGGGACTCACACACCTGCGCTTTCCTAGGCGTGCTAGGACTTCTTCGGGGCTTCCGGCTTCACCACAATCCTCGATCGCGGCCCGCGCGGAGCGGGGCGTCGGCTGGTAGAGCGAGAGCGGGGCCTGGAGCTGCGCTGCTGTCGCTGCTGTGAGGATGCGGCCGAAGGCGGGGGCTGAGGCTGAGAGCTCCGCGGAGTCTGTTTTTCACGACTCGCTGCAGAACCGGAGCGCTTCGGGAGGAAGTGCTTGAAGGCTTGAGACGCTTTCTGGGCTTCAGTAAATCTCTCCACGAACTCGGAGAGAGAAGAACCGAAAAGGCCAGCGGAAGACAGCGGGGCGTCGAGAAACGCGTTGCGCTCGGAATCAGCCATCTCCGTGAGCGTCAGCCATAGATGCCTCTCAGCAACAGTGGCGGAAGCCATACACTTTCCCATGGCTTGTGCAGCGGACTTGGTAGCGCGAAGTGTTAGGTCTGAAGCGCTCCTCAAATCCGCGATGCAGATAGCCTCAGGTCCCATCTCGTCCAACTTACGGAGGAGATCACCCTGAAATATCTGCAGTGTAGCCATGGTGTGTAGCGCTGACGCGGCCTGCCCAGCGGCGGAGAAAATTCGCGCGAGCAGCGTCGACGTCATGCGGCAGGCTTTTGAAGGCAACACCGGTTTAGTCCGCCGTCCAGCAGAGGGCGGGCAAAGGTGGGTTGCTATCGCCTGTTCCACCGGCGGAAGTGAAAGGTAGCCTCGGTCTTTCGCATTATCCAGGGAGGAAAATGCTGGTGACACAGACGAACGCGTTCTCGCAGAGAAGGGCGCATTCCAAGCCTTCGCAACTTCTTCATGCAGCTCAGGAAGAAAAGGAGCGGGCTTTGAATCCGGAGAAGTGCGCTCACCAGGGAGGAAGCTACCATCCAGCCGGGTGCGAGAGGGGAGCTCCGGTGCAGACCACTCGAGGCCGAGGCTCGCCGCGGCCAGCGCGAGTACTCGCATGAGCTCTCTCTCGATGTTGGCTCTCGTAGTGGGCTTGCGGGCAGCAGGCGCGAGATCCTCGGAGCTCGCCCAGTCCTCGCTGCCTGAAGCTAGCAGAGAGCAGGAATCCTTTTCCCCCGACGCGGCCTCGGAAGCAACTTCCTCTGATGAAGCGGCGGCAGACTGCGGGCGCTGAGCATCAGGAAGTGATTCGGGAGAAGCCGGTGAAGCAGGCGGGCGAACCGGCGAGCTTAGTCGGGCTGGAGCGGGTTCCGGGACCCGCTGCGAGCGGCGCTTCTTACGGCGCGGCAGCGCGGCGGGGAATACAGGCTCTGAGAAGAATGCCAGGCGAGTCCGCAGAGTCATCATCGGCAAAAGCTCGCAGTGAGGGCAGCCGCCGTCAGCGAGCGCGAGCGCTGCATGGTCCTCACCCAGACAGGAGACACAGACGACATGGCGGTCTCCCTCGGTGAGTGGGGCTCGGCACGAGCCGCATGAAGGCATCTTTAAAAAGACGCAGCTCTTTTAGGGGGTGAGTGTCGCAAGGCGAACACACACACACACACACAAGAACAGTAAAGGTAATGAAAGGATATGCGTCGGAAAGCGCAGCAGGTACGGCTGTAGAAGGCGGCGTAGGCCAGCGGCTTCAAGTGGCTCGTCCCGCTGAAGTGCTTGCCTCAGACGACGCTTGCTTCCTCGTGATCCAGCGATGCGTGCGCTTCGCTGAAGAGATGAAAATCAAGTGAATCAGCCTTTTCGAGCTCCTTTTATAGAGGTTAGCCACACCCGTCTCGGCGGGAAATGGCAAGGAGCGCGCGAAGCGCCCTCATTGGCCTGACGTCACCTCAGGCCTTGCTCGATAGGCTTATGCAGTTGCCGCAGAGCAGCCAATGAGCGAGCAAGCCGTCTCGCCACAGCTGACTACTGCTGCAACGCGCTTTACATGTATGAAAATTAAGGATAATTTTTTGCTTCAGTATTTCGTGAAAAGAGACTTTTCCCGCAGCGTTTTGATAAAAACGCAGTACGAGAGGACTCTCGTAAGAGAACTAATCTTCTCACTGTGGTAAATGTAATAGAACTTGACTAAATACAAGAATAAATTAATTAAAGGTTGTATCAGTGATTTCAGGCCCAAAAATAAATTATCACATTCATCTAATCTGTCTTAACGATCCGCTAGCTGCCCGCCCCATAAGCATGCCGTCAAAAAAACGCGTCTCTCTAGGCAGCCTAGGCTCTGAGATCTGCACACAAAAACAATCTGGTTTTGAGTGGTTCACCAATCACTCAAAACTGAAATAAATAGTGTTCCAACCAATCACCGACAGGGGTGGGTGTTGTGAGGTTTTGCACTCGTGCACGGCTGCCTATGACGACTGCACGTGAAAACATCACAACACCCACCCCTGTCGGTGATTGGTTGGAACACTATTTATTTTGGTTTTGAGTGGTAGTGAAAGCAACTGTTTTTGTGTGCAGATTTCAGAGCCTAGGATGCCTACAGAGACGCGTTTTTTTGATGGCATGCTTATGGGGCGGGCAGCTAGCGGATCGTTAAGATTAGATGTATGTGATAATTTATTTTTGGGCCTGAAATCACTGATACAACCTTTAATACACACAATGTCTGTGTAATATTAATCCTCTGGAGGCAAGTTGAATGTGATAATCCATGTGCAATTCATTGAAACAGAATTTTCAGTATTTTTTTTCAATACTTTATTTACTGCTTAATATAACGTCTGTTTGTACAAGAATGTAGTTCAACATAAGCCTATACAATCAATAAAGTGGGGTCTATGTTTTTTATCAGTTTTATTTTGATATACATGACACAATATAACATCACGACTACATGAAAAGAGCTTTTACTGTTATAAAAACAGATATGTGAGCATTAGTAGAACTGAAGGTGTGAGAATAAACATGAAACAGACGTGATCATTGTCATGCGGTGAATCGGGCCAATCGTGAAACAGTTCAAATCAAATCAAATCAAATCAAGTATATTTGTATAGCGCTTTTCACAATACAGATTGTATCAAAGCAGCTTCACAGTATAATAAAATAATACGACAAAGTTTGTTTCTAGTGGAATTTATTGATTGATAGAATAAAATTAAATATCCCCAAAATATCCCCAACTGAGCAAGCCAAAGGCAACAGTGGCAAGGAACCGAAAAACTCCATCAAGTGACCTAATGGTGTCCTAAAACTCCATCAGGTGACCTAATGGAGAAAAAAAAAACCTTGGGAGAACCCAGGCTCAGTCGGGGGCCAGTTCTCCTCTGGCATTTATGAACTAGAGGCCGGATTGTAGTTTGAAACTGTGAGATTAACAATATTATATGAATGCCTGGCTGAAAAGATGCGTCTTTAATCTAGTTTTAAACTGGGAGAGTGAATCCGAGCAACGAACAGTATCAGGAAGACTATTCCAGAGTTTTGGAGCCAAATGTGAAAATGCTCTCCCTCCTTTGGTTGATCTGGATATCCTAGGTATGACCAAAAGCCTCAAATTTATTGATCTTAAAGAGCGCGATGGATTATAGGGTGATAGAAGATCCGTTAAATAGACTGGAGCTAAGCCGTTTAGGGCTTTATAAGTCAGTAGCAATACCTTATAATTAATACGGAACTTTATAGGTAGCCAATGTAGTGATGATAAAATCGGTGTTATATGATCATATTTTCTTGATCTAGTAAGAACTCTAGCGGCTGCATTTTGGACTAACTGTAGCTTGTTTATTGATGATGCAGGACAACCGGCTAATAAGGCATTACAGTAATCTAGTCTCGAGGTCATGAATGCATGAACTAACTTTTCTGCATCAGAAACTGATAGCATATTACGTAGCTTAGCAATGTTTCTAAGGTGGAAAAAGGCTGTTTTTGTAACATACGAAATATGATTTTCAAAAGACAGGTTACCGTCGAGTATAACACCCAGGTCTTTTACTGTAGAGGATAAAGTAACAGGACATCCTACGATGTCAAAGTTGTATTGTGAGAGGTTCTGTGGGCGGTTTTTTGAACCGATAAGTATTACCTCTGTCTTGTCTGGATTTAATAAAAGAAAATTACGCGTCATCCAATCTTTTATATCTTTAACACACTCTGTCAATTTGGATAATTTAGCGTTTTCATCCGGGCGTGATGAAATATATATTTGAGTGTCATCAGCATAACAATGGAAACTAATTCCATGTTTCCTTATAATATTTCCAAGTGGCAGCATATATATTGAGAATAACAGAGGGCCCAACACAGATCCCTGTGGCACTCCATAGTTTACTGGAATTATGATCGATTTTTCTCCATTTAAATAGACAAAATGGTAGCGGTCTGATAAGTATGATCTAAACCAGCTTAATGCTTGTCCTTGAACACCAGTATAATTTTGTAGTCGATCTAAGAGTATTGTATGATCTATAGTATCGAACGCAGCACTTAGATCAAGCAAAACTAGTATTGAGATACAGCCTTGGTCAGAAGCTAAAAGTAAATCATTTGTGATTTTAACGAGCGCAGTTTCAGTGCTATGATGCGGCCTGAATCCTGACTGAAACTTTTCATAGATATCATTTTCTTGCAAGAAAGAGCCCAGTTGAGTGGACACAACTTTTTCTAGTATTTTAGACATAAAAGGTAGATTTGAAATGGGTCTATAATTTGCTAGATTATGCGGGTCTAATTGTGGTTTCTTAATGAGAGGTTTTATCATTGCCAGTTTAAATGTTCTTGGAACATGACCTAAAGATAAAGACGAGTTAATAATATTGAGGAGAGGCTCTTCCACTACAGGTAACACTTCTTTCAGTAGTTTAGTTGGTATAGGATCTAATAAACATGTTGTTGTTTTAGATGAAGTGATAAGTTTATTTAACTCTTTTTGTTCTATAGTTGTAAAGCACTGTAATTGTTCTTGCAGGGGGGTAATTGAGGCTGAATTATAAGGTGCGATTGAGGATTGAACGTTTACAATTGTGGTCCTGATGTTTTCTATTTTCTCAGTGAAGAAGTTCATGAAATCATTACTACTAAACTGTAACGGGATATTTTGTTCGGGTGACGTCTGTTTATTTGTTAGTCTAGCCACGGTGTTAAATAAAAACCTAGGATTGTTTTGGTTGTTTTCTATTAGTTTGCGGAGATGCTCAGCCCTGGCCGCTTTTAGGGCCTTTTTATAACGTGACATACTGTCTTTCCACGCGATTCTAAAGACCTCTAAATTAGTTTGTTTCCATTTACGCTCCAAATTACGGGTTTCTCTCTTTAGAACATGCGTAGTATTATTGTACCATGGTGCTTTAATTTTCTCTGTAACCTTTTTTAATCTAACGGGTGCAACAACATCCAATGTTCTAGAGAGAATGGTGCTCATAGTGCTAGTTAGTTCTTATAGTTCATCTGTTTGTTTGGGTTCAGGCAGCAGCTGAGACAGATCAGACAAGCAACTCGAGAAATTATCTATGGTGGATGGAAGGATTGTTCTGCCTGGTCGAAAACGCGGCGCCGCATGACATATTACAGCAGTACGTAATATGCAAGTTACCAAGTAATGGTCAGTGACATCATCACTTTGTGGAATGATATCTATATCGGTTGGATCGGTTCCATATGATATAATTAAATCGAGTGTGTGATTAAGACGATGAGTTGGTCCTGTGACATTTTGTTTGACCCCAAAGGAATTTAATAAATCTATAAACGCAGCCCCTAAAGCATCATTTGGATTATCTACGTGTATGTTAAAATCTCCAACAATTAATGCTTTATCTACATTGACCAATAGATCTGAGAGAAAATCTGCAAACTCTTTTAGGAAATCAGCGTAAGGCCCAGGCGGTCTATATACGGTAGCCAAGGCTAGAGATAATATGGATTTTTTTCTAACATCTAAGAGCGTAACATTTAGTACAAGTATTTCAAACGAAATAAACTTATAACCCGTTTTCTGAGTAACATTGAGAATATCTCTATAGACCGCTGCAACACCACCGCCACGACCAATCAGACGGGGTTCGTGCTTATAGGAGTATCCTAATGGAGTAGACTCATTTAGACCGAAATAATCATTAGGTTTAAGCCAAGTTTCAGTAAGGCAAAGTACATCGAAGCTATTATCCGTGACTATTTCATTTACAATAACTGCCTTAGGTGTGAGTGATCTAATGTTTAGAAGACCTAGCTTTAGAAATTGTTTTTGGTTACTAATAGCAACATTTTCTGGTTTAATAACAATTAGATTTTTTCTAGATCCTGCAGTAGATTTATTATTTGATCTCACTAAACGAGGAATAGACACAGTTTCTATGCAATGTTCTACACTATTTATATCAGTTAATTTGGTGCAGCAGAGACTATGATTTGAACTTTTGGTTACTAGTCAAAAGGTATTTAACATTTTGGAGATGTTATCTGACAGAAGATCCGATCCAAATCTGCTTGGGTGTAAGCCATCAGCACGGTAAAGCCTAGGACGCTCCCAAAACAGATTCCAATTATTTACAAAGAGCAGTTTCTGCTCATTGCACCATGATATTAACCATTCATTTAGCGCGAATAATCTACTAAACTTTTCATGACCTAGTCGGTACGTGGGAAGCGGTCCTGACACAATGATCGTTATATCAGGCGATGTGCTGCGTACCGTATCGATCAGATTCCTGAAGTCTTTCTTCAGAACCTCTGTCTGTCGCAGCCTGATGTCGGCCCCTCCCGCGTGCAGGACCACAGTTCCGACGCGCTCGTTCAGAATCTCGGGAACGTGAGCAGCGATTTCAGAAACACGAGCACCAGGAAAGCAGTGACTATGCACCTTACTTTTATTTAACGTAGCTTGTATGTGTTGAACGATGGAATCACCGATGATCACAGCATCGCGTTCTGTTTCGCGAAGAGGGGAGAAGCGGTTTTGTGTGGATATCTCGAAAACCGAGAGGGTCGGAGAGAGTTTTCTTGGTCTAGACCTGACTCGCGTCTTCCGCTGCGGAAATATCCAGGCTTCGTGGTGGCATGTTGGAGCCGGCGTAAACGAGACCATAGCTGATCGCGGCCTCGACGCTCGTGACCGATGCTGAGTAACGCACGGAGTAGACGAGGTCGGAGTCAGCGGGTTAGTAACGTTGATCACTGATTTATGTGCAATTGCATCGGCGCGTGATGTTTCAAGAGCTAACCGCCGGTCTATCAGCTCGGCTTTTCTCACTAAAAGGTCGTGGATCTGTTTCTCAACAGCTTCCAGCTCAGACTGCAACGCGTGTAGCTCAAATGTGTCCTCACCTGCACCAAAAGGTAGACTACTTACATCTGATATATTCGCCATTTTAACAGATGGACAGTAAGTTAAGTTAGCAACGACGCTACCAGTGATGCTATCAATATTAATACTAATTTATGACTGAAGTCTTGTATATAATCCGTCTTTTTAGTGGTACAGGTGTAGAGTAGACGCACGATAGGTGAAAAAAATGTTTGTTTGTACCGTAAGTGAGTGTGGAGAAGACGCGTTCAGCCGTGATCCACAGGAGTAACCTATAAGAGTATCCGACGTTGGATCACTAATAGGCTTGAGACGCGTCTGCTCAACAGTCCGCGTTGTAACTATGAGGTGAGAAAAAAATAGAAAATGTTCGTTGTAAGTGAGTTTAAAGAGAAATCAAGAATTATAAATCAATCGGTAGCTCCAAAGACAACAACACGTTCAGACGCGACGCATGCGCATTCGAAACAGGAAAAACAAACAGTTGTGTCGTCATCAGAGCTCGTGCAGCCACTCTGGAGAAGCTGTGCAGAATGAACGAGCCAGCTGATCTCAATTCGCTCTCGCAGTACTTTGATGGCATACGTCATAGTCACGTGGCGTTGGTGCTGTTTCAAGACGTTTTTCTAACCAGCATGTGCTACTTCAAGTCAGTCGCCGATCGGTCTGCTCAGCGCTGCATGAAGTCAAACAAGCCTATAGCAAGAGGAGCACATGACATGATCACATTATGAGATCACAGGAATTATGGGAATCACATGACAAAACCAGGAACAGAAGTGAGACAAATACACAATAAAAGACATAAAAACATGAAAGTGATATCAAATCCGAATGTGACATATCCCCCCCAACAAATGGCGGCTCCATATGCCAATGGCACACCCACCCAAAACACAAACAAGATCAGGAGGGTGGTGGATTGGAGGAGGCCCAAGGGGAGGAATGGAGGGCCAGGCCCATTAAGGAGATGAGGGTGAGGACCTGGATCATGGACAAGATCAAAGACTGTGGAGCAGTCAAAGAAACCATGGAGGATCAGGTGGCCATAGCAGAGCCAGGAGCTAAGTGGGCCACCAGGGTAGAGCTGGCGATGACCACAACAGTAGAGCAGTAAGTCGCATGGCGGATTTGGTAGATTGCAAGGCCATGGTGAAGCAAGAACATGAACAGCCTTCATGACCGTAACATAGGGCATAGAACGTTCTTGGACTTGACGAGACTCTGGCATGGCAGGTGCTGCGGAATTGCGAGGTTTCTCCTCTGCAGTTCCCACAGTGAATGATGAGCTGCTTAACAACAGAGTATGATTGATGTATTGCGCCAGAGACCAGTGGATCTTTCCCCCAGGAAGCCACAAGCAAATTTATTAATATAACCCCCTGCAAAACAATGTCCCTAAGGGTGATGTCTTGAAAATCATAGAATACAAGAATACAAGACAAACCAAACAAAAACATGACAAACTTAAAGACTAGAATAAGACTTAAATTTAACAGACTTCACTATGAACAGATCAGGCTTGACAAACTCACTAAACAATAGGTTACATACACACCAAATCTAGACAAGGGAACAATGGAAATGTGGGCTATATATACACTCAAGGACTAATGACATAACAAGACACACCTGAAAGTAATCAACACAATGACCCAAAAAGACAATAGCCGCTTTCCGACCAAGTAGTTATAGGAACTTAGTTATAGGAACTGTCCACTTCTAAACAGTTCTATGAACTACTCTCCCCCAAACTCGGGTTTTGCTGTTTGCGTTCGCACTGGCAGGAGGGGTAAGGGAGTGACGCAAGCACGGCGACTTTTATTTTGACGGCGCGACGGACCTTTATTTTGGCGGCGCTGAGAACGCCAGAGCAAACAATGCTCGCATTCTCTGTGTTTATTAGTTAGCAATCTGTCTAACAGTACTGTTTAACATGTTATTAGATAGAACTGTTATAGAAAGTAGACAGTATATGAAAAAAAGGTTATTAGCCTATGCCGTGTGGTTGATGTCCAGTGTTGCTAGCTGGGCAGATAAACATAATCATGTTTGGCTTGGTCCCCTCAAAGTTGCGTTGGATTTTCTCTTCAGCATTAAGGTTTAGAGGCCCATCTATCACTGTTTTCCATGTTTGTATAGTTAGTTTCTGGAGTAAATATATAGGCTATAATCTGTGTGTTTACATTATAGCTGTTTTAAAAATGGCGGGTGCTGGTGTTCCGCGTGCGTTCGGTCAATCAGCGTACACTAATGTCACGGGTAGTTCCTATAGTGCTGGTTTAGACCCTACTCTGAAGTAGGACCTAAATTAGTTCCTCCAAATGGAGGTCCTAGAACTAAAATCATTCCTAGTTCCTGCGGTGCGAACACGCCGACATCCGGGTACTTTAGCCAATAGTTCTAGGAACTGTGAAAAGGTTCCTCCGGTCGGAAAGCGGCTATTGACACAGAAACAAAGGAACCAATAAAAACAAAAGCAGACTGAGATGAGGATCCAGTGCAGGGGTGTTTAATGAAACAATAACGAACATAAATAACACATAATTCTTCTGAGACCTGGAACTTCGACTCTTGAGAGATTTCTTTGAGACCCGATTTGAGGACTTTGAATTTGCCACAACAGTGACCACTACAGAGGAGCAGGCAGAGCTGGTGACCACTATGGTGGAGCAGGGGACCACCACAAGGCTGGCTTCCTTGGCAATTAGATCATGAGTTCATTTTGGCCGACAGTTCAAGGAAGGCTTCCTTGGCCTTGACAGAACAGGGGCAAACGGTGTTCAGGGATGACCTCCTTGGCCGTGTAAGAGCAGGCGTAGAGTTCAAAGAAAGCCTCCTTTGCTGTAGGTTTTCCATCTACCCATCTAATTACCATTTGCAACATCAAACCTTTTTAAAGTAAAGTGTTTTTGTCTCTTTGTCATTAGTGAAAGATCAGGCTCACATTTGTCCTCTGTGTCTGTGAAGAGTGACCATTCAAAAGGTGATGGACCAAACTTCAGTGAGAAAACACCAGATGACAAAAGGTATTTCATCTGTTTCTCAAAGCGTCTTACATGTGATCCATTGATTAATTATTATTAAATAAGTAAAATCTATCGTCACATGTAACTGTATTGGGGTGCATGTCTATATTAAGAGAAGGAAAATCCAAAACCAACACTACAAAACAACACAGAACACGCAGAAGATCACAGAAGCAAATGACAGAACCAAACCAAAACAGAACAAGCACGTTACACAAACATGCAGTGATGTTAACTTAGTGTATGTACTAGAACTTGACTAAATACAAGAATAAATCAAAGAATTTTGAAAGAAAATTGTAATCGGCTTTACTTGTTAATGAACATGGTCGTTCAGTAACACAGGTAGCCACTAGTGCACTACATTCCACAGTGGAAATACAGAACAGGCAATCAAGTATAAATACATTCCATACGGGGCTATATTGCATCTAAGTACCATTTGCAACGTCAAACCTCTATAAATGACACAGCAGTAACCTGTAGTAAAGTGTTTTTTTCTTATTCTTTCGGCTCTGTGTCAGTAGGGAAAGATCATTTTCACATGCATCCAGCTTTGTGTCTATGAAGAGTGACCATTCAAAAGGTGATGGACCAAACTTCTGTGCGAAAACCCCATCATCTACCAAAAGGTATTTCTTGTGTTCTTTTTTTATCATAAAACTGTTTTTTCAATCAACCACCTTTCTGCACTGATGAAGTAGGTAGCAGTAAGCTGCTGGGTTGATAATGGTTCTGTCAGGACCACTATCGTCAAATTCGATTGACAATTAGCATACAGGGCCATATTTTACCCGGCGCAATGCAGCGTAGTTTACATTTTCATGTCCTGCGCCACGTTGTTTAAATAGTAAATGCATTTGCTCCCATTTGTGCGCCCATGGGCGTGCTGGTCTGAAAATGAGGTGTGTTCAGGTCCATTGTTTGTGCATTGCTATTTTGAGGCAACTTAAAGGGTTAGTTCACCCAAAAATGAATATTCTGTCAGTAATTACTCACCCTCATGTTGTTCCAACCCTGTAAGACCTTCGTTCATCTTCGGAACACAAATTAAGATATTTTTTATTAAATCTGAGAGCTGTCTCACTCCTCCGTAGGCTTCTAAGGGACTGAAACTTGCTGGCCCAGAAAAGTTATTAAAGAGATTGTTAATATAGTCCAAGTGACTACAGTGGCTTAATCTTAAGTTTATAAAGCGACGAGAATACTTTTTGTGCGAAAAAAACAAAAAACAAAACGGACTTTATTCCACTATTCATTTCCTTCTCTCTGGGCCTCGAGTGAGTTCACGTAGTGTTTTTGCGCAGCGCGTCAGTGTTGCACGTCACCACGTAGGCTCACTATTGGCCGACGCTGGTCATGTGTGTGACGCGCTGCGCAAAAACACTACGTGAACTCACTCGAGGCCCAGAGAGAAGGAAATGAATAGTGGAATAAAGTCGTTATTTTTGTTTTGTTTTTTAGCGCACAAAAAGTATTCTCGTCGCTTTATAAACTTAAGATTAAGCCACTGTAGTCACTTGGACTATATTAATGATCTCTTTAATAACTTTTTTGGGCCAGCAAGTTTCAGTCCCTTAGAAGCTTACGGAGGAGTGAGACAGCTCTCAGATTTTTCCGAAGATGAACGAAGGTCTTACGGGGTTGGAACAACATGAGGGTGAGTAATAACTGACAGAATTTTGATTTTTGGGTGAACTAACCCTTTAAATAGACTGCGCCATTGATCAACTGAAACCTGGTCTAAAGTTAATGGCGCAATATATATATATATATATATATATATATATATATATATATATAAAATAATATAATATATATATATATATATATATATATATATATATATATATATATATATATATATATATATTGTTAATTAAAGAGCAAATTAGTAATGTGTGCCTGTTGGTGGGTCCACAACACAGGGATGCACAGCAGCACACAAACATGCCAAATATTACAAAATAAAAAATATTAAAATGTAAAAAATTTATATTGTGTACATAAAGAAGATATGATGGAATCTGGCCTGTCCCGTAAATGGTCTGTTTGCGCGCTTTAACCTTGCGCACGAGCAGATCCATTTGCTCTCTGGAGATGCGTTTACTCTTTCCGCTTGCAAATCCCACCATGTAAATAGCGAATCTGCCATGGCGCCAGCGCAACTGGCTTTAAAGGGAATGGGAAATTACACTGATAGGTTTTTTGCACGTTACACCCAAAACACACCCATTACTCATTTAAGAGAATAGGGACAACCCTTTTAGACCATGCGACGGGCGCACCGACCATTTTTCCCGTTGTTAAACTAGCAAAAGTGGATTCGGACACTCCCTAAGTGCACTTGCGCCGTGTGCTGTAGACCATGCACATAGATCGTTAAAATAGGGCCAACAGTTTGGATTGACATTTCTGTTCTGGGCGAGAACTCCCTGTGCATCCATGCAGCCTTGCATGGATAAGATGAGGGAGAGCAGCATTAACCCCCCTTAGGGTGAACAGAACAGAACCAACATGAATGTATTGCAGATATCATTAATTCAATATTTTAATGTACAAGATAATTCGAGAATTTAGTCTAGTCCAAAGGGGAATCAGAATGGCAAATCCTGACTGGACGAGAGGAGCAGCTGGGGAACGGAGGAGGGTAATTAGCTCCTGAGAAACAAGATTGTTGTTGATAATACTGAAGGAGCTTAAATATATGGATGCTGTGAAAGGTGTCGTATTCCTATAGGTAGACATGGAGAAGCTGAGAGTCAGCTGATGCAAGCTTTACTAATGTGACTTGCCAGAACTGACGCTACTCTTGATTTTGGCCAAATGAAATTGACAACTGTGAACCCGTTCATTTGATGTGATTTTCTTCTTTTTGTCTGTGGTTTAGTAACAAAAGGCAAAAGACCACAGTAAATATTGGTGCAGAATTTACACGGTGGGAAGCTCTAAAAGCACAGAAGCAATTGAAGAGTGATGAGGAACTGGCATCTTTTCTTCTCAACAGGTGAGAACACAATATACCACAGCTTACCATTCACTTCCAACTTAAATGGATCTATGTTGTCAAAATGTAATTAGGTTTATTTTTTCAGACGTAATAAGCCATGATATGTAACATGGTTTTTCAATATAATGTACTTGTGCCTTTTGAATCAAACTGACTGTGTGCAGTGATCCATGTAAATATAAATCACACTGACAATTTTTGAAAGTTAAATTCAGCACCTTGCAATGAATCATAAATTTCAGTCATCAGGGTCAAATGGAATATACTGTATATGCAATAGTCTATTATTACTACCAAGAGGATAGTGCCCCCACAAAACTCTGCTCTTTCTTGTAACTGAGCCAATAGTATGGATTGAAATGCAAAAAAAATCACATTTATTTTGCTTCCAGGGTTCAATACGAGAAATCTGACTCGGATTTCAAGAATTACCACTTCCGCAGAGATTTCAAAAAAAATCTCCTCTGGATATTCAAGGTAAGTAAAAAACAGGTTATTGAACAAATTTAAAACTGTATTTAGTTCTTATTTTTAAAACTTAAAACATAAATATAATCATGCTAACTGATGTTCTAACAATCCCTAATTTTCAAATCTCTACTCAAAAATAAGTCAAACTCATGACTTATTAACCCTCTGGGGACCAAGAACGCGCCGGCGCGTTTTGCTCGTTTTTTTTTTTTAGCAATGAAAATAAACACTAAATGCTCTGTTAATTTTGATCTTTCATTTTCGTGTAATACATCAATCGATCCTGTTCAGTTTCTATTTTTTTTCTGTATACTCACAATAAAAATAAAGTGTTTTGCTTTTTGACAAATAAAGAAAAATTAACATGATGCGATTTCTCCCTTCTCTCTGTCAGTAAACTCCCATTTGAAACGCGTTCGAAAATGATCTATAACTCCGCGAAAATTCAGTCAAACAGGCAAACAGACCCACGGGCATAAAGCTTGAGATCGCATCTGTTAAATGAAGTCATTTATATAAAAAACAAATATTCTCAGCTTCTGTAATCTGTATAAAAAGAGAGCGACTCCAGTCGAGCTCATTACGAGCTAATTCACAGTAATGTGACCACTCCCTGGAGAGCGCGTGCTATTCAAACGCAAATTCTGAGGGGTGTGAAACGCCCACATCAGCTGTAAACAAAGCGCGTCGCGATCGAGTGAGGCATAATATAGCCTACCTTATGGAGAAAAGATTCCTCAGAACAGTGCTGATGAGGAGCAATATCTCCTGATATGAGGAGCAGATCCCGCTGCGCTGAGGAGTGAGGTAGGCTGTTTTCTTTTCTCACGTGTGGAATAACGTTATGGAATAACGTTAGTGTAGGCCTATGCAAACCGCAAAAAGATGAATCGCATTTCTATAATATGACTCGCCTTTCTGTGAGATGAATGTAGGGGACATATTTGTAAAGACTGTTTAGCCTAAATATGAATCGCGCGTCTGTGTGTGAAAGAATAAACTGCTTTGCTATAGCCTACTGAGATGAGTAAAAATCGAATGGAATAATATTGTTATGTTGAAATAAAATGTATTTGTATAATCAACGTATTAAACTGCAAAAAAAATACTATTTTTGTCAAAAATAAATTCATAGACTAAGATGTTAGATGTTCCAATGTTGGCTATATTCAAACTAATGAATACATATGATAAAATGTAGGCCTATAATCTTTTTTTTTTATATATATATATATAGGCTATATATATATAAAGAAAGAGTACAGTTGAAATATTGTTGAAATTGTAATTATTGTTGTAATTGTAACATTTTTAATAAAATAGTAAAACATATTTACAAGAGAGATGTAAGCGAAATCTTAAATGGTCAATATAAGTCTTCTAAATACATCTTTTGTCCTTGCATTGTGGCTCAGTCAGTGTCACACCTGAATGAATGGCTCATTAGGCAGAGTCATTATGCAGAGTGGGTGGGACACCTTAATCTAAGGTGGAAACTACTCCTCCCCCTCGCATATTGCCTTTCCAAGCAAAACCTGTTTTACACCATTTAAATCAATGTATTTTTTTTTTTTGTGAACGATAAAGCAAGACTATTTTTACATCATTTTAAAGCTAGAACTAAAAGGGACAACATCCATTAGTCAAAAGTCTTGTGGACACATATTTAATATGTGTTTTGTGTTCTTAATTCAGCAACTTTCATTTTAATTTTTTCCAATAACCACGCATAAACATTATTCTCTTAAAAATACAAACATCTACATACACGTTGCTCGCATATTATGGTAGCCCTGTTTGTGCTATATAGAGTGAATTTACACCTTTGCCATTAACATGTTTATAATTAACTGAAAAAAGCACAAATGTCAAGGCATGTCAGAACATCTCAAGGACCCCAAAAACAGCTTGGTCCCCAGAGGGTTAATGGCAGTGAATAAAAAAACACATGAACTGAGATACCAAGAAATCATGTTGATAATTGGATTTGATCCATACCAGGTAATAATAATGTAATAATATTGTTATATTATATTGGCAAAACAGATTTGGCAAACGCTCCAGTGCATATTTGCGTTTCCGCTCTGGAGAACGTCAAACGTATCTATTTACAATGTGTTTTTTTGCAGCAGTGAGCAATGTAGCCATTCACAGACATTGTTGTTGATCTCATGAACAAAATGGTCAATCAGAGGTGTTTAAGTTAGTCAGATTCCACTCACCGCTCAAAACGCCAGAGTTTTATTCAGTGCTGAGTTATGCAGGATTGCGAAACCTCTCATTAACAAACAAGGTGTAGACACGGTGTACAGTAAGTTAGAGATTTATTGTGTTGCCTATAATCTTAAATGTCCCTCTGTAGCCTACACTACTATGGTGGAGCCGTTGCTCAGCCTTCATCTGCACTTTAACAAAATACCCTCAATAATTTCAGAAGCACCGTCAGTTATTTGATTCTGGAACCGGGCCTGCTGTTTGTGTTTTTGTATTCACCACGACTTTACCTCAAGTATGGTCAATGCTGTCAAACTAAATGAGTGACTTTTATTGTTGCTTGTCTGTAATTTGTGCTACAAGTAAAATGTTTCAATTTTTTACATTTTAAATGTATTTGACAAGGGTATAGGATTTGGTTACTTTTTTTGGTCTGCCCCTTATTTTTTCTTGCTTTGTTTTTAGGCTCTTGAGAACAAAATGACCATATTTCTGAAGAATGAGCTGGAAAAGTTTAAGAAAATACTAAAAAGAGAGAACACTCAATACTTTGTGCAGGACTTTTTAGAGGAAATGCGTGATATTAAAGAATCAGCTCTTGATATGACACTCTACTTCTTGAGAGATATGAAGCAAGTTGAGGCTGCAGATGCTCTACAAGGTAAGAGTGTCATGGGCATAACAATTTGTCATTGTCACTTATAAAATGTACAAGAGAAAATGATGCATATCTGTTTTTTATTATCATTTGTGTGTAGATGAGCTGGTCCTTATTCATCAACGACCACTAAAATCAAACCTGAAGAAGAAGCATCAATCTGTATCTGAAGGAATTGCAAAGCACGGTGACTCCAAGCTTCTGAATAACATCTACACAGATCTCTATATGACTCAAGGTGCTAATAAACAAGTCAATACAGAACATGAAGTAAGGCAGATTCAGGCTGCTGCCAGGCGGCAAGAATCACAAGAGATACCAGTTGAATGCAAAAATTTGTTTGAAGCTCCTGAACAAGACAAGGAGATCAGAACTGTACTGACAAAAGGAGTTGCTGGCATCGGAAAATCCATTTCTGTGCAAAAGTTTATTGTGGATTGGGCTGAAGGAAAAGAAAATCAGGATATTACTTTCATATTTCCTCTTGCATTTCGAGAGATGAACTTAAAGGAGAAAGAAAAACAAAGCTTAACAAGTCTTATAAGGTTTTTTTTTCCAGAGATAAAAGGACTGAACCTTGCAAGAAATGATAAATTCAAAGTCCTGTTCATCCTTGATGGATTGGATGAATGTCGTCTTCCTCTAAACTTTGATGGTAATGAGACGTGGCGTGATGTATCATCACCAGCCTCCCTGGATGTTCTCCTGACGAACCTCATCAAGGGAAATCTGGTTCCTTCTGCTCTCATCTGGATCACCACCAGACCAGCAGCTGCCAGTAAGATTCCTCCTGACTGTATCGACCGTGTGACAGAAGTACAAGGATTCAATGATGCACAAAAGAAGGAGGAATACTTCAGAAAAAGATTCACGGATATGGATCTGGCCAATGAAATCATTGACAATGTTAAACAATCAAAGAGTCTCTTTATCATGTGCTACATCCCGGTCTTCTGCTGGATTTCAGCCACTGTTCTCCAGAACATTTTGGAAGAGAAAAGAAATAATGACAATCAGTCTGATGAAGCCTCTAAAACACTGCAGGAATCAAATACTGAAGACACTCCCAAGACTCTGACACAAATGTATACACACTTTCTACGCTTTCAGATCCAGCAGAGCAGACGAAAGTATGATGGAGAATACACACCAGATGTTTCCTGGGATAAAGATGCCATCCTTTCACTGGGGAATCTGGCATTTCATCAGCTGCAAAGAAACAACCTGCTCTTCTATGACACAGACCTGGAATCATGTGGTATTGATGCCTCTAAAGCATCAGTGTACTCAGGCATGTGTACCCAGATCTTTAAGGAGGAAAAAGGGATCATTCTTGGTACCACTTTCTGCTTTGTTCACTTGAGCATTCAAGAGTTTATTGCAGCCCTTTATGCACATCTGTTTCTAGACATAAACAAGAAAAGTGTGTTTGTTCAAGAGTCTGCAGAACAGGAGAACAAAAATGAAACCATGATTGATTTGCTCAAGACTGCAGTGGACAAGGCGCTCGAGAGTGAAACTGGACACCTAGACCTTTTCCTTCGATTCCTCCTCGGTCTGTCACTCCAGACCAATCGTCCACTCTTACGAGGTCTATTGACACAGCAAGAAGACAATGACCAGAGCAAAAAGGAAATGGTTCAGTACATCAAAGAAAAATTAGATAAGAATCTGTCTCCAGAGAGATCCATCAATCTGTTCTACTGTCTGAATGAACTGAATGATCAAACTCTGGTGAAAGAGATTCAGACTCAACTTAGAGAAGGAAGTCTGTCATCTGCTGATCTTTCACCTGCCCAGTGGTCTGCTGTGGCCTTTGTGTTGTTGACATCAGACGAGGAGATGGAGGAGTTTGATCTTCAGAAATTCAAGAAATCAGACGAGTGTCTCTTTAGACTGTTGGAAGTTGTGAAAATCTCCAAAAGAGCTCTGTAAGTCATTTAAAGCAGAGGTCCTCGACCCGGCCCTTAAGGCCCACTGCCCTAAAATGTTTATATCCAACCTGCTTCATTTTGTGTTTTGCAAGTAATCCCGAAGAGCCTGATTAGCTGCTTTAGGTGTATTAATTAGGGTGTAGTCCATGGGGGGGTTGGAGCTGGGGTTTGTGGCTTGAGAGGTCTGTACAAGCCACTGGTTGGAGCTAAATTCTGCAGGACACTGGGCCTTCAGGGGGCAGGTTAAAGACATTTGATAAAAATAAAAATGACTAAAAAGTAATAAAAAAGAAAGAAAAAAACATTTATCAAAAATTTTCGTATATAATTATTAATCATATACCAGGTACAAGTATATTGTAATGTCTGAAGTACAACCAACAAAGGAGACTCCTTTTCTGAACTTTCAATTGTAACGCTGAACAAATGTAACCAGCCTAACTCACTATCTAGTTCCTCGACCAGGCTTTGGAACCCTGTGAATTAGCCCTTTGAATGCCAGTGCAAAATAAAAAAGCAATATCAGCAATAACGATTATAAAAAATCTGTGCGCTACACCATGAATGTTATTTAACATATTAATTTACAGTTTAATTATAACCATTATTGCTTAGTAAGATAGTTAAAATGTTTAAACTATGTTTAAGCATCTAGGGAATTCAGTTTTTCAAAAAAAAATAAAAAATTCAGAGGAACACAACATCATTAAAATTAAATTCTGCAAATATTCTGCAGTCTATGTAGTATGCAGCATCATTAGGGAGTATACTGAATTTGTTCTCTTAATATCACTGTCGTTATACATTTACCTTTTTTTTTTTTTTTTTTTTCGTTGAGCGTTTTACAATGTCCCGTCATTTTAGTGATTAAAATGCTGCGGCGGCTTTACAAATCTTAACATTTGTTCATATATCTTTGTTTTTCTTCTTTTTAGAGGTAATCTAAATATTTGTAGCTAGGAAAACATGTAAAATTCTATGGATGTTTTGCCCTCCAGATCTCTGTGAGAATCATGTGACAGACTTTGAATACTTAGGTCACCCACATCAAATCATCATTAACTCCCAGATTCTCCACCACTACAGACTCATAAAGAAAGTTAAATCAAACTAAACTCCTTTTTATTAAAGATGAAATATATTTTATATAATCATGTTTGTTTGTTTTTATGTAGCAGTATGAGATAAGCTGTATTGTCAGTGGAAGCCCACCACGCTAGAGTATATTTATTGTTTGTCTAAATGGAATAAATGGAATTTTAAAAATAGTTGTACATAGTAAATCTATTGTTTGTATTAAATTTTACTTTGTAATTTAATAATTTCTAAATGATTTATTTTAGGTTAAACGATTGTGACTTAACAGACAAAAGCTGTTCAAGTCTGGCTAAAGCTCTCGAATCAGATAACAATCTGGAAGAGCTGAATATGAACAATAATAATCTACAGAGTTCAGGAGTAATTCATCTCTGCTCTGGACTGAAGAGTGTAAAGTGTAAACTGGAGATACTGAGGTAAGTTGTGTGGCAGCAGACAAAAGGTGTGATTTAGATATCTTTTTGTGTATAAATAATAGATTTCAGTACCATCAGTTAATTAATATAAATTGGAATGACTACTAATTAGTTTACCACTATAATACAGTAGCTACTGTGTTTCAGAAAAAATATGGTTATTTTACATCTACTTCAGCTTGACGGATAAGGGGAGTTAATGGAAATTCACCATAACGAATTCATGAAACCTAATAAATTAAATATTCGATTTACTAGTTGTAGATCTATCTGCTCTGCTTTTTCTATATTGGTGAAGCCACATGATTTATTACATAGCAAAATGTTTGTTGCAAGGTTTAAATTGAAATAGATGAATAAGAATCAGGAAAGATTTGATATCCAGTTAGCTAAGTAGACAAAATGCTAAAGGTCTGATAGATATGAGAGATGAAACTGAGACTGTAACGGAGGCCAGATAGTAAGAGCTTTGCAGTAAACCTAACTCCCTATGGCCTCAAGAGGCGCTAGCAACTGCCTTCGCTAGCATGCCTCTCATTGATTGAAACAATTACATTGAAAAAACAAATTTTTTTCAGGCTCAGCCAGTGTGCGATAACAGAGGAATGCTGTTCAGCTCTGGTTTCAGTTCTTAGTTCAGACTCCAGCAGTCTGAAGGATTTTGACCTAAGCAATAATAATCTTAAGGATTCAGGAGCAAAGCTGCTCTCTGATGGACTGAAAGAGAACTGTAAACTAGAGAAACTCAGGTGAGTTAATGTCTAACATATATGTTAGACTAACTCTGTCTAACACTGGCCATTTCGTTTGTCTCTATATTCAGTGATCAACTTTTGATTGAAATCTCTTTTCTGTAGACTCTCAGACTGCAGTATCACTGAAGAAGGCTATAAAGCTCTGGCTTCAGCTCTGAGATCAAACCCTTCACACCTGATAGAGCTGGATCTCAGAGGAAATGATCCTGGACAATCAGGAGTGAAGGAGCTCCTTGATGTACAACAGAAACCAGACTGTAAACTAACAATAAGGTGATACATGATGAAATAATACAAAATGAATGATATGCAGGCAATTTACTTGATAAAAGTACTGTAGCACTGAAATATTTCAATAAAAATAAATTTAAGATTAACCATTTCACACTTGTTCCATTAGAATCAAATGCTACATCAAGCTTAGTTAATAATTTAAATCAATTTGGTTGAATCTCCATTCTGCAGGTTTTTGGGTTCTGAAGCAGAGAAAGTCTGTCAGAATCTGACTGATGTTCTGGGTGAAAACCTTTTACTCCTGAGAGAGCTGAATCTGAATGAATGTCAACTGGGACACTCAGGATTGAAGAAACTTGTTCCTGTATTGAAGGATAAACACTGTAAACTCAACAGACTGATGTAAGTTGTATTGTTGTTATGATGACAAGTTCAAGTGCTTTTAAACCTGCATTTTATTTATTATGTGAAAAGAGTGCTGAATGATTTGCTATATGTTTCTTTTGTATTTGCATCATCATTATCAATTGTCATTTAAAGTAGTATCTAACACATATTTACTTGGGTAATACTGACCCTTAGTTTTCTCTTTATACAGTCTAAATAACACCCACGTAACAGAAGAAGATTGTAATGCTTTAGCCACAGCTTTAAATTTAAATCCTTCAAATCTGAAAGAGCTGGATCTAGGTCGGAGTATTCTCAGAGACTCAGGAATGAAGATCATCTCGTCTCTGTTTGCAAATGTAGAGTGCAGACTGGTGAAGCTGAAGTAAGTAAATCTAAATGTGTATTACAAATAGGGTTGCAAAGGGGCGGAAAATTTCCGGTAAATTTCCGGAAAGTTTACGGTAAATTTCCATGGGAAGTTAAGCTGGGGAATTTTGGAAATATTCATTACCACGGCAACCGCTTGCGCGTCCACTCTGAAAGTAACTGTACACATAAGAGACAGATAGATACATTATTTAAGGTTATTTCTATTTGTTAGAATATTGATATATGAACTTGTTGTCAAGTAAGCCCCGTTGCGAGCATGTGCGTCTCTCTAAACTTTCAGTGTGCTGCACTGCTCTAGGTGACTTCTGCGCCTTCCCCCTGAAAATATCACGTTAATTTTGAAAACGTAATTCCTATTGTGGATCCTTTTGGTCATTCTTCATGTTTCTTTGACAAATATCAGTGTCTCAGTCTCACGCACGCTGCACGTGAGTTAACCACGCCTACTTATTTACATGTTGCGGTATACACAGAATAAAAAAATCTGTTACGGTTGACATTTTCTTCCGCGGTAACGATATATACCGTCATACCACCCAGCCCTACTTAAGTGGTAAATAAAGTTATGCTAGCTTATTTAGCATCTAACTTATCAGCTTGCTATCTACTAGATGAATACATTTGTATGTGATATTTGCAATTTAAACATTTAATAAATATATTTCCCCATAATATCATCAAAACTTACTTCACTTTGTTTAGTCCACAGGCTCAAATGTGTGCCTTCAATAGTCTTGTGCTTTGGGCTTCTGTACATGTGATGGAGGCATGCACAAAGCCAGTAGGGGGTGTGGTCTCAATAGCCATGCAGTAAGCAGTGTACTATGTGCATGTGATTGAGGAATGGCATGGATATTCAAGTGTATTTGAATGGCATCTGTTTGTTTTAGTCAAGATTATGCTAAAATATACTTTCCTCAACTATATTTAAGTTCCCTATGAAGAGCAAACCCTCAACTTTGAAAATTCCCAGTTTAAATTCCTGGTAATTCCCTTAAATTCCCATTAATTCCCATGGAAAGTTTCCATCTTTGAAAATTCCCAGAATTTTGCAACCCTAATTACAAAGGCACAATATTTAATAAAAAAATATTTAGTCATATCTCATATGGATGTATAAAAGCAGTAGCAAAGTTATTGGTTGTATAATTGTATGCATAGCTTAGATTTGGATGTTATTACTTAGTTATCTTTGAGGTTAAATTACGTAGCGTTTAAACCCTATTGTAATTATACAAATTTCCAAGGATCAGCATTCTCACCAAAAAGTGATTGGGCAGACTAAATTGTAAGTTGTAGAGACTTGAAACTTTGAGGGATGGAAGTACTCACATCATCTACAACATCACCAAGGATCACTCCAATCATTCTAATGGTGCCGCTACAGCGATCAAGAGTACATAATGGTTTAGAACTCCTAAACCGTTCGTCACAGACTCAAGTGTATTATATCATTGTAATCCTTGGGTCAAGACAAACCTCACTCAAATGTTTATGTATTTTGGATTTTTTTTTTTTAAAGCTACTTTTGTGAACTAGTCCTAGGTTTTTTGCCCTGTCACAACCAAACCAGTGCAATGAATCTGTAGTCTCTGGAGTCTGACTGTCAATAATTATTGGCTTTCCGTCTTGAACGGAATGAGATAATTCCACCAAACTCAGTACACCCATGTACGGTCTCGGTCTGTGGTCACGAGAAAAAGGTCACGGCAACTGGCCACTTAATGGCGCTATAAAAAAAATAACAATAAAAAAAAACACACACACACACACACACACACACACACAAAGAGGGCTATAGCTGCGCAACCGTCTGTTTGATTGACTTGAAAACTGGCATGCTGTGTCCAAGGTGCCGCGATTGTCTACGAGTACATTAACATATCTAAAAAAAAACGTCCGCTGTCGGCCAATAAAGTTCGAGCGGCTGTCAGACAAGGTTAAAGGAGGCCGATGGGAACTAAACTCGCTGGGCCTGTTTGATTCACGGCCCTAGAGGGCTGTGAGAAATTCAAAAGAAATCGGCCCACGCCCACTTCATTCATACAATATTGTAGAACTCCTCATTCTGAGGAACTTTGCCTCTAGGACAACCACTGTTAATCAAATCTTTCATTAAATATTGGAGATCATTTTAAAAACCTACTTTCATGAACCAGTCCTATGTTTTTGGCTCTACCTTGATAACTGTGTAAACATGTATCTCCTTAGTAAATTGCCTGTTTTGGCTGTAAATGGTCTTTTCCATCAATGATCAGTGGTTACAGGCTTGCTAAAAAAAATAATACCTTTTTACGCATGTGCTTAAAGGCCTTAAAGCACTTGAACCCAGTTAATTGCTGCGTGAAGCTGTATTTTTCACATTGTTTCTACAGGTTTAATCGCATCTGTATTACTGAAGAAGGTTGTGCTGCTCTGGCGTCTGCTTTTAACTCAAACCCTTCAAACCTGATCGAGCTGGATCTGAGTGAGAATAAAATAGGAGACACTGGAGTAACACAAGTCTCCACTCTACTGGGAAATTCACAGTGTACACTGCAGATACTCAGGTCTGAATTCAGTTCATGTAAACATGAATCAATAAAGTTGAAGCCTAAAGCTGGCCTGTAAAAAAGTTTCAAGTGTTGGTAAACATACTATTTGGCGGGCACAATATGCCTGGAAACATTATACAACTATTGAAAAACATATTAAACTTTTTGAGGTGCTGGACATTATAAATGTCTCAATGGTGTAATGCTGATAATGAAATATTGTTTTTATTAAATGAGTAATTGGTTAAAGTCTTATTATTTAGACTTTCAGACTGCAGTATCACAGAAGAAGGTTATAAAGCTCTGGCTTCAGCTCTGAGATCAAACCCTTCACACCTGATAGAGCTGGATCTCACAGGAAATGATCCTGGACAATCAGGAGTGAAGGAGCTCAGTGATTTACTACAGGATCCAAACTGTCAAGTCAAGACACTAAGGTGAGACATGATGAAATAACAGAAAAATTATATACAGGTGAATTGTTTATAGAAATATTATTTAACTAATATTGTCTGTTGGATCAAAATAAATTCAAGAAAAAACATTTTAAATTTTTTTCCCCATCATAATCGGATGCTGTTTTTCATTTCGCAAAGATAATTAATCTTCTCTTCTGCAGGTTTTTGGGTCCTGATGCAGATGAAGCCTGTCAGTATGTGAATAGAGTTGTGGGTAAAAACCCGTTACTCCTGAGAGAGCTGAATCTGAGTGGACGTAAACTAGAAGACTCAAATGTGAAGAAGCTCGCTGCTCTACTGCAGGATAGACACTGTAAACTCAACATACTTCAGTGAGTATTTTATATTGTTATAAACTGCAAAGTATCTAATCGATTTCAGAGTCTAATTGAATACTGTTTTGGGGGGCTATTAAATAAACCATCATACTGATTTATCTCTCTGTTATTGTGGCTGAAATAAACTGAAGATGTTTCCTGTCTTTGTTTTATTTCTCTTCAGGCTGAATAATAACAGTATTACAGAAGAAGGTTGTTCTGCTCTGACTTCAGCATTTAATTCAAACCCTTCAAACCTGATAGAGCTGGATCTGAGTGGGAATGTACTAGGAAATTCAGGAATAATGAGTATCTGTCCTCTGCTGAAAAATACACAATGCAGATTGGAGAAACTCAAGTGTGTATTTTTATTCATCAACATTTCTGAATGTTAATATACATTTGTAAATGTCCCTTTTATCAGATTAACTGAAAATTAAAACTACAGTGACTTAAATTTAATATTTACTTTTTTCACCTCAGTTTTCTCTTCACTTATTTTAAATATCGTAATCAATTATGTATTTGAATAAACTATGTAAATGTGGTTTAGTTCATGTTGTTGTAAGTTGTTTTTCAGAATGTATTTATAAGCCCACAACTAATCTCTGTCCAAACTTATTTTTGTTTTACAGACTTTCAGACTGCAGAATCACAGAAGAAGGTTATAAAGCTCTGGCTTCAGCTCTGAGATCAAACCCTTCACACCTGATAGAGCTGGGTCTCACAGGAAATGATCCTGGACAATCAGGAGTGAAGCAGCTCCTTGATGTAGCACAAAAACCAGACTGTAAACTAACACCGATGTGAGTGTCTTAAAATTATATAGTGCAGTATTTTGAATTAACTCTATAAATTAAAGACCATCAGGTGATTACATTTAAAAAAAAAATATTTATTAAAACTGCAAATTTAAAATATCCTTTCCATCACATAAAATTTGGGAAGGAACATAAGCATAAGCCATAAACACATTGGTTTAACATAGCATAGCAGAAGTGTTTAATCAGTTACCATACTTTAAGTGCACAAAGGAAATCTGTGAGTTTCCTTTTACCATAAACACTGTCTGTCCCTTTGAAACTGCATAAAATCAAATGTTTTATACAACTGTAATAAACATTTAAAATACTGTTGAATAACATCACTTAACATTACAATTTAACATAGTATTTCTGTGTAAAATAATGAAAAAATATATATTTAACCTCACATCTAACAACAATTAAATAAATAAATTGGTAATGTCTGTTAACTTTTAAAAATTAACATAAAAACTTCCTTCTAGTTTATTGTGAATGTTAGCCTCTGGTAATAATACCTAAAACGAATGTTGCTAGGATTAAAAAAATGTGCTCCAAAAGAACCGAAATCAGAATCTTGCACTTAGACACTAACCACGCACTATGTACATAAACTGCTGCAAAAGGCATTAAATTTTAAGATTATATGATATAAAATGATAATCTGCTTTGTTTAGATTTTTGAAAAGTCCTGCTGCACTGGAAGCGTGTGAGTATCTCACTAAAGTTCTGGGTAAAAGTCCATTATTACTGACAGAACTTGATCTAAGTGAAGATAAACTAGGAGATCTGGATGGAGAGAAGCTCTCTGCTCTTTTGATGGACTCTCATAGCAAAGTGGAGAAAATGAAGTGAGTAAACATGATTTTATGCATTATAACTTTTCGGTTTACTCGCTCTAAAATACTGTAAGTCACATGTGTAAGCAGATACAAAGATCTGTTGATCTGATGTGTGTTGAACATGTGCTGAATAATAAATAATGCTGTTTTTGTGTTTAGGTTGAATAATTGTAAGCTGACAGAGGAAAACTGTTCAGTTCTAGTTACTGTTCTCTCTTCCAAAACCATCCTGAAAGAGATGAACCTGAACAACAGCCGTCTGCTGGACTCAGGAGTCAAAGAGATCTGTGAGGGACTGAAGAATCCTGTGTGTGAGCTGAAGATACTGAAGTGAGTACATTTCACTATCAGCTACACTCAACATCACAGCAATACTGTGAAAAGTTTTATCATGTGTCTTCATTGATGCTTTATTGTTTTTTTTGTTTTTTTTTTTTTTTTTTTTCAGGCTCAGTAATTGTGATCTAACAGAGGAAAGCTGTTCAGCTCTTGCTTCAGTTCTCAGTTCAGACTCCAGCAGTCTGAAGGATCTTGACCTGAGCAATAATAATCTGCAGGATTCAAGAGTAAAGCTGCTCTCTGATGGACTGAAGGAGAACTGTAAACTGGAGAAACTCAGGTGAGTTGATAATCTAACATATTAAATGTCTCTAGGTCTTTTGTCCTCATATTTAGTTATCTTTTTTTTTTTTTATCTTTCTTCTGCAGACTTTCAGACTGCAGTATCACAGAAGAAGGTTATAAAGCTCTGGCTTTAGCTCTGAGATCAAACCCTTCACACCTGATAGAGCTGGATCTCACAGGAAATGATCCTGGACAATCAGGAGTGAAGGAGCTCAATGATTTACTACAGGATACAAACTGTCAACTAAAACTAAGGTGAAATTATATATATATATATATATATATATTTTTTTTTTAAATGCATTACATCAAAGTATATTCAAGATAAACTTGAGCCTGGTCAGTATCTGGATGGGAGACCTCCTGGGAAAATTAGGCAGCTGCTGAATGAAAAGTTAGTGAGACCAGCTGGGGGCACTCACTCTGTGGTCTGTGTGGGTCCTAACGCTATACTATACTAGTGATGGGGACACTATACTGTAACAAGCACCATCCTTCAGATGAGACGTTAAACCGAGGTCCTGACTATCTGTGTTCATTAAAAAACCCAGGATGTCCTTCGAAAAAAGAGTATGGGTGTAACCCCGGCATCCTGGCCAAATTTGCCTGTTTTCCTCTGTCCATCATGGCCTACTGATCATCCCAATATATACTGATTGGCTTCATCACACTGTCTCCTCTCCACCAATAAGCTGGTGTGTGATGGGCGTAGGGCTGGGCGATAAAACGGTATTGTTATTTATCGACGGTACACCATTGTCAGTAATGATATAAAAATGTTCTATATAGCGCTCAATATTTTAATTCAAAATTGCGCACATCACTGGTGCGACCACCACAACCGTGCCTAACATCAAATGGCAAGCGTAATGAAAGTAGAACGAAACTTCGCTATTATTTTGTGCTTCACGGACCGTTTATCAGTTTTGACCATCAATGTCAGTGCAGCTCGAGCCGATCTTCATCAAGCGACATTGTTACTACACAGCGCTAAGAGATCCAGTAAAGAAAGCATTTGAATTCGCCATAAGAAGTAATAACATGGCTGCGAGATCTAGTGAGAAGCATTCACATTTCTCTGTTATTAACGGATCAAACAGCGTTGACGTTGAAACCAGGAGAAACATTGTGCCATGAATGAACTAGTTAAGTTATAGGCTTTTAATCCACAGATCTGCAACATTCACCATGGATTTAATGTAGTAACACTAACTGTAAGTTAACCATGGAAGTTTGGCATGAGTAAAATGCTTTCAAGTACGTCACACATCTTTTTCCAGCACTTCAAAACTCAAATATTATCATATTTAAATGTTATTTTTAATGTGATGACCAAAACATTATTTGTTCATCCTTCAGATATTGCCCCCATTTATAAAACTAAAAGTGTCAAGGTGTAAGAAAACTCGCACGCATTTAAAAATAAAAAAAAAAATCAAGGAAATTTCTTTGGCATTTATTTATTTTTGCTGTATGTACTTAACCGTGACACCACTGTGTCGCATCGAACCGTGAATTTTGTGAACCATTACACCCCTACTTTTTACAGATGTTGATCTACCTCAAAGTTTACCTTGATTGTTCTACGTTTACACTTTTACATTGCACACATTTTGTAACATTTTAAGTTCAAGTGTTTCTTTAACGCTTACTTTTTTATCTTAATATTAGACAAAAAGAAGATATTTTTGTTTACATTTTATTTTTGACTGCTAAAACTAATATAATTTGTTGTTTGCCTTAATAATGTGGATTAATAAAATAAATAAAAACAGTGGTTTAAATTCCAACGTTTCTACTTGTCTTTAAAAAAATAAGGTTATAAAAAATGTCAATTATCGATACCAAATGATATGAAACATTATATTGTGATAATTTGTTTTAGCTATATCGCACAGCCTTAGATGGGCATTCTGGTGCACTTAAGCTGCCGTCGCATCATCCAGGTGGATGCCCTTCTATGTAAAGCACTTGACAGTTTTTTATTAGAATCAAATGCAATTTTTCATTACACCAACTTTGGTTACTGAACTGAATCCTGCTTCATCTTCTCTTCTGCAGGTTTTTGGGTCCTGCTGCAGATGAAGCCTGTCAGTATGTGAATAGAGTAACAGGTAAAAACCCGTTACTCCTGGAAGAGCTTAATCTGAGTAGATGTAAACTAAACTCAAAGGAAGTAAGGCAGCTTGCTGATCTACTGCAGGATAAACACTGTAAACTGAAAATAATTCAGTGAGTATTTTACATGGTTTTCATATTTGTACTTTGCATTAAAAAGATATACCCAAAAATTAAATGACCCATGTACTCAACCTCAAGTTGTTCTAAACCTGTATGAGGTTCTTTCTTCTGTTGAACATGAAGGAATGGTCCCCACTGTCTTTCATAATATAGAAAAAATACTATAGAAGTCAATGGGGACCAGTAACTGTTTGGTTACCCACATTCTTAAAAATATATTTTTTTGTTTTTAACACAAGAAAGAAATGAATACAGATTTTAAACATCTTGAGAGCGAGTAATTGATGACAGAATTTTCATTTTTGGGTGAAATATCTCTTAAACGTGTTTTAAAATTATAACATTTGTTGTATATTGTATTTTAATGACTGGTTTAGATTAACGTATGTATTCATCTACATGTATTTATTTATCAAAGCAACAAGACACCCACTTCTGGACCAGGATGTACATGGGTCGCAGCAGTTATGAAAGTCTCGTTCATTTTCAATGGGAGACATTGAGAAAAGCAGCAAAACTTTCACTAATGTAGCAGAGGCAGTGTGCAAATGGTGCTCATGCACGCTTCCTCTAGCACAGCTTTTGATTAAAAGTTTTTATCTAATCAAAAAGATTATTGAAAACCAATCGTAAAAAAAATCACAATGCTCATATAGAGCTAAAACCATGTAGACAATTTTCATAATTGCATGATCCCCCTCATTTGTTCACTTTTGTCTGCATTATCAACTGATTATGATTTAACTTATTATTGTAATCTTACTAATATCTGATTTGATTTAAAGATAGGGTAGGCAATTTTTGAGTGGCTAGCAAGAGCAAGCTAGCTTTGAAAGCATGAGATCCCACCCTCCCTTCAGAGTGTTTCTAAAGCCACGTCTCCTTCAAAACACATGAGAAAACACAGCAGATTATGCAAAGCATCACAAGATGAGAGATGGCGTTAAACTACTTCATGTCTCAAAGCACATAATATTTCAATAATAATAAACATCAGCAACTTAAAGAGCACGGACCTGTATCACCTGACTGCAGCAGATTCATTTCAGCATTGATAGTGTTGACATTGAAACGCATAAATTCGAGAAACAACCCACTCTGAGTTTAATGCCACCGGTTTCCATCTCTACAAAACAGTAGTTATGGTTATGGTGTGAACACAGCATTAGCTGGTTGTTTTGGTTCAAGAGGAACTGTTAAAGGTGGCTGCTGTTTTGTTGCGGCGCTCGAGTCGGTGACTGACGTCTGTTAAAGTCTGCATAGCACGAAGCACGCTGATGATGAGTGATGTCTGCGCGAACTGGTGCGCGGAGGAATGAAAATATGTTGACAGGCAGGCAGTACTTCGTTCAGACTGAATGCAATGTATATAATATATTTAGAGCACTTAACTTAGTGATTGCTATCAGGATGTGAAGAGACTTTCAACCAGCATTGCAAAAAAAATAAATAATCTGGAACAAATTGCCTAACCTGCCTTAAAGTAATTCATATATTACTTAGGCTTTGTTAATATTTAATTATTTCATTTATAAATACAAATTTGAAGGTTTGACAATGAGGTGCATTGACATTGCTGATTGTGACTATGGCAACATCTCCAAAACCATAATGTGAGCACCGCCTCAACTGCACAAAACACTTTGTGTCAGCCGCACAACAATTCCACCGCTTGCTGCGTCCTGTAAGAAAGATCCTTTAAACCGAAAATCAAATGACCCCAACACAAATCAAATTCAGGGCCCCCAAATAACTAATTGCCACCCACTTTGTGTATTCTGGCACAGACTTTGGTACAAATTATGATAATATGATCAGAAACAGTTTAGCCAGTTACATTTAAGGTTTACAATCTTTTCTGTCTTTGTTTTCTTTCTCTTCAGGCTGAATAATAACAGTATTACAGAAGAAGGTTGTTCTGCTCTAACTGCAGCGTTTAAGTCAAACCCTTCAAACCTGATAGAGCTGGATCTGAGTGGAAATAAACTAGGAAACTCAGGAATTAACAATATTTGTCGGCTGTTGGAAAACCCACAATGCAGATTAGAGAAACTGAAGTATTTATTTTATTCATCTATTTCTTCATATTAATATTCATCTGTAAATGTCCATTTGATTAAATTAACTGAAAAGGCTATACTTACATAAGCTATATTTAATATTGTAAGAAATATTTAGAAATTTTAATTAAGTGTATGTTAAGACATTTGTTGTATGTATATATCTGGGGTGAAACTTTTTGGCACATTCTTCTACATTCTATGGCAATATATATTTTTTTTCTAAATAGGTTTTATTTGTAATATCCTAGAACATGCAGTACCTAATATAAGCCTCTTTTCATATAGACTTTCAGACTGCAGTATCACAGAAAAAAGTTTTAAGATTTTGACTTCCTCTCTGAAATCAAACTCACACCTGAAAGAGCTGGAACTGAAAGGAAATGATCCTGGACGATCAGGAATGAAGATGTTTACTGATATGTTGTGGAGTGGATTGTCTAAATTAAAGATCAGGTGATAAAAGCCTTCAAATATTTGAAAAGCCACAGTCATGGAATCAGGAGAGTTAAGAAGATTTAAGAGTGCTAAAAAGACAAATAAGATTGTATAAAATTGTAAAGAGTAATTTGCTGAATTGCAGTTCAAAGATTTTCAACACAATATTTTTTCTCTACTGTGTAACACATTTTGAACTAGAACTAAGTTTTAGAACTATGTAAAAACATAAATTACTACATAATTTTGACATTGATTATTTATTTCCTGTTTATTTATAATAAATCTTCACTCAAGGATATAAACTTATAAACATAACTTCAGACTTCTACCCTTCATACTACACACTTTACTACATGTTAATACTGATCTGCACACATAAAGAGGATGGATGATGTAAAATGTATAAATTATAAGAAAAATTTCTAATCTAGATTTTTTTTCCTACATTCTGTAGCTTTTTGAGAAATGCTGCTGCAGAGGAAGCGTGTAAGTATCTAACTGAAGTTCTAAAAACAGATCCCTTACAGCTGTCAGAACTGGATCTGAGCAGAATTGAACTAGGAGATCAACGTTGGGAGAAACTTTCTGAATTTCTGGTGGACTCTTATTGCAAAGTGGATACAATAAAGTGAGTAAACATGATTTTGTACATTATAACTTCGCAATGTGGAGATTTACCGTAGCTCTGTGAAGTTTTGCAGTTGAAACAATGAACCAACCAACCTTAACTGCTTTTCAAACAGCCTTTTTTATGGATCATTTTATAATCTTGGAATAATGTTATACAAAACTGACACTCCCAGAGTCAGTGCCTAATCCGTTGTAGTTCTTTAGTTTTACTTTGCTAAGTTCTATATTAAGCTGATTCCCATTGAAATTATTGGATTGTGTCACAAACGTTTGCTGAGCAACAGTAAATGTGACCATGCCTTTAAGAATTGTATTTGTATATCCTTTTCTCAATACACAGTTTCAACCCAGCTTTACAGAAAATCTGTCTGTTTTTAACAGTGAGGTATTGAAGAGCAAAAAGCCTTAATATAGGAATCATGCACAGCTGGGGAAGCACATCCTCCTCTGGCAACAAATGAATGTCCTTATGACACAAATAAATAGCTGCAGGTAATGTGATTCATTAAACAGGCAAAATGAGGCCTATAGGAGCTGATGGAGATGGTCATGGAGAAATTTAAGTCTCAACTCTAAGTATGAGAGATGCTGAGACAGACAAGGAAAGCAACATGAACATGATTTTAGGCAGATATTAACATAGACATCTGTAATGGTTCCATCACATATTAATTAGATGAATAAATCAATTTGTAAAAAAAAAGCTAAGTAAATAGTTGACTTTTGAGACATCTCTAATTTAGTTTTAAATGGAGGTGTGTCTGATTCCTCGTATATTGCCAGGTAGACCTTTCCAGAGTTTAAGTGCCAATTGCCAAAAGGTTCTTTTTTTGTGGACACATTTTGTGATGATATTTTTAATACTACCTGTAGTTCAGAGTTTGTGACCTTGTGGCATTTATAAGTAGCAGTATTTTGTAATCAACGTGGAACTTAACAGGAACATAACTGATGCTGAATTGAATTATAATTTGTTCTAATTCTATTAATTTAAGAGAATGAAATGTCTGGTCATCCAGTCTTTAATATATTTAATGCATTCAGTTGACTTGGATAATTTTCTAATAATATTTACATAGATAAGCATGTACAAGGAAAATGACCTAACACAGATCATTGCAGAACTCCATACTTTACTTGTGTTAGATCTCTCTTATTCACATTGATATATACACAATTTTAACTGTTGGACCAATAATCTAATGTCTGTCTGAATGCTAACATAATTTTCTATTTAACAATCTATTCAAGAGTAGTTTAGTGATTATGGGATATAGTACAAGTGTTTTTGTGCAGCGGCAGTGGTTCAGTGGTTCATGTAGATTGTCTACAAACCGAAAGGTTGGTGGTTCAATCCCCGGTTCCACCTGACCAAGTGTCGAGGTGTCCATGAGCAAGACACCTAACCCCAGCTGCTCCCGACGAGCTGGATGGCGCCTTGCATGGCTGACACCGCCGTCGGTGTGTGAATGGGTGAATGTGAGGCTATGTAACGTGCTTTGGTGGCCATAGGTCTGTGAAAGCGCTATATAAATGCAGTCCATTTACCATTTACCATTTTTGGTTTTGATGCAGTGATCAGTTTTTAGCTCTTCCTGTCCTATTGAAGTGAAGGACTGTAATTGTTCTTGGGGGACAATATATATTCTATATTGGCATGCTTCTGTCGCAAGCGATAATGCAGGTGACAATAGGACACAGAAATATAGTGGTTTGCATAGTTCATGTTTGTTGGTTGGATTCCCGGCGACGTTCTTGTAGCCACTGGAGGTTGTTGGCAAAGTCATGAGCCTTTCCTTTGTATAAATCAGCCCTCCATTTGTGATGCTGTATTTCCAACTGTCATGATCCATTGTGGTTGTTTCTTTTTCATGGACTTTTAGTTTATAGATAATCAGTTTCTGTGTTTTCTTTCTGTTTTCTTCTGTTGTCATAGTTTCTCATTTTCTCATCGATTACACACACCGTTCCTCATTTCATCATTAGTTTGTGTATATTATGCCTTCAGTTTCTGTCATTTATTAAGCACATTTGAGATGAGAAAAATCTGCACAGAACCGATCACAGGTGGTCACCGTAAAATGCATGCCGGGTAGAATTGTGTCTGAGTGTGGGCCGCCTTGCTCTGATGTCATGCTGACGTATGTCAAAAAACTCTTGCGACGGCGAGGCGCACGTGTCGGATTCTGCAGTCGGAAACAGTTGCTCTCCATCAACATCCTGAAGACACAGCTTAATGTTCATTCGTTTAAACAACCATGATGTATTCTCTTTTAAAATGTTTGAATTTTAAAACTGAACTTTTTGAAAGAACTGTCCGCCTTTACCTGCACTTTTTTTCTCTCCTTCCATTTCAGACGAAGCACATCTCAAACGAGCCTATATATTGTCCAGTTTTCTTCGCGTTTAATGCACCACGTTACATTGCCATCTCGCATATTGGATTATTCTTTTCTTTTATTAAATAAAGTTACACTGCTGTTTTAGATCCACTTCGCTTAACCTGATCTTCTTCCCCAGCCAGTGCTTGACAGCAGCAGTTTCTGAAGTGCTACACATTTTTGACAATGTCAGCCACATGTGTGAACATATAGGAAAACCTGTTGAACTGATGTGTGTTGAATATTTCCTGAAAACAAAAAGAATAAATCAGGTCTTCCTGTTTAGGTTGAATAATTATGAGATGACAAAGAAAAGCTGTGCAGTTCTATCTACTGTTCTCTCCAAAAATTCCATCCTGAAAGAGATGGACCTGAACAACAGCCGTCTGCTGGACTCAGGAGTCAAAGAGATCTGTAAGGGACTGAAGACTTCAAAGCTGAAGATACTGAAGTGAGTATATTTCACCATCAGCTACACAAACCAGATCTAGCTTTATTGTGTAGTATTATTCAGCACATATATCAGTGTCACAGTGACTCAGGCACACAGCGTTCAAAGGTAATTAAGAAATTAACATTTTTTGGTTACCTCTGTTTTATTAAGAGATTTAAATATTGGTTCTTAGTCTGATGCGAGTTTAACATTTTTTAAATTTAATTTGCAGTAATTTAAGAGAAAATACAGGATATGGATTTAATTTCAATTAGTAACATCTCTTATTTTAAACAGATTGTGACGTATTATTACTGTTGTTGACAATTAAAGATTTTGGTCATAAAACGTCCCAGCCTCTAAGTATTTTAAACGGAGCTGCTAGAAATTCACCACATGTGTCATTAATCCCCCAGTGATCGAGCCAGAGGTCACAGTGGCAAGGAATGAAAAACATCAAATATGGTTGTAGCAGGAGAAAAATACTTTGAAAGAAACCAGGCTGCACCGGGGGTGCCACTTCTCCTCTGGCGTAACAATTAAAACGATGTCAACTTAACAAATAATAACAAACAAGTGTCTTTGAGGCTTATGGTTGGCTTAGATTGTTTCAGATTTGACATGGCAGCAGTTCATCGAGTCTTTGACCTCACAACAGTGAGGCTCCTGGTGACCATTATTTAATTGTAATACATTAATCAACTTCGAAATTAATGACAGAATGTGGTTTACAGTGTATCTGATAAGCGATTCAGCTAATTAATAAATTGGATCCACAATGTTAACTTTATTTAAATTTTTTGTGTGTGTGTAGACTTTCAGACTGCAGAATCACAGAAGAAGGTTATAAAGCTCTGGCTTCAGCTCTGAGATCAAACCCTTCACACCTGATAGAGCTGGATCTCACAGGAAATGATCCTGGACAATCAGGAGTGAAGGAGCTCAATGATTTATTACATAATTCGAAGTTTCAACTGGAGACACTGAGGTGAGTGTTTTTAAAATGATAAAGTCCAGTATTTTAAACCATCAAAAATTGTTTAATGGTGTCTTGGAAATGACTGAAGGCACTTTCACAAGATACTGTATGTCATTGACATTACTGGCCATTTAATGAACATCTGTCTCCAGGTTTTTGGGTCCTGCTGCAGATGAAGCCTGTCAGTATGTGATTGGAATTGTGAGAAAAAACCCGTTACTCCAGAGAGAGCTGAATCTGAGTGATCGTGAACTAGGAGACTCAAACATGAAGAGACTTGTTCCTTTGCTGCAGGATAAACACTGTAAACTAAACACACTGATGTGAGTATTGTGTTCTTTTATTATTGTATATCTAAAGTATCTTACGGAAATCAGGTGACCATAACACAATAATCCTCAGTAATCAGTGAATATTGCCATCTAATACTTTGTGTTTGTAAATTCTCTCTCTCCTGTTGATCATTTTAGGCTGCGTAATTGTGGTCTAACAGAGGAAAGCTGTTCAGCTCTCGCTACAGTCCTGAGATCAAACTCCAGTCTGAAAGAGCTTGACATGAGCAACAATAATCTGCAGGATTCAGGAGTGAAGAAACTCAAGGTTGGATTAGAAAATACAAACTGTAGACTGGAGAAACTCAGGTGATTAAATTAACCACTGTTTATTTTTAATAATTAAATTATCTTCTGGTCTTATTAGTGAATTAAATAAAAGAATATCTTGAATATCTTGCATTTAAAGACTGATGTTATACATTGATCATACTATCCTTACTATAGTGATATTAAAAAACATTTTAGGCTTAATATTAAGAAATGTGAATTGTGCAACAAAGAAGTACTCAGAATAAAGTTTAATTATAATATTTATATCAGTAAGTCTCAAGCGATATGCCTGTAAATATGTTAATGGATTTGTAGTATACTGAGGGTGTTTTGAATCCTCTTTAAAAGAACTGAACTCAGACTCCTTTAAGTAGACCAAGAGGTGAACCAAGTGAAAAAGGACCCAGTTCTCTTTATGTTCACACTGTTCCTGAAAGAGGACTCAGATCATTATTTGGTCCACTTAAGTAGGAATTTGGTCTCAGACCTCTTTGTGTTCATACTGTTGCTCTTTGGATCTAGTCCAGTTCAGTGTTTTAATGGCTGACCCTATGGCCTTCAATATTGTATCCCATTCACTTACATTGTATGTGCCTTCCTAACCAAGATATTTGTTTGTAAAGATTATTATTATTATTAATTAGTAATGAAGTGTTATGTATGTGTGTTAGGCGCCACGTAGGATTTAAATCAAACTTCGCTTATCAATACATACATAACACACGTGCATATACACCTATAAATTACTCGCATATACATGTATACTATTGGATGTTCAAAATACATATATGAAATACACGTGCACACTAATATGAAATCCATACCAATACATATTATGTTAGTCATGAATGCATATACACTTGTGAATAACTTGCATACATATAAACTTGACGCACGCATACACCTATAAATACTTGCATATACATATAAACTTCCATGCATATACACCCATAAACACTCGCACATACATATAAACTTTCATGCATATACACCTATAAACACTCGCACATACATATAAACTTATACACCTATAAACACTCGCACATACATATAAACTTCCATGCATATACACCTATAAACACTCGCACATACATAAACTTCCATGCATATACACCTATAAACACTCGCATATACATATAAACTCGATGCGCGCATACACATCCATAAAACACTCGCGCATACATAACGTGGATGTGTGCTTTGTGTATATGTATATGCGAGTGATTTCATATGTGTATGTGCGTGAACTTTTCAGTGCAAACGGAAGGCATTTCAGTGTAACCGGAAGGCATTTCAGTGTATCCGGAAGGCATTTCAGTGTAAAAGTCATTTGTGTCATTTTGATAGTTTGTTTTCCAATTTGAAATGAAATAAGCATAAACGAGAAAACGGCCCCATTATTCGTTTTTTTTTTCGTAAAAAAAAAAAATAAAAAAGCCTAAAGCCTCTTATTTTGTTGATTTATATTTCAAACAAGAATTCGACATTTGCTCGCAATGTTTTTCTTACAAAAAACCTCATCATTTTGCAGGACAATTGTCTATTACAGTATACAACACAGAAGGGTAACAATAAATCTGTGGTGATATACAACACGCTTTAAGAAAAGTTTATTTCCATCACACTGTAAAGTGTTTTTAGATATTAGCCTACATATAGATTACATATACTAAAGATTTTACATATAAACTGGGTCAGCATACTGTTAATTACAGTTAGTACCATGGGAAGTAGGGGTGCTGAGCGTGACCCCTGGCGTGGAGCCCATGAAGAAATATGGTTGGGGATAAAAGTTCAAACAAACAAAACCAAAAAACTGTGTTGTTAGCCTATAGGCATACATATTAAGTGTGTTTGTTTTTATTTATTCAGTATTGTAAAATACCCATATTATAACAAATAAATAAAATATATTTGGAAATTGCCCTTAAAAAAAGAAAGGCTCAGTTTGTGGTTCAATTATTTGATTAAAAACAACAAAAACAATAAAACAAAGACAAAGTCACTTATATTAAACACTTTTTTTATTGATTTTTTTGTTAACAGAAGTTATCTTGCACCTTTAATTGCCTTCGCTATCGTCCTGTCACCTATGCCTGTCACTCATCTGTCTCATTCTCGCGGGTCGCGGCTATGATTACAGTTTCAGTAAAAATGTATTTCACCATCATCGGTACCCACCCTCAGCCGATTGGCATTACAGAATCACCATCCCGTGGCAAAACGGAGCGTCTAAAAGAAAAGTTCTGACTGCTGACTGTTGGTCAGTGAGCCTCTCCCGCTCGGCGCTGTCAAGCGCAGCTTTCACCACACAGATTTAACTCCAGCTAAATAAAACAGGCTGGTGGCAGACTAATAATTAATATTTCTGATGTAAAGATTTCTGTGAAACGCGTAAAGTTGCACAGAAGAAAGCCCAATAGGACCTGCCCTGTACAGTTTAAGAATCTGTAGCCATAGTAGAGGACTATTATTTTGTAGAACAGACCCGAGCGACAACTGATGACGTCACATGCTCAGACTTGCTAGACCAATCGGCGGAAGGGGGCGTGTCAGGCCGCCCACATGTGGAAAACGAATTTTGAAGTAATTTATTTGTATTTTGCCTGTGAACTAAAAATCAAGCCGAAATCTCTTTTTTTTTGTTTTGTTTTTTTTTTTACGAAAAAAAAAACGTATAAAGGGGCCGTTTTCTCGTTTAGGCTTATTTCATTTCAAATTGGAAAACAAACTATCAAAATGACACAAATGACTTTTACACTGAAATGCCTTCCGGTTACACTGAAATGCCTTCCGGTTACACTGAAATGCCTTCCGTTTGCACTGAAAAGTTCACGCACATACACATATGAAATCACTCGCATATACAAAGCACACATCCACGTTATGTATGCGCGAGTGTTTTATGGATATGTTTGCGCGCATCGAGTTTATATGTATATGCGAGTGTTTATAGGTGTATATGCATGGAAGTTTATACGTATGTGGGAGTGTTTATAGGTGTATATGCATGAAAGTTTATATGTATGTGCGAGTATTTATAGGTGTATGCGTGCGTCAAGTTCATATGTATATGCAAGTTATTCACAAGTGTATGCATTCATGACTAACATAATATGTATTGGTATGGATTTCATATATGTATTTTGAACATCCAATAGTATACATGTATATGCGAGTAATTTATAGGTGTATATGCACGTGTGTTATGTATGTATTGATAAGCGAAGTTTGATTTAAATCCTACGTGGCGCCTCATAGTTATGTATTCTTAGTATGAAATAATTATTATTATTTTTTTTACTAGGGATGCATTTGATGTTTTTACGATATAAAACATTGTTCAGTATTTAATAATTCAATTCTCTTTTCTATAGACTTTCAGACTGCAGTATCACAGAAGAAGGTTATAAAGCTCTGGCTTCAGCTCTGAGATCAAACCCTTCACACCTGATAGAGCTGGATCTCACAGGAAATGATCCTGGACAATCAGGAGTGAAGGAGCTCAATGATTTATTACAGGATCGAAACAATTCACTGAAAACATTGAGGTGAGGAGGCATATTATATATATATATATATATATATATATATATATATATATATATATATATATATATATATTTTTTTTTTTTTTTTAAATAATATAGTTATACATTTGTGGTTGTATTAACGTTTAAATGATTTTAAGAGATTTTTATTATAATATTACATTTTATATATTTTCCATTATACCATAAATGTGTCATAACTGAATTGAATCCTACTTCATCTTCTCTTCTGCAGGTTTTTGGGTCCTGATGCAGATGAAGCCTGTCAGTATGTGAGAGGAATTGTGGGTAAAAACCCGTTACTCCTGAGAGAGCTGAATCTGAGTAAACATGCACTAGGAGACAGACGAGTGAATCAGATCGCTGCTCTACTGTTAGATAAACACTGTGAACTCAACACACTTCAGTGAGTATTTCACATGGTTTAAAATATTTATTTAGTTGACCATACTATGTCATAATTTTTTTCTGAGGGAGTCTTATCCCTTTCACAGAGAAACAATAAAATGTATAAAAATGAATCAAGCTTCTACCCAAAGCTCTGTGGAAACAAATGACGTCAAGATTGAACAAGACACAAATTATTTTAGTTAGTTACTATCAAATAAGCGTTACTATTAACACACACACACAGAATTATTTCACTTCAGAATTCTAGATCTGAGCTGTCGATAAACGAAAATATAGGCTATATATAACTATATATCTGTTCTGTCAGATTTTGCAATGCAAAACATTCAACATGACAAACAAGTCATGACAGCTGTTCTCTTGTCCATGATGGCAAATTATCCTGACCAACCGACATGAATTATATATATAATTTTAATAGCACGGCCATTCAAAACCAGGGTCTACCATAGAAAAGTGATCACTGAAAATCATTTTGGGCAGGAATTAATGTAAACACAGATATTGGAGACCAGTCCTGTCTAAAGTAGATGTAAATAGGCAGGCCAAAATAACGGATATGGTCAAAAGATCGGATCTGTGCATTAAGACTTACAGACTTTTTTTTGTTTTGTCTTCAGTCTGACTGGATGCAGTATTACAGAGAAACAGTGTCTCATCCTGACTTCAGCTCTGAAATCAAACCCATCACACCTGAGAGAGCTGGACCTCAGTGAGAATGAAATAAGAAACACAGGAGTGAATCACTTATGTGACATATTGAAGGATTCTCACTGTAAACTGGAGATATTGAGGTCAGTAACATTCACATATAGGCTTAAAGAGGCACAAAATGCTTAATATATATATATATATATATATATATATATATATATATATATATATATATATATATATATATATATATATAGTTTAAACCAAAGCCTGTGAAAAAATAGTTTTGGTATTTGCATGTCACATTTCTCTCAATATAGGTTAAGAGGCTGTAAAATGACAGATGAAGGTTGTTCTGCTGTGACTTCAGCTCTGAAATCAAACCCATCACACCTGAGAGAGCTGAACCTGAGTGAGAATAAACTAGGAGACTCTGGAGTGAAAAACCTCAGCGATCTACTGATGAAAAAAACATGCAAGCTGGAAAAACTAGAGTAAGTTACAATATACTTAACAGCAGATACCGTTTTATTCAGTGTTTAGTTTAAACTGGGTATAAAAAATTAAATTATACAAAATGTTAATTTTAGTAGTGGATATTACTGCACTTATTGTGGATGAACCATACAGTAATTTGCCCTTGTAATCTTTAGATAAAACTTGATCTTTCTGAGATATGCTCACTTGACGTCTATGACTTATACATAAATCAATGCACTTCACTTCCATTAAGCCCAACTGCATTCAGAGCTGCCTCCATTACAGTATACATTGCTCATTCTCCATCTAATCAACAACAGACACAAATCAAGTAATTTGTCCCAAGTACGGTGGAAGATACAAGATGCCCTGCATTTTTTTTTTTTTTTACTCTGAAATATGGTATAATTCAGTGATAAAAATCATTTAAAACAATGGTTCAGTTTAATGCTAACTTAGCAAAATTTGTATTTACGGATTGTAAACGGCACTTCATGATTCATGACTTCCTCACATTTAAATTTTGAAAATAGTACATTAAATGTTATTTTTCTAATTAATTTATTATTTAAATGATTAATTTATTAATTGTTCTTAATATCTTAATCTACTGTACATTTGATGAAACCTATACTTCTTTTGTCTGTTTGTTGTATTAAGTGTGGGTTTAGGAATGCATTTTACTGAATCTGGCTCATTGTTCTTTTCTCTTTCTGTCTTCAGTCTGTGTAAATGCAGTATTACAGAGGAACAGTGTCTCATCCTGACTTCAGCTCTGAAATCAAACCCATCACACCTGAGAGAGCTGGACCTCAGTGGGAATAAACTAGAAAACACAGGAGTGAATCACTTATGTGACATATTGAAGGATTCTCACTGTAAACTGGAGAGATTGAGGTGGGTAATATTCACATACAACAATTTAAACTAAGACACTTTATATACTTAATATTAGGTATGCACTGAATTGAAAATTCTGTGTCAAAACCGAAATAAAAAATTCAGGATGCACTTCGCCAAAAATCGAAACAGACATATAAATCAGAAATGAATAATCAATTAATTAATCAAACTTATTTAATAACCAACACTTAAATAGATAAAATTGAGTTGAACAAACAAGATACATCTGAGATGTACAAACATTTAAATTGCACCTAAGACAAGTTTTAAATCAACTTTTTAATAACAGAATAGTTTCTATTACAGTTTGTTAGTGAAATATAAAAATTTAAACAACAATTAATGGTAATAATTTGTTTTCATGACAGATTTATTACAAACATAACCTGTTTTTGTGATGTCTTCATTATATAGTTTAAGTAAAAATATAATGAATATGTAAAAAAGTGCATATATTTAGCAAAATGCTCTTCTCTAGACAAATTTTTTTCTAGCTAACTAAGTTTATGAGTTCATGGACATTTGAACAGCTTTCTTAACGTAAAAGTAACATTAAGTGTATAGCCTACAAGCTGTTTTATTGACGTCTTTCCCCGGTTGAAACACTGAAGGATTACATGAGACTTACATGAGACATGATTAATTTCAATAAAATTGTAATGTATCTTTCAACATACATTCTGGTGTTCACCCATGTTTATTTTGTGCTGTAACTAAGAGTAAAGATGAGATGATCGGTTCATGTGCACTTGATCTGTGCTCCGCTTGAACTGAGGCTCTACAGCGATCTGTCATGGTGCATTAAGAGTGCCAAAACATCATTTATTTTTTGAATTTCTCAATAAAATTGACAGCATTTTTAAAGTTGAGACTTTGCTTCATATTAAAAGAAACAAAGCTTTTTACCATTATTGGATGGCAGCTACAAATACAAAAATGTTAAATACAAAAGTTTTGTTCAAGCATAAACAGAAAACAGCACAAACTCAAAAATTTTAGATCTAGGAAACCATATCAGTACCGATTTAAAAAAAAAAAAATAACATTGTCAATCCAGAGTTAATGTCCAAACAGCTGTCATGTTTAACTGTTGTAGCTTGTCCACATTGTGTGCATGAGATAGACGCTGAACACAGTCAAAGCGTGCCATGGGAGAAGTTCTAATTAAATGTCTGTTTCAGTCACTGATTTAGGCCCTCCAAAACCCTTTTGGTGCATCGCTACTAAATATCTCATGAAGCGTTCACATTGTTCACCTACATTTGTGTGATCTGGTCAAAGTAAGATAATCTCTCTTCTTCTGTCTGTTTGTCTCTTTCTAGCCTAAATGACTGTGGAATTACAGATGTTTCTTCTTTAACTCAGTCTTTGTCTAAAACAAAAGCACTGCAGTTTTTAAAAGAGATTGATCTGAGAGGCAATAAAATAGGGGACTCAGGGAAGCAGCTCAGTGACGTGCTACAAGACTCAAACTGTAAACTGAGGTGAGTACATGTCTCTGTGGTATAAAATAGATATTTTCCCCTGTGAATCTGATACTGCACAAACACAGCTTTATGGAACAATACCTGCTTTAATAATTGCTTTGGTAGAAAATAATTACAATTTCATATAACAACAACAAAAAACTTCTGCTAAAATCAGTACAAATGGGGTCGACTCAAGCATAGGAATCGATTCTCGTTATCTGAAATCGCTCACTTGTTAACTGATTCTCTGATCCCTATATAGTGCATGGCAGTTGAGTGCACTGTATAAGCAAAGAGTGAACGAATGAATTCGGACAATTGTATTACACCGCGTCAGAGAGCTGTCGCAGAAACTTTGTCACATACATTTATCCTACATGTAGTTTACTTTACACATAGAAAGGTCGATAGCACTTGAGTTTATACATACCTCCATGTCAGCTTTAGTTTAATTGATGTTATATGAATGCAATAAATATAGATTTGGTTTTCCATGGTTAACCTTGCATTCATAATCATTAAACTAACCATAAATCATAAAAAATCACATCAAGAATAAACACGTAAGTGTACATTGTTGTATGTATTATTGTATGTATTGTATTCATTTTTAGTATCTTTAACTCTCCTGGCCAACCTTTTAAGACAATGATCATGTGTGTTTAGCAGCATCACCTGACTATTATAATAAGATTTATTAAAGAATACCTTCTTTCTTGTTTATTTAATTCTGACATAATATTCGACAACGGCTGTTTTTCGTGACTTTTCCTTCTGTAAAATTAGGTTTCGCAACAGCTTGTAATGTTGATAGCTACTCATCAATTAAGTCAAAAGTGTGCTGTTGAACACACAAGGGGATTTTAAGGGGAAAATAAATTAAGTGTTTAACGACTGCAATCTTGTATTATTCCTGACCCTGTTTTGATGTAAAATAAAGTCGGGAGTCAGAGTCGACTACAAAAAACCTGGAATCGAAAACCCCTAACCACTACAAACACATTTAAACTAGAGGGCAAGCTTCAAAATGTTGACTTTTTATTTTTATTTTTTATTATTAAAAATGAACGTGTGTATTTGCTCCTTTTCATTTACCACATTTAAATACTTGTGAGCATTTTCTACTTTACACTGACTCGCTTGAACTCATATCAATATAAATCTTCTTTAAAATGCATTATATTTTAACAAATATTCTCATTCACTAAAAATAGTGCATAGCGTAGATCTTCTTGCAAATGTTCACAAACAAATCGTGTTTTATCAATTCGTCCTTAATTTTATTGTAAACGTATGAAAAAAATGTGAGCACATCTTTAGAGAGCATAATAAATTTGCTGAGAGTGAAGAAAGGCTGCAGAGGCGATCATTTGGGAGTGTTTTTATGCAAATTACTAACTTGCTGCATTACTTACTTTACTCCACTAGCATGCAGTCACTCATTCATATAGTATAATTTTGGAACTTGTTTCACCCATCACTGATTATTTTCTTTTCTGATTCCTCATTACAGTCTAGACAAGGAAAGCATGTTCTGGACTGGTATAAACTACGTTAGTGGATTGTTTACATCTAAAACTCCGGAACCAGTGAAATCAACAGGAACAAACCCGTCATCATCAGGTGAGAGATCCTCAGAAGAGCCTCACTATATTACTGTCTTTATCAGAATACATTGATGATGTGATGTCTGTACAGCAAAATCTAAAATATACCTTATATATTCAAATATAAACTCTGAGAATACAGGCACAAAAAATAAACTCGATCTTAAATCTTTGAAAACAGCACTGGCTAACACTT